>NW_027207223.1:1026500-1368666 GCF_963455315.2 Globicephala melas
ATATTGCATTGTACATATGTACCACAACTTCTTTATCCATTTTTCGCTTTCTGTGATATTGAACTTGTACTGTAAACGAGGTTCTTGTAAACAGAGCCATCCCAAACTTTGGGGTGGCTGTGTCTTTTTGATTTTAATTTCCCTAAGCTATAGGACCATAAGTGGAAGTGCCCTAGGCTCTGTTGCTTTGTTTTTTAGATGTTTCAGGAAACACCATACACTTCTCCAGAGTGGCTGTTGGCAATTTACATCCTGCCCGTCAGCATAACAAGGCTCCCAGTTCTCCATGGCCTGTCCTGCCTTTCTGGATTTTACACTTTTTTCAGATGGCCCTTTTGACCGGGGGGCAGTGAGACTTCATTGTAGTGCAGATTTCCTTTGCAAGCTTGCTTGGTTGGCCAAAAAGGGCGTATGCGTTTTTTCCTGAATATATTCAGGAAAAAACGCATACGCCCTTTTTGGCCAAGTGCATCATTGTGGACGTTCTGCCTCTTTTCCTATGCTTTACATGCAATTCCAGTCTACCTCCTGAAATCGGTTTCCTGCAATTCTGCCCCGCTTTCAAGTCCTCTTGGCAGCCTTACTTCAATATATTTTTGGACGATAGCTGTCATTTATAACTCTGCAGGTTTGTGAATGACAGTGCCCCTGAGCTCCTTTCTTCAAGTCGCTTTCTTGTGAGCTGGCCGCAACACCGCAGGATTGCTTCAGGTCCTAGTGTGATTCCGGCATGGCACGCTGAGCCTTTGGTTAATTCCTCTTCCTGGTGGGAAACGAGAGTTAAATTTGCCCATCCAGACACCTCCAGCTAGTCTCCCATTGGTTCTCCCTATTCCTGTTCGTCTTACACAGAAATTGCAAACTGGGCCAAACAGGAGGTTAAAGGCACTGACTCTCCAAGTGGGGAGAGTGTTAGTAAAGCGTCTGGAATGTTGCACCCGAGTACCAGGGCATGAAAACTGAGACACATTTGAACACGTTTCCCGATCACACGGTGGATCATACTCTGGGTTCCACATGCATGTTTTAGCTGAAGGAAGAATCCCTTAAACCTGGAGAGTTGAGACCCATGGAATGGGTACCATGCAATATGACTTCAAAGGGTCTGCATTTGCTCACCGAACATCACCAATCATATCACTGCTGCGTTATGCCACGGTACACACGCTTGATTCTCTTTTGGAGACATATAAATCCATAGGTTTTAAGATTCTTACTACTCAGGTATATTCTTAGGCGATTAATATGGGGTGTTGAGTCCACTTCATTGAGCAAGGAGTAGCTCTTGTCTATTACATATTTGGCTTATGGAATGGTATCTGTGCTAATTTCAATCTCTGGTTTTATGCAGCACCCCAAGTCACCTTTCCCCTTAAGCAAGCATAAGTTGGTTTTCCACATTTGAGACCCTGTTCTCTTTTGTAATTCAGTTCCTGTGTAGCCAAGTTTACATTCCATGTAGTAGTGATATCTTATGATGTTTCATTTTCTGTGTGACTTATTTCACTTAGAATCATCGTACCTGAATCCACTCATTATGCTGCTACGGGCCTGATGACATAGATTTCATTGCTGAGTGATATTGCATTGTACATAAGTACCACAACCTCTTTATCCATTTTTCATGTTCTGTGATATTGAACTTGTACCGTAAACGAGGTTCTTGTAAACAGAGGCATCCCAAACTTTGGGGTGGCTGTGTCTTTTTGATTTTAATTTCCCTAAGCTATAGGACCATAAGTGGAAGTGCCCTAGGCTCTGTTGTTTTGTTTTTTAGATGTTTCAGGAAACACCATACACTTCTCCAGAGTGGCTGTTGGCAATTTACATCCCGCCCATCAGCATTACAAGGCTCCCAGTTCTCCATGGCCTGTCCTGCCTTTCTGGATTTTACACTTTTTTCAGATGGCCCTTTTGACCGGGGGGCAGTGAGACTTCATTGTAGTGCAGATTTCCTTTGCAAGCTTGCTTGGTTGGCCAAAAAGGGCGTATGCGTTTTTTCCTGAATATATTCAGGAAAAAACGCATACGCCCTTTTTGGCCAAGTGCATCATTGTGGACGTTCTGCCTCTTTTCCTATGCTTTACATGCAATTCCAGTCTACCTCCTGAAATCGGTTTCCTGCAATTCTGCCCCGCTTTCAAGTCCTCTTGGCAGCCTTACTTCAATATATTTTTGGACGATAGCTGTCATTTATAACTCTGCAGGTTTGTGAATTACAGTGCCCCTGAGCTCCTTTCTTCAACTCGCTTTCTTGTGAGCTGGCCGCAACACCGCAGGATTGCTTCAGGTCCTAGTGTGATTCCGGCATGGCACGCTGAGCCTTTGGTTAATTCCTCTTCCTGGTGGGAAACGAGAGTTAAATTTGCCCATCCAGACACCTCCAGCTAGTCTCCCATTGGTTCTCCCTATTCCTGTTCGTCTTACACAGAAATTGCAAACTGGGCCAAACAGGAGGTTAAAGGCACTGACTCTCCAAGTGGGGAGAGTGTTAGTAAAGCGTCTGGAATGTTGCACCCGAGTACCAGGGCATGAAAACTGAGACACATTTGAACACGTTTCCCGATCACACGGTGGATCATACTCTGGGTTCCACATGCATGTTTTAGCTGAAGGAAGAATCCCTTAAACCTGGAGAGTTGAGACCCATGGAATGGGTACCATGCAATATGACTTCAAAGGGTCTGCATTTGCTCACCGAACATCACCAATTGTATCACTGCTGCGTTATGCCACGGTACACACGCTTGATTCTCTTTTGGAGACATATAAATCCATAGGTTTTAAGATTTTTACTAGTCAGGTATATTCTTAGGCGATTAATATGGGGTGTTGAGTCCACTTCATTGAGCAAGGAGTAGCTCTTGTCTATTACATATTTGGCTTATGGAATGGTATCTGTGCTAATTTCAATCTCTGGTTTTATGCAGCACCCCAAGTCACCTTTCCCCTTAAGCAAGCATAAGTTGGTTTTCCACATTTGAGACCCTGTTCTCTTTTGTAATTCAGTTCCTGTGTAGCCAAGTTTACATTCCATGTAGTAGTGATATCTTATGATGTTTCTTTTTCTGTGTGACTTATTTCACTTAGAATCATCATACCTGAATCCACTCATTATGCTACTACGGGCCTGATGACATAGATTTCATTGCTGAGTGATATTGCATTGTACATAAGTACCACAACCTCTTTATCCATTTTTCATGTTCTGTGATATTGAACTTGTACTGTAAACGAGGTTCTTGTAAACAGAGCCATCCCAAACTTTGGGGTGGCTGTGTCTTTTTTATTTTAATTTCCCTAAGCTATAGGACCATAAGTGGAAGTGCCCTAGGCTCTGTTGCTTTGTTTTTTAGATGTTTCAGGAAACACCATACAGCTTCTCCAGAGTGGCTGTTTGCAATTTACATCCCGCCCATCAGCATTACAAGGCTCCCAGTTCTCCATGGCCTGTCCTGCCTTTCTGGATTTTACACTTTTTTCAGATGGCCCTTTTGACCGGGGGGCAGTGAGACTTCATTGTAGTGCAGATTTCCTTTGCAAGCTTGCTTGGTTGGCCAAAAAGGGCGTATGCGTTTTTTCCTGAATATATTCAGGAAAAAACGCATACGCCCTTTTTGGCCAAGTGCATCATTGTGGACGTTCTGCCTCTTTTCCTATGCTTTACATGCAATTCCAGTCTACCTCCTGAAATCGGTTTCCTGCAATTCTGCCCCGCTTTCAAGTCCTCTTGGCAGCCTTACTTCAATATATTTTTGGACGATAGCTGTCATTTATAACTCTGCAGGTTTGTGAATGACAGTGCCCCTGAGCTCCTTTCTTCAACTCGCTTTCTTGTGAGCTGGCCGCAACACCGCAGGATTGCTTCAGGTCCTAGTGTGATTCCGGCATGGCACGCTGAGCCTTTGGTTAATTCCTCTTCCTGGTGGGAAACGAGAGTTAAATTTGCCCATCCAGACACCTCCAGCTAGTGTCCCATTGGTTCTCCCTATTCCTGTTCGTCTTACACAGAAATTGCAAACTGGGCCAAACAGGAGGTTAAAGGCACTGACTCTCCAAGTGGGGAGAGTGTTAGTAAAGCGTCTGGAATGTTGCACCCGAGTACCAGGGCATGAAAACTGAGACACATTTGAACACGTTTCCCGATCACACGGTGGATCATACTCTGGGTTCCACATGCATGTTTTAGCTGAAGGAAGAATCCCTTAAACCTGGAGAGTTGAGACCCATGGAATGGGTACCATGCAATATGACTTCAAAGGGTCTGCATTTGCTCACCGAACATCACCAATCCTATCACTGCTGCGTTATGCCACTGTACACACGCTTGATTCACTTTTGGAGACATATAAATCCATAGGTTTTAAGATTCTTACTAGTCAGGTATATTCTTAGGCGATTAATATGGGGTGTTGAGTCCACTTCATTGAGCAAGGAGTACCTCTTGTCTATTACATATTTGGCTTATGGAATGGTATCTGTGCTAATTTCAATCTCTGGTTTTATGCAGCACCCCAAGTCACCTTTCCCCTTAAGCAAGCATAAGTTGGTTTTCCACATTTGAGACCCTGTTCTCTTTTGTAATTCAGTTCCTGTGTAGCCAAGTTTACATTCCATGTAGTAGTGATATCTTATGATGTTTCTTTTTCTGTGCGACTTATTTCACTTAGAATCATCATACCTGAATCCACTCATTATGCTACTACGGACCTGATGACATAGATTTCATTGCTGAGTGATATTGCATTGTACATAAGTACCACAACCTCTTTATCCATTTTTCATGTTCTGTGATATTGAACTTGTACTGTAAACGAGGTTCTTGTAAACAGAGCCATCCCAAACTTTGGGGTGGCTGTGTCTTTTTTATTTTAATTTCCCTAAGCTATAGGACCATAAGTGGAAGTGCCCTAGGCTCTGTTGCTTTGTTTTTTAGATGTTTCAGGAAACACCATACAGCTTCTCCAGAGTGGCTGTTTGCAATTTACATCCCGCCCATCAGCATTACAAGGCTCCCAGTTCTCCATGGCCTGTCCTGCCTTTCTGGATTTTACACTTTTTTCAGATGGCCCTTTTGACCGGGGGGCAGTGAGACTTCATTGTAGTGCAGATTTCCTTTGCAAGCTTGCTTGGTTGGCCAAAAAGGGCGTATGCGTTTTTTCCTGAATATATTCAGGAAAAAACGCATACGCCCTTTTTGGCCAAGTGCATCATTGTGGACGTTCTGCCTCTTTTCCTATGCTTTACATGCAATTCCAGTCTACCTCCTGAAATCGGTTTCCTGCAATTCTGCCCCGCTTTCAAGTCCTCTTGGCAGCCTTACTTCAATATATTTTTGGACGATAGCTGTCATTTATAACTCTGCAGGTTTGTGAATGACAGTGCCCCTGAGCTCCTTTCTTCAACTCGCTTTCTTGTGAGCTGGCCGCAACACCGCAGGATTGCTTCAGGTCCTAGTGTGATTCCGGCATGGCACGCTGAGCCTTTGGTTAATTCCTCTTCCTGGTGGGAAACGAGAGTTAAATTTGCCCATCCAGACACCTCCAGCTAGTCTCCCATTGGTTCTCCCTATTCCTGTTCGTCTTACACAGAAATTGCAAACTGGGCCAAACAGGAGGTTAAAGGCACTGACTCTCCAAGTGGGGAGAGTGTTAGTAAAGCGTCTGGAATGTTGCACCCGAGTACCAGGGCATGAAAACTGAGACACATTTGAACACGTTTCCCGATCACACGGTGGATCATACTCTGGGTTCCACATGCATGTTTTAGCTGAAGGAAGAATCCCTTAAACCTGGAGAGTTGAGACCCATGGAATGGGTACCATGCAATATGACTTCAAAGGGTCTGCATTTGCTCACCGAACATCACCAATCCTATCACTGCTGCGTTATGCCACTGTACACACGCTTGATTCACTTTTGGAGACATATAAATCCATAGGTTTTAAGATTCTTACTAGTCAGGTATATTCTTAGGCGATTAATATGGGGTGTTGAGTCCACTTCATTGAGCAAGGAGTAGCTCTTGTCTATTACATATTTGGCTTATGGAATGGTATCTGTGCTAATTTCAATCTCTGGTTTTATGCAGCACCCCAAGTCACCTTTCCCCTTAAGCAAGCATAAGTTGGTTTTCCACATTTGAGACCCTGTTCTCTTTTGTAATTCAGTTCCTGTGTAGCCAAGTTTACATTCCATCTAGTAGTGATATCTTATGATGTTTCTTTCTCTGTGCGACTTATTTCACTTAGAATCATCGTACCTGAATCCACTCATTATGCTGCTACGGGCCTGATGACATAGATTTCATTGCTGAGTGATATTGCATTGTACGTAAGTACCACAACTTCTTTATCCATTTTCCACTTTCTGTGATATTGAACTTGTACCGTAAATGAGGTTCTTGTAAACAGAGCTGTCCCAAACTTTGGGGTGGCTGTGTCTTTTTGATTTTAATTTCCCTAAGCTATAGGACCATAAGTGGAAGTGCCCTAGGCTCTGTTGCTTTGTTTTTTAGATGTTTCAGGAAACACCATACACTTCTCCAGAGTGGCTGTTGGCAATTTGCATCCCGCCCATCAGCATAACAAGGTTCCCAGTTCTCCATGGCCTGTCCTGCCTTTCTGGATTTTACACTTTTTTCAGATGGCCCTTTTGACCGGGGGGCAGTGAGACTTCATTGTAGTGCAGATTTCCTTTGCAAGCTTGCTTGGTTGGCCAAAAAGGGCGTATGCGTTTTTTCCTGAATATATTCAGGAAAAAACGCATACGCCCTTTTTGGCCAAGTGCATCATTGTGGACGTTCTGCCTCTTTTCCTATGCTTTACATGCAATTCCAGTCTACCTCCTGAAATAGGTTTCCTGCAATTCTGCCCCGCTTTCAAGTCCTCTTGGCAGCCTTACTTCAATATATTTTTGGACGATAGCTGTCATTTATAACTCTGCAGGTTTGTGAATTACAGTGCCCCTGAGCTCCTTTCTTCAACTCGCTTTCTTGTGAGCTGGCCGCAACACCGCAGGATTGCTTCAGGTCCTAGTGTGATTCCGGCATGGCACGCTGAGCCTTTGGTTAATTCCTCTTCCTGGTGGGAAACGAGAGTTAAATTTGCCCATCCAGACACCTCCAGCTAGTCTCCCATTGGTTCTCCCTATTCCTGTTCGTCTTACACAGAAATTGCAAACTGGGCCAAACAGGAGGTTAAAGGCACTGACTCTCCAAGTGGGGAGAGTGTTAGTAAAGCGTCTGGAATGTTGCACCCGAGTACCAGGGCATGAAAACTGAGACACATTTGAACACGTTTCCCGATCACACGGTGGATCATACTCTGGGTTCCACATGCATGTTTTAGCTGAAGGAAGAATCCCTTAAACCTGGAGAGTTGAGACCCATGGAATGGGTACCATGCAATATGACTTCAAAGGGTCTGCATTTGCTCACCGAACATCACCAATCCTATCACTGCTGCGTTATGCCACTGTACACACGCTTGATTCACTTTTGGAGACATATAAATCCATAGGTTTTAAGATTCTTACTAGTCAGGTATATTCTTAGGCGATTAATATGGGGTGTTGAGTCCACTTCATTGAGCAAGGAGTAGCTCTTGTCTATTACATATTTGGCTTATGGAATGGTATCTGTGCTAATTTCAATCTCTGGTTTTATGCAGCACCCCAAGTCACCTTTCCCCTTAAGCAAGCATAAGTTGGTTTTCCACATTTGAGACCCTGTTCTCCTTTGTAATTCAGTTCCTGTGTAGCCAAGTTTACATTCCATCTAGTAGTGATATCTTATGATGTTTCTTTCTCTGTGCGACTTATTTCACTTAGAATCATCGTACCTGAATCCACTCATTATGCTGCTACGGGCCTGATGACATAGATTTCATTGCTGAGTGATATTGCATTGTACGTAAGTACCACAACTTCTTTATCCATTTTCCACTTTCTGTGATATTGAACTTGTACCGTAAATGAGGTTCTTGTAAACAGAGCTGTCCCAAACTTTGGGGTGGCTGTGTCTTTTTGATTTTAATTTCCCTAAGCTATAGGACCATAAGTGGAAGTGCCCTAGGCTCTGTTGCTTTGTTTTTTAGATGTTTCAGGAAACACCATACACTTCTCCAGAGTGGCTGTTGGCAATTTGCATCCCGCCCATCAGCATAACAAGGTTCCCAGTTCTCCATGGCCTGTCCTGCCTTTCTGGATTTTACACTTTTTTCAGATGGCCCTTTTGACCGGGGGGCAGTGAGACTTCATTGTAGTGCAGATTTCCTTTGCAAGCTTGCTTGGTTGGCCAAAAAGGGCGTATGCGTTTTTTCCTGAATATATTCAGGAAAAAACGCATACACCCTTTTTGGCCAAGTGCATCATTGTGGACGTTCTGCCTCTTTTCCTATGCTTTACATGCAATTCCAGTCTACCTCCTGAAATCGGTTTCCTGCAATTCTGCCCTGCTTTCAAGTCCTCTTGGCAGCCTTACTTCAATATATTTTTGGACGATAGCTGTCATTTATAACTCTGCAGGTTTGTGAATTACAGTGCCCCTGAGCTCCTTTCTTCAAGTCGCTTTCTTGTGAGCTGGCCGCAACACCGCAGGATTGCTTCAGGTCCTAGTGTGGTTCCGGCATGGCACGCTGAGCCTTTGGTTAATTCCTCTTCCTGGTGGGAAACGAGAGTTAAATTTGCCCATCCAGACACCTCCAGCTAGTCTCCCATTGGTTCTCCCTATTCCTGTTCGTCTTACACAGAAATTGCAAACTGGGCCAAACAGGAGGTTAAAGGCACTGACTCTCCAAGTGGGGAGAGTGTTAGTAAAGCGTCTGGAATGTTGCACCCGAGTACCAGGGCATGAAAACTGAGACACATTTGAACACGTTTCCCGATCACACGGTGGATCATACTCTGGGTTCCACATGCATGTTTTAGCTGAAGGAAGAATCACTTAAACCTGGAGAGTTGAGACCCATGGAATGGGTACCATGCAATATGACTTCAAAGGGTCTGCATTTGCTCACCGAACATCACCAATCCTATCACTGCTGCGTTATGCCACTGTACACACGCTTGATTCTCCTTTGGAGACATATAAATCCATAGGTTTTAAGATTCTTACTAGTCAGGTATATTCTTAGGCGATTAATATGGGATGTTCAGTCCACTTCATTGAGCAAGGAGTAGCTCTTGTCTATTACATTTTTGGCTTATGGAATGGTATCTGTGCTAATTTCAATCTCTGGTTTTATGCAGCACCCCAAGTCACCTTTCCCCTTAAGCAAGCATAAGTTGGTTTTCCACATTTGAGACCCTGTTCTCTTTTGTAATTCAGTTCCTGTGTAGCCAAGTTTACATTCCATGTAGTAGTGATATCTTGTGATGTTTCTTTTTCTGTGCGACTTATTTCACTTAGAATCATGGTACCTGAATCCACTCATTATGCTGCTACGGGCCTGATGACATAGATTTCATTGCTGAGTGATATTGCATTGTACGTAAGTACCACAACTTCTTTATCCATTTTTCGCTTTCTGTGATATTGAACTTGTACCGTAAACGAGGTTCTTGTAAACAGAGCCGTCCCAAACTTTGGGGTGGCTGTGTCTTTTTGATTTTAATTTCCCTAAGCTATAGGACCATAAGTGGAAGTGCCCTAGGCTCTGTTGCTTTGTTTTTTAGATGTTTCAGGAAACACCATACACTTCTCCAGAGTGGCTGTTGGCAATTTACATCCCGCCCATCAGCATTACAAGGTTCCCAGTTCTCCATGGCCTGTCCTGCCTTTCTGGATTTTACACTTTTTTCAGATGGCCCTTTTGACCGGGGGGCAGTGAGACTTCATTGTAGTGCAGATTTCCTTTGCAAGCTTGCTTGGTTGGCCAAAAAGGGCGTATGCGTTTTTTCCTGAATATATTCAGGAAAAAACGCATACGCCCTTTTTGGCCAAGTGCATCATTGTGGACGTTCTGCCTCTTTTCCTATGCTTTACATGCAATTCCAGTCTACCTCCTGAAATCGGTTTCCTGCAATTCTGCCCCGCTTTCAAGTCCTCTTGGCAGCCTTACTTCAATATATTTTTGGACGACAGCTGTCATTTATAACTGTGCAGGTTTGTGAATTACAGTGCCCCTGAGCTCCTTTCTTCAACTCGCTTTCTTGTGAGCTGGCCGCAACACCGCAGGATTGCTTCAGGTCCTAGTGTGATTCCGGCATGGCACGCTGAGCCTTTGGTTAATTCCTCTTCCTGGTGGGAAACGAGAGTTAAATTTGCCCATCCAGACACCTCCAGCTAGTCTCCCATTGGTTCTCCCTATTCCTGTTCGTCTTACACAGAAATTGCAAACTGGGCCAAACAGGAGGTTAAAGGCACTGACTCTCCAAGTGGGGAGAGTGTTAGTAAAGCGTCTGGAATGTTGCACCCGAGTACCAGGGCATGAAAACTGAGACACATTTGAACACGTTTCCCGATCACACGGTGGATCATACTCTGGGTTCCACATGCATGTTTTAGCTGAAGGAAGAATCCCTTAAACCTGGAGAGTTGAGACCCATGGAATGGGTACCATGCAATATGACTTCAAAGGGTCTGCATTTGCTCACCGAACATCACCAATCCTATCACTGCTGCGTTATGCCACTGTACACACGCTTGATTCACTTTTGGAGACATATAAATCCATAGGTTTTAAGATTCTTACTAGTCAGGTATATTCTTAGGCGATTAATATGGGGTGTTGAGTCCACTTCATTGAGCAAGGAGTAGCTCTTGTCTATTACATATTTGGCTTATGGAATGGTATCTGTGCTAATTTCAATCTCTGGTTTTATGCAGCACCCCAAGTCACCTTTCCCCTTAAGCAAGCATAAGTTGGTTTCCCACATTTGAGACCCTGTTCTCTTTTGTAATTCAGTTCCTGTGTAGCCAAGTTTACATTCCATCTAGTAGTGATATCTTATGATGTTTCTTTCTCTGTGCGACTTATTTCACTTAGAATCATCGTACCTGAATCCACTCATTATGCTGCTACGGGCCTGATGACATAGATTTCATTGCTGAGTGATATTGCATTGTACGTAAGTACCACAAGTTCTTTATCCATTTTCCACTTTCTGTGATATTGAACTTGTACCGTAAATGAGGTTCTTGTAAACAGAGCTGTCCCAAACTTTGGGGTGGCTGTGTCTTTTTGATTTTAATTTCCCTAAGCTATAGGACCATAAGTGGAAGTGCCCTAGGCTCTGTTGCTTTGTTTTTTAGATGTTTCAGGAAACACCATACAATTCTCCAGAGTGGCTGTTGGCAATTTGCATCCCGCCCATCAGCATAACAAGGTTCTCAGTTCTCCATGGCCTGTCCTGCCTTTCTGGATTTTACACTTTTTTCAGATGTCCCTTTTGACCGGGGGGCAGTGAGACTTCATTGTAGTGCAGATTTCCTTTGCAAGCTTGCTTGGTTGGCCAAAAAGGGCGTATGCGTTTTTTCCTGAATATATTCAGGAAAAAACGCATACACCCTTTTTGGCCAAGTGCATCATTGTGGACGTTCTGCCTCTTTTCCTATGCTTTACATGCAATTCCAGTCTACCTCCTGAAATCGGTTTCCTGCAATTCTGCCCTGCTTTCAAGTCCTCTTGGCAGCCTTACTTCAATATATTTTTGGACGATAGCTGTCATTTATAACTCTGCAGGTTTGTGAATTACAGTGCCCCTGAGCTCCTTTCTTCAAGTCGCTTTCTTGTGAGCTGGCCGCAACACCGCAGGATTGCTTCAGGTCCTAGTGTGGTTCCGGCATGGCACGCTGAGCCTTTGGTTAATTCCTCTTCCTGGTGGGAAACGAGAGTTAAATTTGCCCATCCAGACACCTCCAGCTAGTCTCCCATTGGTTCTCCCTATTCCTGTTCGTCTTACACAGAAATTGCAAACTGGGCCAAACAGGAGGTTAAAGGCACTGACTCTCCAAGTGGGGAGAGTGTTAGTAAAGCGTCTGGAATGTTGCACCCGAGTACCAGGGCATGAAAACTGAGACACATTTGAACACGTTTCCCGATCACACGGTGGATCATACTCTGGGTTCCACATGCATGTTTTAGCTGAAGGAAGAATCCCTTAAACCTGGAGAGTTGAGACCCATGGAATGGGTACCATGCAATATGACTTCAAAGGGTCTGCATTTGCTCACCGAACATCACCAAACCTATCACTGCTGCGTTATGCCACTGTACACACGCTTGATTCTCTTTTGGAGACATATAAATCCATAGGTTTTAAGATTCTTACTAGTCAGGTATATTCTTAGGCGATTAATATGGGGTGTTGAGTCCACTTCATTGAGCAAGGAGTAGCTCTTGTCTATTACATATTTGGCTTATGGAATGGTATCTGTGCTAATTTCAATCTCTGGTTTTATGCAGCACCCCAAGTCACCTTTCCCCTTAAGCAAGCATAAGTTGGTTTTCCACATTTGAGACCCTGTTCTCTTTTGTAATTCAGTTCCTGTGTAGCCAAGTTTACGTTCCATGTAGTAGTGATATCTTATGATGTTTCTTTTTCTGTGCGACTTATTTCACTTAGAATCATCGTACCTGAATCCACTCATTATGCTGCTACGGGCCTGATGACATAGATTTCATTGCTGAGTGATATTGCATTGTACGTAAGTACCACAACTTCTTTATCCATTTTTCGCTTTCTGTGATATTGAACTTGTACCGTAAACGAGGTTCTTGTAAACAGAGCCGTCCCAAACTTTGGGGTGGCTGTGTCTTTTTGATTTTAATTTCCCTAAGCTATAGGAACATAAGTGGAAGTGCCCTAGGCTCTGTTGCTTTGTTTTTTAGATGTTTCAGGAAACACCATACACTTCTCCAGAGTGGCTGTTGGCAATTTACATCCCGCCCATCAGCATAACAAGGTTCCCAGTTCTCCATGGCCTGTCCTGCCTTTCTGGATTTTACACTTTTTTCAGATGGCCCTTTTGACCGGGGGGCAGTGAGACTTCATTGTAGTGCAGATTTCCTTTGCAAGCTTGCTTGGTTGGCCAAAAAGGGCGTATGCGTTTTTTCCTGAATATATTCAGGAAAAAACGCATACGCCCTTTTTGGCCAAGTGCATCATTGTGGACGTTCTGCCTCTTTTCCTATGCTTTACATGCAATTCCAGTCTACCTCCTGAAATCGGTTTCCTGCAATTCTGCCCCGCTTTCAAGTCCTCTTGGCAGCCTTACTTCAATATATTTTTGGACGATAGCTGTCATTTATAACTCTGCAGGTTTGTGAATGACAGTGCCCCTGAGCTCCTTTCTTCAACTCGCTTTCTTGTGAGCTGGCCGCAACACCGCAGGATTGCTTCAGGTCCTAGTGTGGTTCCGGCATGGCACGCTGAGCCTTTGGTTAATTCCTCTTCCTGGTGGGAAACGAGAGTTAAATTTGCCCATCCAGACACCTCCAGCTAGTCTCCCATTGGTTCTCCCTATTCCTGTTCGT
The DNA here is from genome assembly GCF_963455315.2 of Globicephala melas. NCBI lineage: Eukaryota > Metazoa > Chordata > Mammalia > Artiodactyla > Delphinidae > Globicephala > Globicephala melas. The sequence goes on from NW_027207223.1 coordinate 1,039,978, forward strand.
CTTACACAGAAATTGCAAACTGGGCCAAACAGGAGGTTAAAGGCACTGACTCTCCAAGTGGGGAGAGTGTTAGTAAAGCCTCTGGAATGTTGCACCCGAGTACCAGGGCATGAAAACTGAGACACATTTGAACACGTTTCCCGATCACACGGTGGATCATACTCTGGGTTCCACATGCATGTTTTAGCTGAAGGAAGAATCCCTTAAACCTGGAGAGTTGAGACCCATGGAATGGGTACCATGCAATATGACTTCAAAGGGTCTGCATTTGCTCACCGAACATCACCAATCGTATCACTGCTGCGTTATGCCACTGTACACACGCTTGATTCTCTTTTGGAGACATATAAATCCATAGGTTTTAAGATTCTTACTAGTCAGGTATATTCTTAGGCGATTAATATGGGGTGTTGAGTCCACTTCATTGAGCAAGGAGTAGCTCTTGTCTATTACATATTTGGCTTATGGAATGGTATCTGTGCTAATTTCAATCTCTGGTTTTATGCAGCACCCCAAGTCACCTTTCCCCTTAAGCAAGCATAAGTTGGTTTTCCACATTTGAGACCCTGTTCTCTTTTGTAATTCAGTTCCTGTGTAGCCAAGTTTACATTCCATGTAGTAGTGATATCTTATGACGTTTCTTTTTCTGTGCGACTTATTTCACTTAGAATCATCGTACCTGAATCCACTCATTATGCTGCTATGGGCCTGATGACATAGATTTCATTGCTGAGTGATATTGCATTGTACGTAAGTACCACAACTTCTTTATCCATTTTTCATGTTCTGTGATATTGAACTTGTACCGTAAACGAGGTTCTTGTAAACAGAGCCATCCCAAACTTTGGGGTGGCTGTGTCTTTTTGATTTTAATTTCCCTAAGCTATAGGACCATAAGTGGAAGTGCCCTAGGCTCTGTTGCTTTGTTTTTTAGATGTTTCAGGAAACACCATACACTTCTCCAGAGTGGCTGTTGGCAATTTACATCCCGCCCATCAGCATTACAAGGCTCCCAGTTCTCCATGGCCTGTCCTGCCTTTCTGGATTTTACACTTTTTTCAGATGGCCCTTTTGACCGGGGGGCAGTGAGACTTCATTGTAGTGCAGATTTCCTTTGCAAGCTTGCTTGGTTGGCCAAAAAGGGCGTATGCGTTTTTTCCTGAATATATTCAGGAAAAAACGCATACGCCCTTTTTGGCCAAGTGCATCATTGTGGACGTTCTGCCTCTTTTCCTATGCTTTACATGCAATTCCAGTCTACCTCCTGAAATCGGTTTCCTGCAATTCTGCCCCGCTTTCAAGTCCTCTTGGCAGCCTTACTTCAATATATTTTTGGACGATAGCTGTCATTTATAACTCTGCAGGTTTGTGAATGACAGTGCCCCTGAGCTCCTTTCTTCAACTCGCTTTCTTGTGAGCTGGCCGCAACACCGCAGGATTGCTTCAGGTCCTAGTGTGGTTCCGGCATGGCACGCTGAGCCTTTGGTTAATTCCTCTTCCTGGTGGGAAACGAGAGTTAAATTTGCCCATCCAGACCCCTCCAGCTAGTCTCCCATTGGTTCTCCCTATTCTTGTTCGTCTTACACAGAAATTGCAAACTGGGCCAAACAGGAGGTTAAAGGCACTGACTCTCCAAGTGGGGAGAGTGTTAGTAAAGCGTCTGGAATGTTGCACCCGAGTACCAGGGCATGAAAACTGAGACACATTTGAACACGTTTCCCGATCACACGGTGGATCATACTCTGGGTTCCACATGCATGTTTTAGCTGAAGGAAGAATCCCTTAAACCTGGAGAGTTGAGACCCATGGAATGGGTACCATGCAATATGACTTCAAAGGGTCTGCATTTGCTCACCGAACATCACCAATCGTATCACTGCTGCGTTATGCCACGGTACACACGCTTGATTCTCTTTTGGAGACATATAAATCCATAGGTTTTAAGATTTTTACTAGTCAGGTATATTCTTAGGCGATTAATATGGGGTGTTGAGTCCACTTCATTGAGCAAGGAGTACCTCTTGTCTATTACATATTTGGCTTATGGAATGGTATCTGTGCTAATTTCAATCTCTGGTGTTATGCAGCACCCCAAGTCACCTTTCCCCTTAAGCAAGCATAAGTTGGTTTTCCACATTTGAGACCCTGTTCTCTTTTGTAATTCAGTTCCTGTGTAGCCAAGTTTACATTCCATCTAGTAGTGATATCTTATGATGTTTCTTTCTCTGTGCGACTTATTTCACTTAGAATCATCGTACCTGAATCCACTCATTATGCTGCTACGGGCCTGATGACATAGATTTCATTGCTGAGTGATATTGCATTGTACGTAAGTACCACAACTTCTTTATCCATTTTTCACTTTCTGTGATATTGAACTTGTACCGTAAGTGAGGTTCTTGTAAACAGAGCTGTCCCAAACTTTGGGGTGGCTGTGTCTTTTTGATTTTAATTTCCCTAAGCTATAGGACCATAAGTGGAAGTGCCCTAGGCTCTGTTGCTTTGTTTTTTAGATGTTTCAGGAAACACCATACACTTCTCCAGAGTGGCTGTTGGCAATTTACATCCCGCCCATCAGCATTACAAGGCTCCCAGTTCTCCATGGCCTGTCCTGCCTTTCTGGATTTTACACTTTTTTCAGATGGCCCTTTTGACCGGGGGGCAGTGAGACTTCATTGTAGTGCAGATTTCCTTTGCAAGCTTGCTTGGTTGGCCAAAAAGGGCGTATGCGTTTTTTCCTGAATATATTCAGGAAAAAACGCATACGCCCTTTTTGGCCAAGTGCATCATTGTGGACGTTCTGCCTCTTTTCCTATGCTTTACATGCAATTCCAGTCTACCTCCTGAAATCAGTTTCCTGCAATTCTGCCCCGCTTTCAAGTCCTCTTGGCAGCCTTACTTCAATATATTTTTGGACGATAGCTGTCAGTTATAACTCTGCAGGTTTGTGAATGACAGTGCCCCTGAGCTCCTTTCTTCAACTCGCTTTCTTGTGAGCTGGCCGCAACACCGCAGGATTGCTTCAGGTCCTAGTGTGATTCCGGCATGGCACGCTGAGCCTTTGGTTAATTCCTCTTCCTGGTGGGAAACGAGAGTTAAATTTGCCCATCCAGACACCTCCAGCTAGTCTCCCATTGGTTCTCCCTATTCCTGTTCGTCTTACACAGAAATTGCAAACTGGGCCAAACAGGAGGTTAAAGGCACTGACTCTCCAAGTGGGGAGAGTGTTAGTAAAGCGTCTGGAATGTTGCACCTGAGTACCAGGGCATGAAAACTGAGACACATTTGAACACGTTTCCCGATCACACGGTGGATCATACTCTGGGTTCCACATGCATGTTTTAGCTGAAGGAAGAATCCCTTAAACCTGGAGAGTTGAGACCCATGGAATGGGTACCATGCAATATGACTTCAAAGGGTCTGCATTTGCTCACCGAACATCACCAATCGTATCACTGCTGCGTTATGCCACGGTACACACGCTTGATTCTCTTTTGGAGACATATAAATCCATAGGTTTTAAGATTCTTACTACTCAGGTATATTCTTAGGCGATTAATATGGGGTGTTGAGTCCACTTCATTGAGCAAGGAGTAGCTCTTGTCTATTACATATTTGGCTTATGGAATGGTATCTGTGCTAATTTCAATCTCTGGTTTTATGCAGCACCCCAAGTCACCTTTCCCCTTAAGCAAGCATAAGTTGGTTTTCCACATTTGAGACCCTGTTCTCTTTTGTAATTCAGTTCCTGTGTAGCCAAGTTTACATTCCATGTAGTAGTGATATCTTATGATGTTTCATTTTCTGTGCGAATTATTTCACTTAGAATCATCGTACCTGAATCCACTCATTATGCTGCTATGGGCCTGATGACATAGATTTCATTGCTGAGTGATATTGCATTGTACATAAGTACCACAACCTCTTTATCCATTTTTCATGTTCTGTGATATTGAACTTGTACTGTAAACGAGGTTCTTGTAAACAGAGCCATCCCAAACTTTGGGGTGGCTGTGTCTTTTTGATTTTAATTTCCCTAAGCTATAGGACCATAAGTGGAAGTGCCCTAGGCTCTGTTGCTTTGTTTTTTAGATGTTTCAGGAAACACCATACACTTCTCCAGAGTGGCTGTTGGCAATTTACATCCCGCCCATCAGCATTACAAGGCTCCCAGTTCTCCATGGCCTGTCCTGCCTTTCTGGATTTTACACTTTTTTCAGATGGCCCTTTTGACCGGGGGGCAGTGAGACTTCATTGTAGTGCAGATTTCCTTTGCAAGCTTGCTTGGTTGGCCAAAAAGGGCGTATGCGTTTTTTCCTGAATATATTCAGGAAAAAACGCATACGCCCTTTTTGGCCAAGTGCATCATTGTGGACGTTCTGCCTCTTTTCCTATGCTTTACATGCAATTCCAGTCTACCTCCTGAAATCGGTTTCCTGCAATTCTGCCCCGCTTTCAAGTCCTCTTGGCAGCCTTACTTCAATATATTTTTGGACGATAGCTGTCATTTATAACTCTGCAGGTTTGTGAATGACAGTGCCCCTGAGCCCCTTTCTTCAACTCGCTTTCTTGTGAGCTGGCCGCAACACCGCAGGATTGCTTCAGGTCCTAGTGTGATTCCGGCATGGCACGCTGAGCCTTTGGTTAATTCCTCTTCCTGGTGGGAAACGAGAGTTAAATTTGCCCATCCAGACACCTCCAGCTAGTCTCCCATTGGTTCTCCCTATTCCTGTTCGTCTTACACAGAAATTGCAAACTGGGCCAAACAGGAGGTTAAAGGCACTGACTCTCCAAGTGAGGAGAGTGTTAGTAAAGCGTCTGGAATGTTGCACCCGAGTACCAGGGCATGAAAACTGAGACACATTTGAACACGTTTCCCGATCACACGGTGGATCATACTCTGGGTTCCACATGCATGTTTTAGCTGAAGGAAGAATCCCTTAAACCTGGAGAGTTGAGACCCATGGAATGGGTACCATGCAATATGACTTCAAAGGGTCTGCATTTGCTCACCGAACATCACCAATCGTATCACTGCTGCGTTATGCCACGGTACACACGCTTGATTCTCTTTTGGAGACATATAAATCCATAGGTTTTAAGATTCTTACTACTCAGGTATATTCTTAGGCGATTAATATGGGGTGTTGAGTCCACTTCATTGAGCAAGGAGTAGCTCTTGTCTATTACATATTTGGCTTATGGAATGGTATCTGTGCTAATTTCAATCTCTGGTTTTATGCAGCACCCCAAGTCACCTTTCCCCTTAAGCAAGCATAAGTTGGTTTTCCACATTTGAGACCCTGTTCTCTTTTGTAATTCAGTTCCTGTGTAGCCAAGTTTACATTCCATGTAGTAGTGATATCTTATGATGTTTCATTTTCTGGGCGAATTATTTCACTTAGAATCATCGTACCTGAATCCACTCATTATGCTGCTATGGGCCTGATGACATAGATTTCATTGCTGAGTGATATTGCATTGTACATAAGTACCACAACCTCTTTATCCATTTTTCATGTTCTGTGATATTGAACTTGTACTGTAAACGAGGTTCTTGTAAACAGAGCCATCCCAAACTTTGGGGTGGCTGTGTCTTTTTGATTTTAATTTCCCTAAGCTATAGGACCATAAGTGGAAGTGCCCTAGGCTCTGTTGCTTTGTTTTTTAGATGTTTCAGGAAACACCATACACTTCTCCAGAGTGGCTGTTGGCAATTTACATCCCGCCCATCAGCATTACAAGGCTCCCAGTTCTCCATGGCCTGTCCTGCCTTTCTGGATTTTACACTTTTTTCAGATGGCCCTTTTGACCGGGGGGCAGTGAGACTTCATTGTAGTGCAGATTTCCTTTGCAAGCTTGCTTGGTTGGCCAAAAAGGGCGTATGCGTTTTTTCCTGAATATATTCAGGAAAAAACGCATACGCCCTTTTTGGCCAAGTGCATCATTGTGGACGTTCTGCCTCTTTTCCTATGCTTTACATGCAATTCCAGTCTACCTCCTGAAATCGGTTTCCTGCAATTCTGCCCCGCTTTCAAGTCCTCTTGGCAGCCTTACTTCAATATATTTTTGGACGATAGCTGTCATTTATAACTCTGCAGGTTTGTGAATGACAGTGCCCCTGAGCTCCTTTCTTCAACTCGCTTTCTTGTGAGCTGGCCGCAACACCGCAGGATTGCTTCAGGTCCTAGTGTGATTCCGGCATGGCACGCTGAGCCTTTGGTTAATTCCTCTTCCTGGTGGGAAACGAGAGTTAAATTTGCCCATCCAGACACCTCCAGCTAGTCTCCCATTGGTTCTCCCTATTCCTGTTCGTCTTACACAGAAATTGCAAACTGGGCCAAACAGGAGGTTAAAGGCACTGACTCTCCAAGTGGGGAGAGTGTTAGTAAAGCGTCTGGAATGTTGCACCCGAGTACCAGGGCATGAAAACTGAGACACATTTGAACACGTTTCCCGATCACACGGTGGATCATACTCTGGGTTCCACATGCATGTTTTAGCTGAAGGAAGAATCCCTTAAACCTGGAGAGTTGAGACCCATGGAATGGGTACCATGCAATATGACTTCAAAGGGTCTGCATTTGCTCACCGAACATCACCAATCGTATCACTGCTGCGTTATGCCACGGTACACACGCTTGATTCTCTTTTGGAGACATATAAATCCATAGGTTTTAAGATTTTTACTAGTCAGGTATATTCTTAGGCGATTAATATGGGGTGTTGAGTCCACTTCATTGAGCAAGGAGTACCTCTTGTCTATTACATATTTGGCTTATGGAATGGTATCTGTGCTAATTTCAATCTCTGGTGTTATGCAGCACCCCAAGTCACCTTTCCCCTTAAGCAAGCATAAGTTGGTTTTCCACATTTGAGACCCTGTTCTCTTTTGTAATTCAGTTCCTGTGTAGCCAAGTTTACATTCCATCTAGTAGTGATATCTTATGATGTTTCTTTCTCTGTGCGACTTATTTCACTTAGAATCATCGTACCTGAATCCACTCATTATGCTGCTACGGGCCTGATGACATAGATTTCATTGCTGAGTGATATTGCATTGTACGTAAGTACCACAACTTCTTTATCCATTTTTCACTTTCTGTGATATTGAACTTGTACCGTAAATGAGGTTCTTGTAAACAGAGCTGTCCCAAACTTTGGGGTGGCTGTGTCTTTTTGATTTTAATTTCCCTAAGCTATAGGACCATAAGTGGAAGTGCCCTAGGCTCTGTTGCTTTGTTTTTTAGATGTTTCAGGAAACACCATACACTTCTCCAGAGTGGCTGTTGGCAATTTACATCCCGCCCATCAGCATTACAAGGCTCCCAGTTCTCCATGGCCTGTCCTGCCTTTCTGGATTTTACACTTTTTTCAGATGGCCCTTTTGACCGGGGGGCAGTGAGACTTCATTGTAGTGCAGATTTCCTTTGCAAGCTTGCTTGGTTGGCCAAAAAGGGCGTATGCGTTTTTTCCTGAATATATTCAGGAAAAAACGCATACGCCCTTTTTGGCCAAGTGCATCATTGTGGACGTTCTGCCTCTTTTCCTATGCTTTACATGCAATTCCAGTCTACCTCCTGAAATCGGTTTCCTGCAATTCTGCCCCGCTTTCAAGTCCTCTTGGCAGCCTTACTTCAATATATTTTTGGACGATAGCTGTCAGTTATAACTCTGCAGGTTTGTGAATGACAGTGCCCCTGAGCTCCTTTCTTCAAGTCGCTTTCTTGTGAGCTGGCCGCAACACCGCAGGATTGCTTCAGGTCCTAGTGTGATTCCGGCATGGCACGCTGAGCCTTTGGTTAATTCCTCTTCCTGGTGGGAAACGAGAGTTAAATTTGCCCATCCAGACACCTCCAGCTAGTCTCCCATTGGTTCTCCCTATTCCTGTTCGTCTTACACAGAAATTGCAAACTGGGCCAAACAGGAGGTTAAAGGCACTGACTCTCCAAGTGGGGAGAGTGTTAGTAAAGCGTCTGGAATGTTGCACCCGAGTACCAGGGCATGAAAACTGAGACACATTTGAACACGTTTCCCGATCACATGGTGGATCATACTCTGGGTTCCACATGCATGTTTTAGCTGAAGGAAGAATCCCTTAAACCTGGAGAGTTGAGACCCATGGAATGGGTACCATGCAATATGACTTCAAAGGGTCTGCATTTGCTCACCGAACATCACCAATCGTATCACTGCTGCGTTATGCCACGGTACACACGCTTGATTCTCTTTTGGAGACATATAAATCCATAGGTTTTAAGATTCTTACTACTCAGGTATATTCTTAGGCGATTAATATGGGGTGTTGAGTCCACTTCATTGAGCAAGGAGTAGCTCTTGTCTATTACATATTTGGCTTATGGAATGGTATCTGTGCTAATTTCAATCTCTGGTTTTATGCAGCACCCCAAGTCACCTTTCCCCTTAAGCAAGCATAAGTTGGTTTTCCACATTTGAGACCCTGTTCTCTTTTGTAATTCAGTTCCTGTGTAGCCAAGTTTACATTCCATCTAGTAGTGATATCTTATGATGTTTCTTTCTCTGTGCGACTTATTTCACTTAGAATCATCGTACCTGAATCCACTCATTATGCTGCTACGGGCCTGATGACATAGATTTCATTGCTGAGTGATATTGCATTGTACGTAAGTACCACAACTTCTTTATCCATTTTTCACTTTCTGTGATATTGAACTTGTACCGTAAATGAGGTTCTTGTAAACAGAGCTGTCCCAAACTTTGGGGTGGCTGTGTCTTTTTGATTTTAATTTCCCTAAGCTATAGGACCATAAGTGGAAGTGCCCTAGGCTCTGTTGCTTTGTTTTTTAGATGTTTCAGGAAACACCATACACTTCTCCAGAGTGGCTGTTGGCAATTTACATCCCGCCCATCAGCATTACAAGGCTCCCAGTTCTCCATGGCCTGTCCTGCCTTTCTGGATTTTACACTTTTTTCAGATGGCCCTTTTGACCGGGGGGCAGTGAGACTTCATTGTAGTGCAGATTTCCTTTGCAAGCTTGCTTGGTTGGCCAAAAAGGGCGTATGCGTTTTTTCCTGAATATATTCAGGAAAAAACGCATACGCCCTTTTTGGCCAAGTGCATCATTGTGGACGTTCTGCCTCTTTTCCTATGCTTTACATGCAATTCCAGTCTACCTCCTGAAATCGGTTTCCTGCAATTCTGCCCCGCTTTCAAGTCCTCTTGGCAGCCTTACTTCAATATATTTTTGGACGATAGCTGTCAGTTATAACTCTGCAGGTTTGTGAATGACAGTGCCCCTGAGCTCCTTTCTTCAAGTCGCTTTCTTGTGAGCTGGCCGCAACACCGCAGGATTGCTTCAGGTCCTAGTGTGATTCCGGCATGGCACGCTGAGCCTTTGGTTAATTCCTCTTCCTGGTGGGAAACGAGAGTTAAATTTGCCCATCCAGACACCTCCAGCTAGTCTCCCATTGGTTCTCCCTATTCCTGTTCGTCTTACACAGAAATTGCAAACTGGGCCAAACAGGAGGTTAAAGGCACTGACTCTCCAAGTGGGGAGAGTGTTAGTAAAGCGTCTGGAATGTTGCACCCGAGTACCAGGGCATGAAAACTGAGACACATTTGAACACGTTTCCCGATCACACGGTGGATCATACTCTGGGTTCCACATGCATGTTTTAGCTGAAGGAAGAATCCCTTAAACCTGGAGAGTTGAGACCCATGGAATGGGTACCATGCAATATGACTTCAAAGGGTCTGCATTTGCTCACCGAACATCACCAATCGTATCACTGCTGCGTTATGCCACGGTACACACGCTTGATTCTCTTTTGGAGACATATAAATCCATAGGTTTTAAGATTCTTACTACTCAGGTATATTCTTAGGCGATTAATATGGGGTGTTGAGTCCACTTCATTGAGCAAGGAGTAGCTCTTGTCTATTACATATTTGGCTTATGGAATGGTATCTGTGCTAATTTCAATCTCTGGTTTTATGCAGCACCCCAAGTCACCTTTCCCCTTAAGCAAGCATAAGTTGGTTTTCCACATTTGAGACCCTGTTCTCTTTTGTAATTCAGTTCCTGTGTAGCCAAGTTTACATTCCATGTAGTAGTGATATCTTATGATGTTTCATTTTCTGTGCGAATTATTTCACTTAGAATCATCGTACCTGAATCCACTCATTATGCTGCTATGGGCCTGATGACATAGATTTCATTGCTGAGTGATATTGCATTGTACATAAGTACCACAACCTCTTTATCCATTTTTCATGTTCTGTGATATTGAACTTGTACTGTAAACGAGGTTCTTGTAAACAGAGCCATCCCAAACTTTGGGGTGGCTGTGTCTTTTTGATTTTAATTTCCCTAAGCTATAGGACCATAAGTGGAAGTGCCCTAGGCTCTGTTGCTTTGTTTTTTAGATGTTTCAGGAAACACCATACACTTCTCCAGAGTGGCTGTTGGCAATTTACATCCAGCCCATCAGCATTACAAGGCTCCCAGTTCTCCATGGCCTGTCCTGCCTTTCTGGATTTTACACTTTTTTCAGATGGCCCTTTTGACCGGGGGGCAGTGAGACTTCATTGTAGTGCAGATTTCCTTTGCAAGCTTGCTTGGTTGGCCAAAAAGGGCGTATGCGTTTTTTCCTGAATATATTCAGGAAAAAACGCATACGCCCTTTTTGGCCAAGTGCATCATTGTGGACGTTCTGCCTCTTTTCCTATGCTTTACATGCAATTCCAGTCTACCTCCTGAAATCGGTTTCCTGCAATTCTGCCCCGCTTTCAAGTCCTCTTGGCAGCCTTACTTCAATATATTTTTGGACGATAGCTGTCATTTATAACTCTGCAGGTTTGTGAATGACAGTGCCCCTGAGCTCCTTTCTTCAACTCGCTTTCTTGTGAGCTGGCCGCAACACCGCAGGATTGCTTCAGGTCCTAGTGTGATTCCGGCATGGCACGCTGAGCCTTTGGTTAATTCCTCTTCCTGGTGGGAAACGAGAGTTAAATTTGCCCATCCAGACACCTCCAGCTAGTCTCCCATTGGTTCTCCCTATTCCTGTTCGTCTTACACAGAAATTGCAAACTGGGCCAAACAGGAGGTTAAAGGCACTGACTCTCCAAGTGGGGAGAGTGTTAGTAAAGCGTCTGGAATGTTGCACCCGAGTACCAGGGCATGAAAACTGAGACACATTTGAACACGTTTCCCGATCACACGGTGGATCATACTCTGGGTTCCACATGCATGTTTTAGCTGAAGGAAGAATCCCTTAAACCTGGAGAGTTGAGACCCATGGAATGGGTACCATGCAATATGACTTCAAAGGGTCTGCATTTGCTCACCGAACATCACCAATCGTATCACTGCTGCGTTATGCCACGGTACACACGCTTGATTCTCTTTTGGAGACATATAAATCCATAGGTTTTAAGATTCTTACTACTCAGGTATATTCTTAGGCGATTAATATGGGGTGTTGAGTCCACTTCATTGAGCAAGGAGTAGCTCTTGTCTATTACATATTTGGCTTATGGAATGGTATCTGTGCTAATTTCAATCTCTGGTTTTATGCAGCACCCCAAGTCACCTTTCCCCTTAAGCAAGCATAAGTTGGTTTTCCACATTTGAGACCCTGTTCTCTTTTGTAATTCAGTTCCTGTGTAGCCAAGTTTACATTCCATGTAGTAGTGATATCTTATGATGTTTCATTTTCTGGGCGAATTATTTCACTTAGAATCATCGTACCTGAATCCACTCATTATGCTGCTATGGGCCTGATGACATAGATTTCATTGCTGAGTGATATTGCATTGTACATAAGTACCACAACCTCTTTATCCATTTTTCATGTTCTGTGATATTGAACTTGTACTGTAAACGAGGTTCTTGTAAACAGAGCCATCCCAAACTTTGGGGTGGCTGTGTCTTTTTGATTGTAATTTCCCTAAGCTATAGGACCATAAGTGGAAGTGCCCTAGGCTCTGTTGCTTTGTTTTTTAGATGTTTCAGGAAACACCATACACTTCTCCAGAGTGGCTGTTGGCAATTTACATCCCGCCCATCAGCATTACAAGGCTCCCAGTTCTCCATGGCCTGTCCTGCCTTTCTGGATTTTACACTTTTTTCAGATGGCCCTTTTGACCGGGGGGCAGTGAGACTTCATTGTAGTGCAGATTTCCTTTGCAAGCTTGCTTGGTTGGCCAAAAAGGGCGTATGCGTTTTTTCCTGAATATATTCAGGAAAAAACGCATACGCCCTTTTTGGCCAAGTGCATCATTGTGGACGTTCTGCCTCTTTTCCTATGCTTTACATGCAATTCCAGTCTACCTCCTGAAATCGGTTTCCTGCAATTCTGCCCCGCTTTCAAGTCCTCTTGGCAGCCTTACTTCAATATATTTTTGGACGATAGCTGTCATTTATAACTCTGCAGGTTTGTGAATGACAGTGCCCCTGAGCTCCTTTCTTCAACTCGCTTTCTTGTGAGCTGGCCGCAACACCGCAGGATTGCTTCAGGTCCTAGTGTGATTCCGGCATGGCACGCTGAGCCTTTGGTTAATTCCTCTTCCTGGTGGGAAACGAGAGTTAAATTTGCCCATCCAGACACCTCCAGCTAGTCTCCCATTGGTTCTCCCTATTCCTGTTCGTCTTACACAGAAATTGCAAACTGGGCCAAACAGGAGGTTAAAGGCACTGACTCTCCAAGTGGGGAGAGTGTTAGTAAAGCGTCTGGAATGTTGCACCCGAGTACCAGGGCATGAAAACTGAGACACATTTGAACACGTTTCCCGATCACACGGTGGATCATACTCTGGGTTCCACATGCATGTTTTAGCTGAAGGAAGAATCCCTTAAACCTGGAGAGTTGAGACCCATGGAATGGGTACCATGCAATATGACTTCAAAGGGTCTGCATTTGCTCACCGAACATCACCAATCGTATCACTGCTGCGTTATGCCACGGTACACACGCTTGATTCTCTTTTGGAGACATATAAATCCATAGGTTTTAAGATTTTTACTAGTCAGGTATATTCTTAGGCGATTAATATGGGGTGTTGAGTCCACTTCATTGAGCAAGGAGTACCTCTTGTCTATTACATATTTGGCTTATGGAATGGTATCTGTGCTAATTTCAATCTCTGGTGTTATGCAGCACCCCAAGTCACCTTTCCCCTTAAGCAAACATAAGTTGGTTTTCCACATTTGAGACCCTGTTCTCTTTTGTAATTCAGTTCCTGTGTAGCCAAGTTTACATTCCATCTAGTAGTGATATCTTATGATGTTTCTTTCTCTGTGCGACTTATTTCACTTAGAATCATCGTACCTGAATCCACTCATTATGCTGCTACGGGCCTGATGACATAGATTTCATTGCTGAGTGATATTGCATTGTACGTAAGTACCACAACTTCTTTATCCATTTTTCACTTTCTGTGATATTGAACTTGTACCGTAAATGAGGTTCTTGTAAACAGAGCTGTCCCAAACTTTGGGGTGGCTGTGTCTTTTTGATTTTAATTTCCCTAAGCTATAGGACCATAAGTGGAAGTGCCCTAGGCTCTGTTGCTTTGTTTTTTAGATGTTTCAGGAAACACCATACACTTCTCCAGAGTGGCTGTTGGCAATTTACATCCCGCCCATCAGCATTACAAGGCTCCCAGTTCTCCATGGCCTGTCCTGCCTTTCTGGATTTTACACTTTTTTCAGATGGCCCTTTTGACCGGGGGGCAGTGAGACTTCATTGTAGTGCAGATTTCCTTTGCAAGCTTGCTTGGTTGGCCAAAAAGGGCGTATGCGTTTTTTCCTGAATATATTCAGGAAAAAACGCATACGCCCTTTTTGGCCAAGTGCATCATTGTGGACGTTCTGCCTCTTTTCCTATGCTTTACATGCAATTCCAGTCTACCTCCTGAAATCGGTTTCCTGCAATTCTGCCCCGCTTTCAAGTCCTCTTGGCAGCCTTACTTCAATATATTTTTGGACGATAGCTGTCAGTTATAACTCTGCAGGTTTGTGAATGACAGTGCCCCTGAGCTCCTTTCTTCAAGTCGCTTTCTTGTGAGCTGGCCGCAACACCGCAGGATTGCTTCAGGTCCTAGTGTGATTCCGGCATGGCACGCTGAGCCTTTGGTTAATTCCTCTTCCTGGTGGGAAACGAGAGTTAAATTTGCCCATCCAGACACCTCCAGCTAGTCTCCCATTGGTTCTCCCTATTCCTGTTCGTCTTACACAGAAATTGCAAACTGGGCCAAACAGGAGGTTAAAGGCACTGACTCTCCAAGTGGGGAGAGTGTTAGTAAAGCGTCTGGAATGTTGCACCCGAGTACCAGGGCATGAAAACTGAGACACATTTGAACACGTTTCCCGATCACACGGTGGATCATACTCTGGGTTCCACATGCATGTTTTAGCTGAAGGAAGAATCCCTTAAACCTGGAGAGTTGAGACCCATGGAATGGGTACCATGCAATATGACTTCAAAGGGTCTGCATTTGCTCACCGAACATCACCAATCGTATCACTGCTGCGTTATGCCACGGTACACACGCTTGATTCTCTTTTGGAGACATATAAATCCATAGGTTTTAAGATTCTTACTACTCAGGTATATTCTTAGGCGATTAATATGGGGTGTTGAGTCCACTTCATTGAGCAAGGAGTAGCTCTTGTCTATTACATATTTGGCTTATGGAATGGTATCTGTGCTAATTTCAATCTCTGGTTTTATGCAGCACCCCAAGTCACCTTTCCCCTTAAGCAAGCATAAGTTGGTTTTCCACATTTGAGACCCTGTTCTCTTTTGTAATTCAGTTCCTGTGTAGCCAAGTTTACATTCCATGTAGTAGTGATATCTTATGATGTTTCATTTTCTGTGCGAATTATTTCACTTAGAATCATCGTACCTGAATCCACTCATTATGCTGCTATGGGCCTGATGACATAGATTTCATTGCTGAGTGATATTGCATTGTACGTAAGTACCACAACTTCTTTACCCATTTTTCGCTTTCTGTGATATTGAACTTGTACCGTAAATGAGGTTCTTGTAAACAGAGCCGTCCCAAACTTTGGGGTGGCTGTGTCTTTTTGATTTTAATTTCCCTAAGCTATAGGACCATAAGTGGAAGTGCCCTAGGCTCTGTTGCTTTGGTTTTTAGATGTTTCAGGAAACACCATACACTTCTCCAGAGTGGCTGTTGGCAATTTACATCCCGCCCATCAGCATTACAAGGCTCCCAGTTCTCCATGGCCTGTCCTGCCTTTCTGGATTTTACACTTTTTTCAGATGGCCCTTTTGACCGGGGGGCAGTGAGACTTCATTGTAGTGCAGATTTCCTTTGCAAGCTTGCTTGGTTGGCCAAAAAGGGCGTATGCGTTTTTTCCTGAATATATTCAGGAAAAAACGCATACGCCCTTTTTGGCCAAGTGCATCATTGTGGACGTTCTGCCTCTTTTCCTATGCTTTACATGCAATTCCAGTCTACCTCCTGAAATCGGTTTCCTGCAATTCTGCCCCGCTTTTAAGTCCTCTTGGCAGCCTTACTTCAATATATTTTTGGACGATAGCTGTCATTTATAACTCTGCAGGTTTGTGAATTACAGTGCCCCTGAGCTCCTTTCTTCAACTCGCTTTCTTGTGAGCTGGCCGCAACACCGCAGGATTGCTTCAGGTCCTAGTGTGGTTCCGGCATGGCACGCTGAGCCTTCGGTTAATTCCTCTTCCTGGTGGGAAACGAGAGTTAAATTTGCCCATCCAGACACCTCCAGCTAGTCTCCCATTGGTTCTCCCTATTCCTGTTCGTCTTACACAGAAATTGCAAACTGGGCCAAACAGGAGGTTAAAGGCACTGACTCTCCAAGTGGGGAGAGTGTTAGTAAAGCGTCTGGAATGTTGCACCCGAGTACCAGGGCATGAAAACTGAGACACATTTGAACACGTTTCCCGATCACACGGTGGATCATACTCTGGGTTCCACATGCATGTTTTAGCTGAAGGAAGAATCCCTTAAACCTGGAGAGTTGAGACCCATGGAATGGGTACCATGCAATATGACTTCAAAGGGTCTGCATTTGCTCACCGAACATCACCAATCCTATCACTGCTGCGTTATGCCACTGTACACACGCTTGATTCTCTTTTGGAGACATATAAATCCATAGGTTTTAAGATTCTTACTAGTCAGGTATATTCTTAGGCGATTAATATGGGGTGTTGAGTCCACTTCATTGAGCAAGGAGTAGCTCTTGTCTATTACATATTTGGCTTATGGAATGGTATCTGTGCTAATTTCAATCTCTGGTTTTATGCAGCACCCCAAGTCACCTTTCCCCTTAAGCAAGCATAAGTTGGTTTTCCACATTTGAGACCCTGTTCTCTTTTGTAATTCAGTTCCTGTGTAGCCAAGTTTACATTCCATGTAGTAGTGATATCTTATGACGTTTCTTTTTCTGTGCGACTTATTTCACTTAGAATCATCGTACCTGAATCCACTCATTATGCTGCTACGGGCCTGATGACATAGATTTCATTGCTGAGTGATATTGCATTGTACGTAAGTACCACAACTTCTTTATCCATTTTTCGCTTTCTGTGATATTGAACTTGTACCGTAAACGAGGTTCATGTAAACAGAGCCATCCCAAACTTTGGGGTGGCTGTGTCTTTTTGATTTTAATTTCCCGAAGCTATAGGACCATAAGTGGAAGTGCCCTAGGCTCTGTTGCTTTGTTTTTTAGATGTTTCAGGAAACACCATACACTTCTCCAGAGTGGCTGTTGGCAATTTACATCCCGCCCATCAGCATAACAAGGTTCCCAGTTCTCCATGGCCTGTCCTGCCTTTCTGGATTTTACACTTTTTTCAGATGGCCCTTTTGACCGGGGGGCAGTGAGACTTCATTGTAGTGCAGATTTCCTTTGCAAGCTTGCTTGGTTGGCCAAAAAGGGCGTATGCGTTTTTTCCTGAATATATTCAGGAAAAAACGCATACGCCCTTTTTGGCCAAGTGCATCATTGTGGACGTTCTGCCTCTTTTCCTATGCTTTACATGCAATTCCAGTCTACCTCCTGAAATCGGTTTCCTGCAATTCTGCCCCGCTTTCAAGTCCTCTTGGCAGCCTTACTTCAATATAGTTTTGGACGATAGCTGTCATTTATAACTCTGCAGGTTTGTGAATTACAGTGCCCCTGAGCTCCTTTCTTCAACTCGCTTTCTTGTGAGCTGGCCGCAACACCGCAGGATTGCTTCAGGTCCTAGTGTGGTTCCGGCATGGCACGCTGAGCCTTCGGTTAACTCCTCTTCCTGGTGGGAAACGAGAGTTAAATTTGCCCATCCAGACACCTCCAGCTAGTCTCCCATTGGTTCTCCCTATTCCTGTTCGTCTTACACAGAAATTGCAAACTGGGCCAAACAGGAGGTTAAAGGCACTGACTCTCCAAGTGGGGAGAGTGTTAGTAAAGCGTCTGGAATGTTGCACCCGAGTACCAGGGCATGAAAACTGAGACACATTTGAACACGTTTCCCGATCACACGGTGGATCATACTCTGGGTTCCACATGCATGTTTTAGCTGAAGGAAGAATCCCTTAAACCTGGAGAGTTGAGACCCATGGAATGGGTACCATGCAATATGACTTCAAAGGGTCTGCATTTGCTCACCGAACATCACCAATCCTATCACTGCTGCGTTATGCCACTGTACACACGCTTGATTCTCTTTTGGAGACATATAAATCCATAGGTTTTAAGATTCTTACTAGTCAGGTATATTCTTAGGCGATTAATATGGGGTGTTGAGTCCACTTCATTGAGCAAGGAGTAGCTCTTGTCTATTACATATTTGGCTTATGGAATGGTATCTGTGCTAATTTCAATCTCTGGTTTTATGCAGCACCCCAAGTCACCTTTCCCCTTAAGCAAGCATAAGTTGGTTTTCCACATTTGAGACCCTGTTCTCTTTTGTAATTCAGTTCCTGTGTAGCCAAGTTTACATTCCATGTAGTAGTGATATCTTATGATGTTTCTTTTTCTGTGCGACTTATTTCACTTAGAATCATCGTACCTGAATCCACTCATTATGCTGCTACGGGCCTGATGACATAGATTTCATTGCTGAGTGATATTGCATTGTACGTAAGTACCACAACTTCTTTACCCATTTTTCGCTTTCTGTGATATTGAACTTGTACCGTAAATGAGGTTCTTGTAAACAGAGCTGTCCCAAACTTTGGGGTGGCTGTGTCTTTTTGATTTTAATTTCCCTAAGCTATAGGACCATAAGTGGAAGTGCCCTAGGCTCTGTTGCTTTGTTTTTTAGATGTTTCAGGAAACACCATACACTTCTCCAGAGTGGCTGTTGGCAATTTACATCCCGCCCATCAGCATTACAAGGCTCCGAGTTCTCCATGGCCTGTCCTGCCTTTCTGGATTTTACACTTTTTTCAGATGGCCCTTTTGACTGGGGGGCACTGAGACTTCATTGTAGTGCAGATTTCCTTTGCAAGCTTGCTTGGTTGGCCAAAAAGTGCGTATGCGTTTTTTCCTGAATATATTCAGGAAAAAACGCATACGCCCTTTTTGGCCAAGTGCATCATTGTGGACGTTCTGCCTCTTTTCCTATGCTTTACATGCAATTCCAGTCTACCTCCTGAAATCGGTTTCCTGCAATTCTGCCCCGCTTTCAAGTCCTCTTGGCAGCCTTACTTCAATATATTTTTGGATGATAGCTGTCATTTATAACTCTGCAGGTTTGTGAATTACAGTGCCCCTGAGCTCCTTTCTTCAACTCGCTTTCTTGTGAGCTGGCCGCAACACCGCAGGATTGCTTCAGGTCCTAGTGTGGTTCCGGCATGGCACGCTGAGCCTTCGGTTAATTCCTCTTCCTGGTGGGAAACGAGAGTTAAATTTGCCCATCCAGACACCTCCAGCTAGTCTCCCATTGGTTCTCCCTATTCCTGTTCGTCTTACACAGAAATTGCAAACTGGGCCAAACAGGAGGTTAAAGGCACTGACTCTCCAAGTGGGGAGAGTGTTAGTAAAGCGTCTGGAATGTTGCACCCGAGTACCAGGGCATGAAAACTGAGACACATTTGAACACGTTTCCCGATCACATGGTGGATCATACTCTGGGTTCCACATGCATGTTTTAGCTGAAGGAAGAATCCCTTAAACCTGGAGAGTTGAGACCCATGGAATGGGTACCATGCAATATGACTTCAAAGGGTCTGCATTTGCTCACCGAACATCACCAATCCTATCACTGCTGCGTTATGCCACTGTACACACGCTTGATTCTCTTTTGGAGACATATAAATCCATAGGTTTTAAGATTCTTACTAGTCAGGTATATTCTTAGGCGATTAATATGGGGTGTTGAGTCCACTTCATTGAGCAAGGAGTAGCTCTTGTCTATTACATATTTGGCTTATGGAATGGTATCTGTGCTAATTTCAATCTCTGGTTTTATGCAGCACCCCAAGTCACCTTTCCCCTTAAGCAAGCATAAGTTGGTTTTCCACATTTGAGACCCTGTTCTCTTTTGTAATTCAGTTCCTGTGTAGCCAAGTTTACATTCCATGTAGTAGTGATATCTTATGATGTTTCATTTTCTGTGTGACATATTTCACTTAAAATCATCGTACCTGAATCCACTCATTATGCTGCTACGGGCCTGATGACATAGATTTCATTGCTGAGTGATATTGCATTGTACATAAGTACCACAGCTTCTTTATCGATTTTTCGCTTTCTGTGATATTGAACTTGTACCGTAAACGAGGTTCTTGTAAACAGAGCCCTCCCAAACTTTGGGGTGGCTGTGTCTTTTTGATTTTAATTTCCCTAAGCTATAGGACCATAAGTGGAAGTGCCCTAGGCTCTGTTGCTTTGTCTTTTAGATGTTTCAGGAAACACCATACACTTCTCCAGAGTGGCTGTTGGCAATTTACATCCCGCCCATCAGCATTACAAGGCTCCCAGTTCTCCATGGCCTGTCCTGCCTTTCTGGATTTTACACTTTTTTCAGATGGCCCTTTTGACCGGGGGGCAGTGAGACTTCATTGTAGTGCAGATTTCCTTTGCAAGCTTGCTTGGTTGGCCAAAAAGGGCGTATGCGTTTTTTCCTGAATATATTCAGGAAAAAACGCATACGCCCTTTTTGGCCAAGTGCATCATTGTGGACGTTCTGCCTCTTTTCCTATGCTTTACATGCAATTCCAGTCTACCTCCTGAAATCGGTTTCCTGCAATTCTGCCCCGCTTTCAAGTCCTCTTGGCAGCCTTACTTCAATATATTTTTGGACGATAGCTGTCATTTATAACTCTGCAGGTTTGTGAATTACAGTGTCCCTGAGCTCCTTTCTTCAACTCGCTTTCTTGTGAGCTGGCCGCAACACCGCAGGATTGCTTCAGGTCCTAGTGTGGTTCCGGCATGGCACGCTGAGCCTTTGGTTAATTCCTCTTCCTGGTGGGAAACGAGAGTTAAATTTGTCCATCCAGACACCTCCAGCTAGTCTCCCATTGGTTCTCCCTATTCCTGTTCGTCTTACACAGAAATTGCAAACTGGGCCAAACAGGAGGTTAAAGGCACTGACTCTCCAAGTGGGGAGAGTGTTAGTAAAGCGTCTGGAATGTTGCACCCGAGTACCAGGGCATGAAAACTGAGACACATTTGAACACGTTTCCCGATCACACGGTGGATCATACTCTGGGTTCCACATGCATGTTTTAGCTGAAGGAAGAATCCCTTAAACCTGGAGAGTTGAGACCCATGGAATGGGTACCATGCAATATGACTTCAAAGGGTCTGCATTTGCTCACCGAACATCACCAATCCTATCACTGCTGCGTTATGCCACTGTACACACGCTTGATTCTCTTTTGGAGACATATAAATCCATAGGTTTTAAGATTCTTACTAGTCAGGTATATTCTTAGGCGATTAATATGGGGTGTTGAGTCCACTTCATTGAGCAAGGAGTAGCTCTTGTCTATTACATATTTGGCTTATGGAATGGTATCTGTGCTAATTTCAATCTCTGGTTTTATGCAGCACCCCAAGTCACCTTTCCCCTTAAGCAAGCATAAGTTGGTTTTCCACATTTGAGACCCTGTTCTCTTTTGTAATTCAGTTCCTGTGTAGCCAAGTTTACATTCCATGTAGTAGTGATATCTTATGATGTTTCTTTTTCTGTGCGACTTATTTCACTTAGAATCATCGTACCTGAATCCACTCATTATGCTGCTACGGGCCTGATGACATAGATTTCATTGCTGAGTGATATTGCATTGTACGTAAGTACCACAACTTCTTTACCCATTTTTCGCTTTCTGTGATATTGAACTTGTACCGTAAATGAGGTTCTTGTAAACAGAGCTGTCCCAAACTTTGGGGTGGCTGTGTCTTTTTGATTTTAATTTCCCTAAGCTATAGGACCATAAGTGGAAGTGCCCTAGGCTCTGTTGCTTTGTTTTTTAGATGTTTCAGGAAACACCATACACTTCTCCAGAGTGGCTGTTGGCAATTTACATCCCGCCCATCAGCATTACAAGGCTCCGAGTTCTCCATGGCCTGTCCTGCCTTTCTGGATTTTACACTTTTTTCAGATGGCCCTTTTGACTGGGGGGCACTGAGACTTCATTGTAGTGCAGATTTCCTTTGCAAGCTTGCTTGGTTGGCCAAAAAGTGCGTATGCGTTTTTTCCTGAATATATTCAGGAAAAAACGCATACGCCCTTTTTGGCCAAGTGCATCATTGTGGACGTTCTGCCTCTTTTCCTATGCTTTACATGCAATTCCAGTCTACCTCCTGAAATCGGTTTCCTGCAATTCTGCCCCGCTTTCAAGTCCTCTTGGCAGCCTTACTTCAATATATTTTTGGATGATAGCTGTCATTTATAACTCTGCAGGTTTGTGAATTACAGTGCCCCTGAGCTCCTTTCTTCAACTCGCTTTCTTGTGAGCTGGCCGCAACACCGCAGGATTGCTTCAGGTCCTAGTGTGGTTCCGGCATGGCACGCTGAGCCTTCGGTTAATTCCTCTTCCTGGTGGGAAACGAGAGTTAAATTTGCCCATCCAGACACCTCCAGCTAGTCTCCCATTGGTTCTCCCTATTCCTGTTCGTCTTACACAGAAATTGCAAACTGGGCCAAACAGGAGGTTAAAGGCACTGACTCTCCAAGTGGGGAGAGTGTTAGTAAAGCGTCTGGAATGTTGCACCCGAGTACCAGGGCATGAAAACTGAGACACATTTGAACACGTTTCCCGATCACATGGTGGATCATACTCTGGGTTCCACATGCATGTTTTAGCTGAAGGAAGAATCCCTTAAACCTGGAGAGTTGAGACCCATGGAATGGGTACCATGCAATATGACTTCAAAGGGTCTGCATTTGCTCACCGAACATCACCAATCCTATCACTGCTGCGTTATGCCACTGTACACACGCTTGATTCTCTTTTGGAGACATATAAATCCATAGGTTTTAAGATTCTTACTAGTCAGGTATATTCTTAGGCGATTAATATGGGGTGTTGAGTCCACTTCATTGAGCAAGGAGTAGCTCTTGTCTATTACATATTTGGCTTATGGAATGGTATCTGTGCTAATTTCAATCTCTGGTTTTATGCAGCACCCCAAGTCACCTTTCCCCTTAAGCAAGCATAAGTTGGTTTTCCACATTTGAGACCCTGTTCTCTTTTGTAATTCAGTTCCTGTGTAGCCAAGTTTACATTCCATGTAGTAGTGATATCTTATGATGTTTCATTTTCTGTGTGACATATTTCACTTAAAATCATCGTACCTGAATCCACTCATTATGCTGCTACGGGCCTGATGACATAGATTTCATTGCTGAGTGATATTGCATTGTACATAAGTACCACAGCTTCTTTATCGATTTTTCGCTTTCTGTGATATTGAACTTGTACCGTAAACGAGGTTCTTGTAAACAGAGCCCTCCCAAACTTTGGGGTGGCTGTGTCTTTTTGATTTTAATTTCCCTAAGCTATAGGACCATAAGTGGAAGTGCCCTAGGCTCTGTTGCTTTGTCTTTTAGATGTTTCAGGAAACACCATACACTTCTCCAGAGTGGCTGTTGGCAATTTACATCCCGCCCATCAGCATTACAAGGCTCCCAGTTCTCCATGGCCTGTCCTGCCTTTCTGGATTTTACACTTTTTTCAGATGGCCCTTTTGACCGGGGGGCAGTGAGACTTCATTGTAGTGCAGATTTCCTTTGCAAGCTTGCTTGGTTGGCCAAAAAGGGCGTATGCGTTTTTTCCTGAATATATTCAGGAAAAAACGCATACGCCCTTTTTGGCCAAGTGCATCATTGTGGACGTTCTGCCTCTTTTCCTATGCTTTACATGCAATTCCAGTCTACCTCCTGAAATCGGTTTCCTGCAATTCTGCCCCGCTTTCAAGTCCTCTTGGCAGCCTTACTTCAATATATTTTTGGACGATAGCTGTCATTTATAACTCTGCAGGTTTGTGAATTACAGTGTCCCTGAGCTCCTTTCTTCAACTCGCTTTCTTGTGAGCTGGCCGCAACACCGCAGGATTGCTTCAGGTCCTAGTGTGGTTCCGGCATGGCACGCTGAGCCTTTGGTTAATTCCTCTTCCTGGTGGGAAACGAGAGTTAAATTTGTCCATCCAGACACCTCCAGCTAGTCTCCCATTGGTTCTCCCTATTCCTGTTCGTCTTACACAGAAATTGCAAACTGGGCCAAACAGGAGGTTAAAGGCACTGACTCTCCAAGTGGGGAGAGTGTTAGTAAAGCGTCTGGAATGTTGCACCCGAGTACCAGGGCATGAAAACTGAGACACATTTGAACACGTTTCCCGATCACACGGTGGATCATACTCTGGGTTCCACATGCATGTTTTAGCTGAAGGAAGAATCCCTTAAACCTGGAGAGTTGAGACCCATGGAATGGGTACCATGCAATATGACTTCAAAGGGTCTGCATTTGCTCACCGAACATCACCAATCCTATCACTGCTGCGTTATGCCACTGTACACACGCTTGATTCTCTTTTGGAGACATATAAATCCATAGGTTTTAAGATTCTTACTAGTCAGGTATATTCTTAGGCGATTAATATGGGGTGTTGAGTCCACTTCATTGAGCAAGGAGTAGCTCTTGTCTATTACATATTTGGCTTATGGAATGGTATCTGTGCTAATTTCAATCTCTGGTTTTATGCAGCACCCCAAGTCACCTTTCCCCTTAAGCAAGCATAAGTTGGTTTTCCACATTTGAGACCCTGTTCTCTTTTGTAATTCAGTTCCTGTGTAGCCAAGTTTACATTCCATGTAGTAGTGATATCTTATGACGTTTCATTTTCTGTGCGACTTATTTCACTTAGAATCATCGTACCTGAATCCACTCATTATGCTGCTACGGGCCTGATGACATAGATTTCATTGCTGAGTGATATTGCATTGTACGTAAGTACCACAACTTCTTTATCCATTTTTCGCTTTCTGTGATATTGAACTTGTACCGTAAACGAGGTTCTCGTAAACAGAGCCATCCCAAACTTTGGGGTGGCTGTGTCTTTTTGATTTTAATTTCCCGAAGCTATAGGACCATAAGTGGAAGTGCCCTAGGCTCTGTTGCTTTGTTTTTTAGATGTTTCAGGAAACACCATACACTTCTCCAGAGTGGCTGTTGGCAATTTACATCCCGCCCATCAGCATAACAAGGTTCCCAGTTCTCCATGGCCTGTCCTGCCTTTCTGGATTTTACACTTTTTTCAGATGGCCCTTTTGACCGGGGGGCAGTGAGACTTCATTGTAGTGCAGATTTCCTTTGCAAGCTTGCTTGGTTGGCCAAAAAGGGCGTATGCGTTTTTTCCTGAATATATTCAGGAAAAAACGCATACGCCCTTTTTGGCCAAGTGCATCATTGTGGACGTTCTGCCTCTTTTCCTATGCTTTACATGCAATTCCAGTCTACCTCCTGAAATCGGTTTCCTGCAATTCTGCCCCGCTTTCAAGTCCTCTTGGCAGCCTTACTTCAATATATTTTTGGACGATAGCTGTCATTTATAACTGTGCAGGTTTGTGAATTACAGTGCCCCTGAGCTCCTTTCTTCAACTCGCTTTCTTGTGAGCTGGCCGCAACACCGCAGGATTGCTTCAGGTCCTAGTGTGGTTCCGGCATGGCACGCTGAGCCTTCGGTTAATTCCTCTTCCTGGTGGGAAACGAGAGTTAAATTTGCCCATCCAGACACCTCCAGCTAGTCTCCCATTGGTTCTCCCTATTCCTGTTCGTCTTACACAGAAATTGCAAACTGGGCCAAACAGGAGGTTAAAGGCACTGACTCTCCAAGTGGGGAGAGTGTTAGTAAAGCGTCTGGAATGTTGCACCCGAGTACCAGGGCATGAAAACTGAGACACATTTGAACACGTTTCCCGATCACACGGTGGATCATACTCTGGGATCCACATGCATGTTTTAGCTGAAGATAGAATCCCTTAAACCTGGAGAGTTGAGACCCATGGAATGGGTACCATGCAATATGACTTCAAAGGGTCTGCATTTGCTCACCGAACATCACCAATCCTATCACTGCTGCGTTATGCCACTGTACACACGCTTGATTCTCTTTTGGAGACATATAAATCCATAGGTTTTAAGATTCTTACTAGTCAGGTATATTCTTAGGCGATTAATATGGGGTGTTGAGTCCACTTCATTGAGCAAGGAGTAGCTCTTGTCTATTACATATTTGGCTTATGGAATGGTATCTGTGCTAATTTCAATCTCTGGTTTTATGCAGCACCCCAAGTCACCTTTCCCCTTAAGCAAGCATAAGTTGGTTTTCCACATTTGAGACCCTGTTCTCTTTTGTAATTCAGTTCCTGTGTAGCCAAGTTTACATTCCATGTAGTAGTGATATCTTATGATGTTTCTTTTTCTGTGCGACTTATTTCACTTAGAATCATCGTACCTGAATCCACTCATTATGCTGCTACGGGCCTGATGACATAGATTTCATTGCTGAGTGATATTGCATTGTACGTAAGTACCACAACTTCTTTACCCATTTTTCGCTTTCTGTGATATTGAACTTGTACCGTAAATGAGGTTCTTGTAAACAGAGCTGTCCCAAACTTTGGGGTGGCTGTGTCTTTTTGATTTTAATTTCCCGAAGCTATAGGACCATAAGTGGAAGTGCCCTAGGCTCTGTTGCTTTGTTTTTTAGATGTTTCAGGAAACACCATACACTTCTCCAGAGTGGCTGTTGGCAATTTACATCCCGCCCATCAGCATTACAAGGCTCCGAGTTCTCCATGGCCTGCCCTGCCTTTCTGGATTTTACACTTTTTTCAGATGGCCCTTTTGACCGGGGGGCACTGAGACTTCATTGTAGTGCAGATTTCCTTTGCAAGCTTGCTTGGTTGGCCAAAAAGGGCGTATGCGTCTTTTCCTGAATATATTCAGGAAAAAACGCATACGCCCTTTTTGGCCAAGTGCATCATTGTGGACGTTCTGCCTCTTTTCCTATGCTTTACATGCAATTCCAGTCTACCTCCTGAAATCGGTTTCCTGCAATTCTGCCCCGCTTTCAAGTCCTCTTGGCAGCCTTACTTCAATATATTTTTGGACGATAGCTGTCATTTATAACTCTGCAGGTTTGTGAATTACAGTGCCCCTGAGCTCCTTTCTTCAACTCGCTTTCTTGTGAGCTGGCCGCAACACCGCAGGATTGCTTCAGGTCCTAGTGTGGTTCCGGCATGGCACGCTGAGCCTTCGGTTAATTCCTCTTCCTGGTGGGAAACGAGAGTTAAATTTGCCCATCCAGACACCTCCAGCTAGTCTCCCATTGGTTCTCCCTATTCCTGTTCGTCTTACACAGAAATTGCAAACTGGGCCAAACAGGAGGTTAAAGGCACTGACTCTCCAAGTGGGGAGAGTGTTAGTAAAGCGTCTGGAATGTTGCACCCGAGTACCAGGGCATGAAAACTGAGACACATTTGAACACGTTTCCCGATCACACGGTGGATCATACTCTGGGTTCCACATGCATGTTTTAGCTGAAGGAAGAATCCCTTAAACCTGGAGAGTTGAGACCCATGGAATGGGTACCATGCAATATGACTTCAAAGGGTCTGCATTTGCTCACCGAACATCACCAATCCTATCACTGCTGCGTTATGCCACTGTACACACGCTTGATTCTCTTTTGGAGACATATAAATCCATAGGTTTTAAGATTCTTACTAGTCAGGTATATTCTTAGGCGATTAATATGGGGTGTTGAGTCCACTTCATTGAGCAAGGAGTAGCTCTTGTCTATTACATATTTGGCTTATGGAATGGTATCTGTGCTAATTTCAATCTCTGGTTTTATGCAGCACCCCAAGTCACCTTTCCCCTTAAGCAAGCATAAGTTGGTTTTCCACATTTGAGACCCTGTTCTCTTTTGTAATTCAGTTCCTGTGTAGCCAAGTTTACATTCCATGTAGTAGTGATATCTTATGATGTTTCATTTTCTGTGTGACATATTTCACTTAGAATCATCGTACCTGAATCCACTCATTATGCTGCTACGGGCCTGATGACATAGATTTCATTGCTGAGTGATATTGCATTGTACATAAGTACCACAGCTTCTTTATCCATTTTTCGCTTTCTGTGATATTGAACTTGTACCGTAAACGAGGTTCTTGTAAACAGAGCCCTCCCAAACTTTGGGGTGGCTGTGTCTTTTTGATTTTAATTTCCCTAAGCTATAGGACCATAAGTGGAAGTGCCCTAGGCTCTGTTGCTTTGTCTTTTAGATGTTTCAGGAAACACCATACACTTCTCCAGAGTGGCTGTTGGCAATTTACATCCCACCCATCAGCATTACAAGGCTCCCAGTTCTCCATGGCCTGTCCTGCCTTTCTGGATTTTACACTTTTTTCAGATGGTCCTTTTGACCGGGGGGCAGTGAGACTTCATTGTAGTGCAGATTTCCTTTGCAAGCTTGCTTGGTTGGCCAAAAAGGGCGTATGCATTTTTTCCTGAATATATTCAGGAAAAAACGCATACGCCCTTTTTGGCCAAGTGCATCATTGTGGACGTTCTGCCTCTTTTCCTATGCTTTACATGCAATTCCAGTCTACCTCCTGAAATCGGTTTCCTGCAATTCTGCCCCGCTTTCAAGTCCTCTTGGCAGCCTTACTTCAATATATTTTTGGACGATAGCTGTCAGTTATAACTCTGCAGGTTTGTGAATGACAGTGCCCCTGAGCTCCTTTCTTCAAGTCGCTTTCTTGTGAGCTGGCCGCAACACCGCAGGATTGCTTCAGGTCCTAGTGTGATTCCGGCATGGCACGCTGAGCCTTTGGTTAATTCCTCTTCCTGGTGGGAAACGAGAGTTAAATTTGCCCATCCAGACACCTCCAGCTAGTCTCCCATTGGTTCTCCCTATTCCTGTTCGTCTTACACAGAAATTGCAAACTGGGCCAAACAGGAGGTTAAAGGCACTGACTCTCCAAGTGGGGAGAGTGTTAGTAAAGCGTCTGGAATGTTGCACCCGAGTACCAGGGCATGAAAACTGAGACACATTTGAACACGTTTCCCGATCACATGGTGGATCATACTCTGGGTTCCACATGCATGTTTTAGCTGAAGGAAGAATCCCTTAAACCTGGAGAGTTGAGACCCATGGAATGGGTACCATGCAATATGACTTCAAAGGGTCTGCATTTGCTCACCGAACATCACCAATCGTATCACTGCTGCGTTATGCCACGGTACACACGCTTGATTCTCTTTTGGAGACATATAAATCCATAGGTTTTAAGATTCTTACTACTCAGGTATATTCTTAGGCGATTAATATGGGGTGTTGAGTCCACTTCATTGAGCAAGGAGTAGCTCTTGTCTATTACATATTTGGCTTATGGAATGGTATCTGTGCTAATTTCAATCTCTGGTTTTATGCAGCACCCCAAGTCACCTTTCCCCTTAAGCAAGCATAAGTTGGTTTTCCACATTTGAGACCCTGTTCTCTTTTGTAATTCAGTTCCTGTGTAGCCAAGTTTACATTCCATCTAGTAGTGATATCTTATGATGTTTCTTTCTCTGTGCGACTTATTTCACTTAGAATCATCGTACCTGAATCCACTCATTATGCTGCTACGGGCCTGATGACATAGATTTCATTGCTGAGTGATATTGCATTGTACGTAAGTACCACAACTTCTTTATCCATTTTTCACTTTCTGTGATATTGAACTTGTACCGTAAATGAGGTTCTTGTAAACAGAGCTGTCCCAAACTTTGGGGTGGCTGTGTCTTTTTGATTTTAATTTCCCTAAGCTATAGGACCATAAGTGGAAGTGCCCTAGGCTCTGTTGCTTTGTTTTTTAGATGTTTCAGGAAACACCATACACTTCTCCAGAGTGGCTGTTGGCAATTTACATCCCGCCCATCAGCATTACAAGGCTCCCAGTTCTCCATGGCCTGTCCTGCCTTTCTGGATTTTACACTTTTTTCAGATGGCCCTTTTGACCGGGGGGCAGTGAGACTTCATTGTAGTGCAGATTTCCTTTGCAAGCTTGCTTGGTTGGCCAAAAAGGGCGTATGCGTTTTTTCCTGAATATATTCAGGAAAAAACGCATACGCCCTTTTTGGCCAAGTGCATCATTGTGGACGTTCTGCCTCTTTTCCTATGCTTTACATGCAATTCCAGTCTACCTCCTGAAATCGGTTTCCTGCAATTCTGCCCCGCTTTCAAGTCCTCTTGGCAGCCTTACTTCAATATATTTTTGGACGATAGCTGTCAGTTATAACTCTGCAGGTTTGTGAATGACAGTGCCCCTGAGCTCCTTTCTTCAAGTCGCTTTCTTGTGAGCTGGCCGCAACACCGCAGGATTGCTTCAGGTCCTAGTGTGATTCCGGCATGGCACGCTGAGCCTTTGGTTAATTCCTCTTCCTGGTGGGAAACGAGAGTTAAATTTGCCCATCCAGACACCTCCAGCTAGTCTCCCATTGGTTCTCCCTATTCCTGTTCGTCTTACACAGAAATTGCAAACTGGGCCAAACAGGAGGTTAAAGGCACTGACTCTCCAAGTGGGGAGAGTGTTAGTAAAGCGTCTGGAATGTTGCACCCGAGTACCAGGGCATGAAAACTGAGACACATTTGAACACGTTTCCCGATCACACGGTGGATCATACTCTGGGTTCCACATGCATGTTTTAGCTGAAGGAAGAATCCCTTAAACCTGGAGAGTTGAGACCCATGGAATGGGTACCATGCAATATGACTTCAAAGGGTCTGCATTTGCTCACCGAACATCACCAATCGTATCACTGCTGCGTTATGCCACGGTACACACGCTTGATTCTCTTTTGGAGACATATAAATCCATAGGTTTTAAGATTCTTACTACTCAGGTATATTCTTAGGCGATTAATATGGGGTGTTGAGTCCACTTCATTGAGCAAGGAGTAGCTCTTGTCTATTACATATTTGGCTTATGGAATGGTATCTGTGCTAATTTCAATCTCTGGTTTTATGCAGCACCCCAAGTCACCTTTCCCCTTAAGCAAGCATAAGTTGGTTTTCCACATTTGAGACCCTGTTCTCTTTTGTAATTCAGTTCCTGTGTAGCCAAGTTTACATTCCATGTAGTAGTGATATCTTATGATGTTTCATTTTCTGTGCGAATTATTTCACTTAGAATCATCGTACCTGAATCCACTCATTATGCTGCTATGGGCCTGATGACATAGATTTCATTGCTGAGTGATATTGCATTGTACATAAGTACCACAACCTCTTTATCCATTTTTCATGTTCTGTGATATTGAACTTGTACTGTAAACGAGGTTCTTGTAAACAGAGCCATCCCAAACTTTGGGGTGGCTGTGTCTTTTTGATTTTAATTTCCCTAAGCTATAGGACCATAAGTGGAAGTGCCCTAGGCTCTGTTGCTTTGTTTTTTAGATGTTTCAGGAAACACCATACACTTCTCCAGAGTGGCTGTTGGCAATTTACATCCAGCCCATCAGCATTACAAGGCTCCCAGTTCTCCATGGCCTGTCCTGCCTTTCTGGATTTTACACTTTTTTCAGATGGCCCTTTTGACCGGGGGGCAGTGAGACTTCATTGTAGTGCAGATTTCCTTTGCAAGCTTGCTTGGTTGGCCAAAAAGGGCGTATGCGTTTTTTCCTGAATATATTCAGGAAAAAACGCATACGCCCTTTTTGGCCAAGTGCATCATTGTGGACGTTCTGCCTCTTTTCCTATGCTTTACATGCAATTCCAGTCTACCTCCTGAAATCGGTTTCCTGCAATTCTGCCCCGCTTTCAAGTCCTCTTGGCAGCCTTACTTCAATATATTTTTGGACGATAGCTGTCATTTATAACTCTGCAGGTTTGTGAATGACAGTGCCCCTGAGCTCCTTTCTTCAACTCGCTTTCTTGTGAGCTGGCCGCAACACCGCAGGATTGCTTCAGGTCCTAGTGTGATTCCGGCATGGCACGCTGAGCCTTTGGTTAATTCCTCTTCCTGGTGGGAAACGAGAGTTAAATTTGCCCATCCAGACACCTCCAGCTAGTCTCCCATTGGTTCTCCCTATTCCTGTTCGTCTTACACAGAAATTGCAAACTGGGCCAAACAGGAGGTTAAAGGCACTGACTCTCCAAGTGGGGAGAGTGTTAGTAAAGCGTCTGGAATGTTGCACCCGAGTACCAGGGCATGAAAACTGAGACACATTTGAACACGTTTCCCGATCACACGGTGGATCATACTCTGGGTTCCACATGCATGTTTTAGCTGAAGGAAGAATCCCTTAAACCTGGAGAGTTGAGACCCATGGAATGGGTACCATGCAATATGACTTCAAAGGGTCTGCATTTGCTCACCGAACATCACCAATCGTATCACTGCTGCGTTATGCCACGGTACACACGCTTGATTCTCTTTTGGAGACATATAAATCCATAGGTTTTAAGATTCTTACTACTCAGGTATATTCTTAGGCGATTAATATGGGGTGTTGAGTCCACTTCATTGAGCAAGGAGTAGCTCTTGTCTATTACATATTTGGCTTATGGAATGGTATCTGTGCTAATTTCAATCTCTGGTTTTATGCAGCACCCCAAGTCACCTTTCCCCTTAAGCAAGCATAAGTTGGTTTTCCACATTTGAGACCCTGTTCTCTTTTGTAATTCAGTTCCTGTGTAGCCAAGTTTACATTCCATGTAGTAGTGATATCTTATGATGTTTCATTTTCTGGGCGAATTATTTCACTTAGAATCATCGTACCTGAATCCACTCATTATGCTGCTATGGGCCTGATGACATAGATTTCATTGCTGAGTGATATTGCATTGTACATAAGTACCACAACCTCTTTATCCATTTTTCATGTTCTGTGATATTGAACTTGTACTGTAAACGAGGTTCTTGTAAACAGAGCCATCCCAAACTTTGGGGTGGCTGTGTCTTTTTGATTGTAATTTCCCTAAGCTATAGGACCATAAGTGGAAGTGCCCTAGGCTCTGTTGCTTTGTTTTTTAGATGTTTCAGGAAACACCATACACTTCTCCAGAGTGGCTGTTGGCAATTTACATCCCGCCCATCAGCATTACAAGGCTCCCAGTTCTCCATGGCCTGTCCTGCCTTTCTGGATTTTACACTTTTTTCAGATGGCCCTTTTGACCGGGGGGCAGTGAGACTTCATTGTAGTGCAGATTTCCTTTGCAAGCTTGCTTGGTTGGCCAAAAAGGGCGTATGCGTTTTTTCCTGAATATATTCAGGAAAAAACGCATACGCCCTTTTTGGCCAAGTGCATCATTGTGGACGTTCTGCCTCTTTTCCTATGCTTTACATGCAATTCCAGTCTACCTCCTGAAATCGGTTTCCTGCAATTCTGCCCCGCTTTCAAGTCCTCTTGGCAGCCTTACTTCAATATATTTTTGGACGATAGCTGTCATTTATAACTCTGCAGGTTTGTGAATGACAGTGCCCCTGAGCTCCTTTCTTCAACTCGCTTTCTTGTGAGCTGGCCGCAACACCGCAGGATTGCTTCAGGTCCTAGTGTGATTCCGGCATGGCACGCTGAGCCTTTGGTTAATTCCTCTTCCTGGTGGGAAACGAGAGTTAAATTTGCCCATCCAGACACCTCCAGCTAGTCTCCCATTGGTTCTCCCTATTCCTGTTCGTCTTACACAGAAATTGCAAACTGGGCCAAACAGGAGGTTAAAGGCACTGACTCTCCAAGTGGGGAGAGTGTTAGTAAAGCGTCTGGAATGTTGCACCCGAGTACCAGGGCATGAAAACTGAGACACATTTGAACACGTTTCCCGATCACACGGTGGATCATACTCTGGGTTCCACATGCATGTTTTAGCTGAAGGAAGAATCCCTTAAACCTGGAGAGTTGAGACCCATGGAATGGGTACCATGCAATATGACTTCAAAGGGTCTGCATTTGCGCACCGAACATCACCAATCGTATCACTGCTGCGTTATGCCACGGTACACACGCTTGATTCTCTTTTGGAGACATATAAATCCATAGGTTTTAAGATTTTTACTAGTCAGGTATATTCTTAGGCGATTAATATGGGGTGTTGAGTCCACTTCATTGA
This sequence comes from Globicephala melas, assembly GCF_963455315.2. Lineage (NCBI taxonomy): Eukaryota > Metazoa > Chordata > Mammalia > Artiodactyla > Delphinidae > Globicephala > Globicephala melas. Next base: position 1,073,565 of record NW_027207223.1, read on the forward strand.
GCAAGGAGTACCTCTTGTCTATTACATATTTGGCTTATGGAATGGTATCTGTGCTAATTTCAATCTCTGGTGTTATGCAGCACCCCAAGTCACCTTTCCCCTTAAGCAAACATAAGTTGGTTTTCCACATTTGAGACCCTGTTCTCTTTTGTAATTCAGTTCCTGTGTAGCCAAGTTTACATTCCATCTAGTAGTGATATCTTATGATGTTTCTTTCTCTGTGCGACTTATTTCACTTAGAATCATCGTACCTGAATCCACTCATTATGCTGCTACGGGCCTGATGACATAGATTTCATTGCTGAGTGATATTGCATTGTACGTAAGTACCACAACTTCTTTATCCATTTTTCACTTTCTGTGATATTGAACTTGTACCGTAAATGAGGTTCTTGTAAAGAGAGCTGTCCCAAACTTTGGGGTGGCTGTGTCTTTTTGATTTTAATTTCCCTAAGCTATAGGACCATAAGTGGAAGTGCCCTAGGCTCTGTTGCTTTGTTTTTTAGATGTTTCAGGAAACACCATACACTTCTCCAGAGTGGCTGTTGGCAATTTACATCCCGCCCATCAGCATTACAAGGCTCCGAGTTCTCCATGGCCTGTCCTGCCTTTCTGGATTTTACACTTTTTTCAGATGGCCCTTTTGACCGGGGGGCAGTGAGACTTCATTGTAGTGCAGATTTCCTTTGCAAGCTTGCTTGGTTGGCCAAAAAGGGCGTATGCGTTTTTTCCTGAATATATTCAGGAAAAAACGCATACGCCCTTTTTGGCCAAGTGCATCATTGTGGACGTTCTGCCTCTTTTCCTATGCTTTACATGCAATTCCAGTCTACCTCCTGAAATCGGTTTCCTGCAATTCTGCCCCGCTTTCAAGTCCTCTTGGCAGCCTTACTTCAATATATTTTTGGACGATAGCTGTCAGTTATAACTCTGCAGGTTTGTGAATGACAGTGCCCCTGAGCTCCTTTCTTCAAGTCGCTTTCTTGTGAGCTGGCCGCAACACCGCAGGATTGCTTCAGGTCCTAGTGTGATTCCGGCATGGCACGCTGAGCCTTTGGTTAATTCCTCTTCCTGGTGGGAAACGAGAGTTAAATTTGCCCATCCAGACACCTCCAGCTAGTCTCCCATTGGTTCTCCCTATTCCTGTTCGTCTTACACAGAAATTGCAAACTGGGCCAAACAGGAGGTTAAAGGCACTGACTCTCCAAGTGGGGAGAGTGTTAGTAAAGCGTCTGGAATGTTGCACCCGAGTACCAGGGCATGAAAACTGAGACACATTTGAACACGTTTCCCGATCACACGGTGGATCATACTCTGGGTTCCACATGCATGTTTTAGCTGAAGGAAGAATCCCTTAAACCTGGAGAGTTGAGACCCATGGAATGGGTACCATGCAATATGACTTCAAAGGGTCTGCATTTGCTCACCGAACATCACCAATCGTATCACTGCTGCGTTATGCCACGGTACACACGCTTGATTCTCTTTTGGAGACATATAAATCCATAGGTTTTAAGATTCTTACTACTCAGGTATATTCTTAGGCGATTAATATGGGGTGTTGAGTCCACTTCATTGAGCAAGGAGTAGCTCTTGTCTATTACATATTTGGCTTATGGAATGGTATCTGTGCTAATTTCAATCTCTGGTTTTATGCAGCACCCCAAGTCACCTTTCCCCTTAAGCAAGCATAAGTTGGTTTTCCACATTTGAGACGCTGTTCTCTTTTGTAATTCAGTTCCTGTGTAGCCAAGTTTACATTCCATGTAGTAGTGATATCTTATGATGTTTCATTTTCTGTGCGAATTATTTCACTTAGAATCATCGTACCTGAATCCACTCATTATGCTGCTATGGGCCTGATGACATAGATTTCATTGCTGAGTGATATTGCATTGTACATAAGTACCACAACCTCTTTATCCATTTTTCATGTTCTGTGATATTGAACTTGTACTGTAAACGAGGTTCTTGTAAACAGAGCCATCCCAAACTTTGGGGTGGCTGTGTCTTTTTGATTTTAATTTCCCTAAGCTATAGGACCATAAGTGGAAGTGCCCTAGGCTCTGTTGCTTTGTTTTTTAGATGTTTCAGGAAACACCATACACTTCTCCAGAGTGGCTGTTGGCAATTTACATCCCGCCCATCAGCATTACAAGGCTCCCAGTTCTCCATGGCCTGTCCTGCCTTTCTGGATTTTACACTTTTTTCAGATGGCCCTTTTGACCGGGGGGCAGTGAGACTTCATTGTAGTGCAGATTTCCTTTGCAAGCTTGCTTGGTTGGCCAAAAAGGGCGTATGCGTTTTTTCCTGAATATATTCAGGAAAAAACGCATACGCCCTTTTTGGCCAAGTGCATCATTGAGAACGTTCTGCCTCTTTTCCTATGCTTTACATGCAATTCCAGTCTACCTCCTGAAATCGGTTTCCTGCAATTCTGCCCCGCTTTCAAGTCCTCTTGGCAGCCTTACTTCAATATATTTTTGGACGATAGCTGTCATTTATAACTCTGCAGGTTTCTGAATGACAGTGCCCCTGAGCTCCTTTCTTCAACTCGCTTTCTTGTGAGCTGGCCGCAACACCGCAGGATTGCTTCAGGTCCTTGTGTGGTTCCGGCATGGCACGCTGAGCCTTTGGTTAATTCCTCTTCCTGGTGGGAAACGAGAGTTAAATTTGCCCATCCAGACACCTCCAGCTAGTCTCCCATTGGTTCTCCCTATTCCTGTTCGTCTTACACAGAAATTGCAAACTGGGCCAAACAGGAGGTTAAAGGCACTGACTCTCCAAGTGGTGAGAGTGTTAGTAAAGCGTCTGGAATGTTGCACCCGAGTACCAGGGCATGAAAACTGAGACACATTTGAACACGTTTCCCGATCACACGGTGGATCATACTCTGGGTTCCACATGCATGTTTTAGCTGAAGGAAGAATCCCTTAAACCTGGAGAGTTGAGACCCATGGAATGGGTACCATGCAATATGACTTCAAAGGGTCTGCATTTGCTCACCGAACATCACCAATCCTATCACTGCTGCGTTATGCCACTGTACACACGCTTGATTCTCTTTTGGAGACATATAAATCCATAGGTTTTAAGATTCTTACTAGTCAGGTATATTCTTAGGCGATTAATATGGGGTGTTGAGTCCACTTCATTGAGCAAGGAGTAGCTCTTGTCTATTACATATTTGGCTTATGGAATGGTATCTGTGCTAATTTCAATCTCTGGTTTTATGCAGCACCCCAAGTCACCTTTCCCCTTAAGCAAGCATAATTTGGTTTTCCACATTTGAGACCCTGTTCTCTTTTGTAATTCAGTTCCTGTGTAGCCAAGTTTACGTTCCATGTAGTAGTGATATCTTATGACGTTTCTTTTTCTGTGTGACTTATTTCACTTAGAATCATCGTACCTGAATCCACTCATTATGCTGCTACGGGCCTGATGACATAGATTTCATTGCTGAGTGATATTGCATTGTACGTAAGTACCACAACTTCTTTACCCATTTTTCGCTTTCTGTGATATTGAACTTGTACCGTAAATGAGGTTCTTGTAAACAGAGCCGTCCCAAACTTTGGGGTGGCTGTGTCTTTTTGATTTTAATTTCCCTAAGCTATAGGACCATAAGTGGAAGTGCCCTAGGCTCTGTTGTTTTGGTTTTTAGATGTTTCAGGAAACACCATACACTTCTCCAGAGTGGCTGTTGGCAATTTACATCCCGCCCATCAGCATTACAAGGCTCCCAGTTCTCCATGGCCTGTCCTGCCTTTCTGGATTTTACACTTTTTTCAGATGGCCCTTTTGACCGGGGGGCAGTGAGACTTCATTGTAGTGCAGATTTCCTTTGCAAGCTTGCTTGGTTGGCCAAGAAGGGCGTATGCGTTTTTTCCTGAATATATTCAGGAAAAAACGCATACGCCCTTTTTGGCCAAGTGCATCATTGTGGACGTTCTGCCTCTTTTCCTATGCTTTACATGCAATTCCAGTCTACCTCCTGAAATCGGTTTCCTGCAATTCTGCCCCGCTTTTAAGTCCTCTTGGCAGCCTTACTTCAATATATTTTTGGACGATAGCTGTCATTTATAACTCTGCAGGTTTGTGAATTACAGTGCCCCTGAGCTCCTTTCTTCAACTCGCTTTCTTGTGAGCTGGCCGCAACACCGCAGGATTGCTTCAGGTCCTAGTGTGGTTCCGGCATGGCACGCTGAGCCTTCGGTTAATTCCTCTTCCTGGTGGGAAACGAGAGTTAAATTTGCCCATCCAGACACCTCCAGCTAGTCTCCCATTGGTTCTCCCTATTCCTGTTCGTCTTACACAGAAATTGCAAACTGGGCCAAACAGGAGGTTAAAGGCACTGACTCTCCAAGTGGGGAGAGTGTTAGTAAAGCGTCTGGAATGTTGCACCCGAGTACCAGGGCATGAAAACTGAGACACATTTGAACACGTTTCCCGATCACACGGTGGATCATACTCTGGGTTCCACATGCATGTTTTAGCTGAAGGAAGAATCCCTTAAACCTGGAGAGTTGAGACCCATGGAATGGGTACCATGCAATATGACTTCAAAGGGTCTGCATTTGCTCACCGAACATCACCAATCCTATCACTGCTGCGTTATGCCACTGTACACACGCTTGATTCTCTTTTGGAGACATATAAATCCATAGGTTTTAAGATTCTTACTAGTCAGGTATATTCTTAGGCGATTAATATGGGGTGTTGAGTCCACTTCATTGAGCAAGGAGTAGCTCTTGTCTATTACATATTTGGCTTATGGAATGGTATCTGTGCTAATTTCAATCTCTGGTTTTATGCAGCACCCCAAGTCACCTTTCCCCTTAAGCAAGCATAAGTTGGTTTTCCACATTTGAGACCCTGTTCTCTTTTGTAATTCAGTTCCTGTGTAGCCAAGTTTACATTCCATGTAGTAGTGATATCTTATGACGTTTCTTTTTCTGTGCGACTTATTTCACTTAGAATCATCGTACCTGAATCCACTCATTATGCTGCTACGGGCCTGATGACATAGATTTCATTGCTGAGTGATATTGCATTGTACGTAAGTACCACAACTTCTTTATCCATTTTTCGCTTTCTGTGATATTGAACTTGTACCGTAAACGAGGTTCATGTAAACAGAGCCATCCCAAACTTTGGGGTGGCTGTGTCTTTTTGATTTTAATTTCCCGAAGCTATAGGACCATAAGTGGAAGTGCCCTAGGCTCTGTTGCTTTGTTTTTTAGATGTTTCAGGAAACACCATACACTTCTCCAGAGTGGCTGTTGGCAATTTACATCCCGCCCATCAGCATAACAAGGTTCCCAGTTCTCCATGGCCTGTCCTGCCTTTCTGGATTTTACACTTTTTTCAGATGGCCCTTTTGACCGGGGGGCAGTGAGACTTCATTGTAGTGCAGATTTCCTTTGCAAGCTTGCTTGGTTGGCCAAAAAGGGCGTATGCGTTTTTTCCTGAATATATTCAGGAAAAAACGCATACGCCCTTTTTGGCCAAGTGCATCATTGTGGACGTTCTGCCTCTTTTCCTATGCTTTACATGCAATTCCAGTCTACCTCCTGAAATCGGTTTCCTGCAATTCTGCCCCGCTTTCAAGTCCTCTTGGCAGCCTTACTTCAATATAGTTTTGGACGATAGCTGTCATTTATAACTCTGCAGGTTTGTGAATTACAGTGCCCCTGAGCTCCTTTCTTCAACTCGCTTTCTTGTGAGCTGGCCGCAACACCGCAGGATTGCTTCAGGTCCTAGTGTGGTTCCGGCATGGCACGCTGAGCCTTCGGTTAACTCCTCTTCCTGGTGGGAAACGAGAGTTAAATTTGCCCATCCAGACACCTCCAGCTAGTCTCCCATTGGTTCTCCCTATTCCTGTTCGTCTTACACAGAAATTGCAAACTGGGCCAAACAGGAGGTTAAAGGCACTGACTCTCCAAGTGGGGAGAGTGTTAGTAAAGCGTCTGGAATGTTGCACCCGAGTACCAGGGCATGAAAACTGAGACACATTTGAACACGTTTCCCGATCACACGGTGGATCATACTCTGGGTTCCACATGCATGTTTTAGCTGAAGGAAGAATCCCTTAAACCTGGAGAGTTGAGACCCATGGAATGGGTACCATGCAATATGACTTCAAAGGGTCTGCATTTGCTCACCGAACATCACCAATCCTATCACTGCTGCGTTATGCCACTGTACACACGCTTGATTCTCTTTTGGAGACATATAAATCCATAGGTTTTAAGATTCTTACTAGTCAGGTATATTCTTAGGCGATTAATATGGGGTGTTGAGTCCACTTCATTGAGCAAGGAGTAGCTCTTGTCTATTACATATTTGGCTTATGGAATGGTATCTGTGCTAATTTCAATCTCTGGTTTTATGCAGCACCCCAAGTCACCTTTCCCCTTAAGCAAGCATAAGTTGGTTTTCCACATTTGAGACCCTGTTCTCTTTTGTAATTCAGTTCCTGTGTAGCCAAGTTTACATTCCATGTAGTAGTGATATCTTATGATGTTTCTTTTTCTGTGCGACTTATTTCACTTAGAATCATCGTACCTGAATCCACTCATTATGCTGCTACGGGCCTGATGACATAGATTTCATTGCTGAGTGATATTGCATTGTACATAAGTACCACAGCTTCTTTATCGATTTTTCGCTTTCTGTGATATTGAACTTGTACCGTAAACGAGGTTCTTGTAAACAGAGCCCTCCCAAACTTTGGGGTGGCTGTGTCTTTTTGATTTTAATTTCCCTAAGCTATAGGACCATAAGTGGAAGTGCCCTAGGCTCTGTTGCTTTGTCTTTTAGATGTTTCAGGAAACACCATACACTTCTCCAGAGTGGCTGTTGGCAATTTACATCCCGCCCATCAGCATTACAAGGCTCCCAGTTCTCCATGGCCTGTCCTGCCTTTCTGGATTTTACACTTTTTTCAGATGGCCCTTTTGACCGGGGGGCAGTGAGACTTCATTGTAGTGCAGATTTCCTTTGCAAGCTTGCTTGGTTGGCCAAAAAGGGCGTATGCGTTTTTTCCTGAATATATTCAGGAAAAAACGCATACGCCCTTTTTGGCCAAGTGCATCATTGTGGACGTTCTGCCTCTTTTCCTATGCTTTACATGCAATTCCAGTCTACCTCCTGAAATCGGTTTCCTGCAATTCTGCCCCGCTTTCAAGTCCTCTTGGCAGCCTTACTTCAATATATTTTTGGACGATAGCTGTCATTTATAACTCTGCAGGTTTGTGAATTACAGTGTCCCTGAGCTCCTTTCTTCAACTCGCTTTCTTGTGAGCTGGCCGCAACACCGCAGGATTGCTTCAGGTCCTAGTGTGGTTCCGGCATGGCACGCTGAGCCTTTGGTTAATTCCTCTTCCTGGTGGGAAACGAGAGTTAAATTTGTCCATCCAGACACCTCCAGCTAGTCTCCCATTGGTTCTCCCTATTCCTGTTCGTCTTACACAGAAATTGCAAACTGGGCCAAACAGGAGGTTAAAGGCACTGACTCTCCAAGTGGGGAGAGTGTTAGTAAAGCGTCTGGAATGTTGCACCCGAGTACCAGGGCATGAAAACTGAGACACATTTGAACACGTTTCCCGATCACACGGTGGATCATACTCTGGGTTCCACATGCATGTTTTAGCTGAAGGAAGAATCCCTTAAACCTGGAGAGTTGAGACCCATGGAATGGGTACCATGCAATATGACTTCAAAGGGTCTGCATTTGCTCACCGAACATCACCAATCCTATCACTGCTGCGTTATGCCACTGTACACACGCTTGATTCTCTTTTGGAGACATATAAATCCATAGGTTTTAAGATTCTTACTAGTCAGGTATATTCTTAGGCGATTAATATGGGGTGTTGAGTCCACTTCATTGAGCAAGGAGTAGCTCTTGTCTATTACATATTTGGCTTATGGAATGGTATCTGTGCTAATTTCAATCTCTGGTTTTATGCAGCACCCCAAGTCACCTTTCCCCTTAAGCAAGCATAAGTTGGTTTTCCACATTTGAGACCCTGTTCTCTTTTGTAATTCAGTTCCTGTGTAGCCAAGTTTACATTCCATGTAGTAGTGATATCTTATGACGTTTCATTTTCTGTGCGACTTATTTCACTTAGAATCATCGTACCTGAATCCACTCATTATGCTGCTACGGGCCTGATGACATAGATTTCATTGCTGAGTGATATTGCATTGTACGTAAGTACCACAACTTCTTTATCCATTTTTCGCTTTCTGTGATATTGAACTTGTACCGTAAACGAGGTTCTCGTAAACAGAGCCATCCCAAACTTTGGGGTGGCTGTGTCTTTTTGATTTTAATTTCCCGAAGCTATAGGACCATAAGTGGAAGTGCCCTAGGCTCTGTTGCTTTGTTTTTTAGATGTTTCAGGAAACACCATACACTTCTCCAGAGTGGCTGTTGGCAATTTACATCCCGCCCATCAGCATAACAAGGTTCCCAGTTCTCCATGGCCTGTCCTGCCTTTCTGGATTTTACACTTTTTTCAGATGGCCCTTTTGACCGGGGGGCAGTGAGACTTCATTGTAGTGCAGATTTCCTTTGCAAGCTTGCTTGGTTGGCCAAAAAGGGCGTATGCGTTTTTTCCTGAATATATTCAGGAAAAAACGCATACGCCCTTTTTGGCCAAGTGCATCATTGTGGACGTTCTGCCTCTTTTCCTATGCTTTACATGCAATTCCAGTCTACCTCCTGAAATCGGTTTCCTGCAATTCTGCCCCGCTTTCAAGTCCTCTTGGCAGCCTTACTTCAATATATTTTTGGACGATAGCTGTCATTTATAACTGTGCAGGTTTGTGAATTACAGTGCCCCTGAGCTCCTTTCTTCAACTCGCTTTCTTGTGAGCTGGCCGCAACACCGCAGGATTGCTTCAGGTCCTAGTGTGGTTCCGGCATGGCACGCTGAGCCTTCGGTTAATTCCTCTTCCTGGTGGGAAACGAGAGTTAAATTTGCCCATCCAGACACCTCCAGCTAGTCTCCCATTGGTTCTCCCTATTCCTGTTCGTCTTACACAGAAATTGCAAACTGGGCCAAACAGGAGGTTAAAGGCACTGACTCTCCAAGTGGGGAGAGTGTTAGTAAAGCGTCTGGAATGTTGCACCCGAGTACCAGGGCATGAAAACTGAGACACATTTGAACACGTTTCCCGATCACACGGTGGATCATACTCTGGGATCCACATGCATGTTTTAGCTGAAGATAGAATCCCTTAAACCTGGAGAGTTGAGACCCATGGAATGGGTACCATGCAATATGACTTCAAAGGGTCTGCATTTGCTCACCGAACATCACCAATCCTATCACTGCTGCGTTATGCCACTGTACACACGCTTGATTCTCTTTTGGAGACATATAAATCCATAGGTTTTAAGATTCTTACTAGTCAGGTATATTCTTAGGCGATTAATATGGGGTGTTGAGTCCACTTCATTGAGCAAGGAGTAGCTCTTGTCTATTACATATTTGGCTTATGGAATGGTATCTGTGCTAATTTCAATCTCTGGTTTTATGCAGCACCCCAAGTCACCTTTCCCCTTAAGCAAGCATAATTTGGTTTTCCACATTTGAGACCCTGTTCTCTTTTGTAATTCAGTTCCTGTGTAGCCAAGTTTACGTTCCATGTAGTAGTGATATCTTATGACGTTTCTTTTTCTGTGTGACTTATTTCACTTAGAATCATCGTACCTGAATCCACTCATTATGCTGCTACGGGCCTGATGACATAGATTTCATTGCTGAGTGATATTGCATTGTACGTAAGTACCACAACTTCTTTACCCATTTTTCGCTTTCTGTGATATTGAACTTGTACCGTAAATGAGGTTCTTGTAAACAGAGCCGTCCCAAACTTTGGGGTGGCTGTGTCTTTTTGATTTTAATTTCCCTAAGCTATAGGACCATAAGTGGAAGTGCCCTAGGCTCTGTTGTTTTGGTTTTTAGATGTTTCAGGAAACACCATACACTTCTCCAGAGTGGCTGTTGGCAATTTACATCCCGCCCATCAGCATTACAAGGCTCCCAGTTCTCCATGGCCTGTCCTGCCTTTCTGGATTTTACACTTTTTTCAGATGGCCCTTTTGACCGGGGGGCAGTGAGACTTCATTGTAGTGCAGATTTCCTTTGCAAGCTTGCTTGGTTGGCCAAGAAGGGCGTATGCGTTTTTTCCTGAATATATTCAGGAAAAAACGCATACGCCCTTTTTGGCCAAGTGCATCATTGTGGACGTTCTGCCTCTTTTCCTATGCTTTACATGCAATTCCAGTCTACCTCCTGAAATCGGTTTCCTGCAATTCTGCCCCGCTTTTAAGTCCTCTTGGCAGCCTTACTTCAATATATTTTTGGACGATAGCTGTCATTTATAACTCTGCAGGTTTGTGAATTACAGTGCCCCTGAGCTCCTTTCTTCAACTCGCTTTCTTGTGAGCTGGCCGCAACACCGCAGGATTGCTTCAGGTCCTAGTGTGGTTCCGGCATGGCACGCTGAGCCTTCGGTTAATTCCTCTTCCTGGTGGGAAACGAGAGTTAAATTTGCCCATCCAGACACCTCCAGCTAGTCTCCCATTGGTTCTCCCTATTCCTGTTCGTCTTACACAGAAATTGCAAACTGGGCCAAACAGGAGGTTAAAGGCACTGACTCTCCAAGTGGGGAGAGTGTTAGTAAAGCGTCTGGAATGTTGCACCCGAGTACCAGGGCATGAAAACTGAGACACATTTGAACACGTTTCCCGATCACACGGTGGATCATACTCTGGGTTCCACATGCATGTTTTAGCTGAAGGAAGAATCCCTTAAACCTGGAGAGTTGAGACCCATGGAATGGGTACCATGCAATATGACTTCAAAGGGTCTGCATTTGCTCACCGAACATCACCAATCCTATCACTGCTGCGTTATGCCACTGTACACACGCTTGATTCTCTTTTGGAGACATATAAATCCATAGGTTTTAAGATTCTTACTAGTCAGGTATATTCTTAGGCGATTAATATGGGGTGTTGAGTCCACTTCATTGAGCAAGGAGTAGCTCTTGTCTATTACATATTTGGCTTATGGAATGGTATCTGTGCTAATTTCAATCTCTGGTTTTATGCAGCACCCCAAGTCACCTTTCCCCTTAAGCAAGCATAAGTTGGTTTTCCACATTTGAGACCCTGTTCTCTTTTGTAATTCAGTTCCTGTGTAGCCAAGTTTACATTCCATGTAGTAGTGATATCTTATGACGTTTCTTTTTCTGTGCGACTTATTTCACTTAGAATCATCGTACCTGAATCCACTCATTATGCTGCTACGGGCCTGATGACATAGATTTCATTGCTGAGTGATATTGCATTGTACGTAAGTACCACAACTTCTTTATCCATTTTTCGCTTTCTGTGATATTGAACTTGTACCGTAAACGAGGTTCATGTAAACAGAGCCATCCCAAACTTTGGGGTGGCTGTGTCTTTTTGATTTTAATTTCCCGAAGCTATAGGACCATAAGTGGAAGTGCCCTAGGCTCTGTTGCTTTGTTTTTTAGATGTTTCAGGAAACACCATACACTTCTCCAGAGTGGCTGTTGGCAATTTACATCCCGCCCATCAGCATAACAAGGTTCCCAGTTCTCCATGGCCTGTCCTGCCTTTCTGGATTTTACACTTTTTTCAGATGGCCCTTTTGACCGGGGGGCAGTGAGACTTCATTGTAGTGCAGATTTCCTTTGCAAGCTTGCTTGGTTGGCCAAAAAGGGCGTATGCGTTTTTTCCTGAATATATTCAGGAAAAAACGCATACGCCCTTTTTGGCCAAGTGCATCATTGTGGACGTTCTGCCTCTTTTCCTATGCTTTACATGCAATTCCAGTCTACCTCCTGAAATCGGTTTCCTGCAATTCTGCCCCGCTTTCAAGTCCTCTTGGCAGCCTTACTTCAATATAGTTTTGGACGATAGCTGTCATTTATAACTCTGCAGGTTTGTGAATTACAGTGCCCCTGAGCTCCTTTCTTCAACTCGCTTTCTTGTGAGCTGGCCGCAACACCGCAGGATTGCTTCAGGTCCTAGTGTGGTTCCGGCATGGCACGCTGAGCCTTCGGTTAACTCCTCTTCCTGGTGGGAAACGAGAGTTAAATTTGCCCATCCAGACACCTCCAGCTAGTCTCCCATTGGTTCTCCCTATTCCTGTTCGTCTTACACAGAAATTGCAAACTGGGCCAAACAGGAGGTTAAAGGCACTGACTCTCCAAGTGGGGAGAGTGTTAGTAAAGCGTCTGGAATGTTGCACCCGAGTACCAGGGCATGAAAACTGAGACACATTTGAACACGTTTCCCGATCACACGGTGGATCATACTCTGGGTTCCACATGCATGTTTTAGCTGAAGGAAGAATCCCTTAAACCTGGAGAGTTGAGACCCATGGAATGGGTACCATGCAATATGACTTCAAAGGGTCTGCATTTGCTCACCGAACATCACCAATCCTATCACTGCTGCGTTATGCCACTGTACACACGCTTGATTCTCTTTTGGAGACATATAAATCCATAGGTTTTAAGATTCTTACTAGTCAGGTATATTCTTAGGCGATTAATATGGGGTGTTGAGTCCACTTCATTGAGCAAGGAGTAGCTCTTGTCTATTACATATTTGGCTTATGGAATGGTATCTGTGCTAATTTCAATCTCTGGTTTTATGCAGCACCCCAAGTCACCTTTCCCCTTAAGCAAGCATAAGTTGGTTTTCCACATTTGAGACCCTGTTCTCTTTTGTAATTCAGTTCCTGTGTAGCCAAGTTTACATTCCATGTAGTAGTGATATCTTATGATGTTTCTTTTTCTGTGCGACTTATTTCACTTAGAATCATCGTACCTGAATCCACTCATTATGCTGCTACGGGCCTGATGACATAGATTTCATTGCTGAGTGATATTGCATTGTACATAAGTACCACAGCTTCTTTATCGATTTTTCGCTTTCTGTGATATTGAACTTGTACCGTAAACGAGGTTCTTGTAAACAGAGCCCTCCCAAACTTTGGGGTGGCTGTGTCTTTTTGATTTTAATTTCCCTAAGCTATAGGACCATAAGTGGAAGTGCCCTAGGCTCTGTTGCTTTGTCTTTTAGATGTTTCAGGAAACACCATACACTTCTCCAGAGTGGCTGTTGGCAATTTACATCCCGCCCATCAGCATTACAAGGCTCCCAGTTCTCCATGGCCTGTCCTGCCTTTCTGGATTTTACACTTTTTTCAGATGGCCCTTTTGACCGGGGGGCAGTGAGACTTCATTGTAGTGCAGATTTCCTTTGCAAGCTTGCTTGGTTGGCCAAAAAGGGCGTATGCGTTTTTTCCTGAATATATTCAGGAAAAAACGCATACGCCCTTTTTGGCCAAGTGCATCATTGTGGACGTTCTGCCTCTTTTCCTATGCTTTACATGCAATTCCAGTCTACCTCCTGAAATCGGTTTCCTGCAATTCTGCCCCGCTTTCAAGTCCTCTTGGCAGCCTTACTTCAATATATTTTTGGACGATAGCTGTCATTTATAACTCTGCAGGTTTGTGAATTACAGTGTCCCTGAGCTCCTTTCTTCAACTCGCTTTCTTGTGAGCTGGCCGCAACACCGCAGGATTGCTTCAGGTCCTAGTGTGGTTCCGGCATGGCACGCTGAGCCTTTGGTTAATTCCTCTTCCTGGTGGGAAACGAGAGTTAAATTTGTCCATCCAGACACCTCCAGCTAGTCTCCCATTGGTTCTCCCTATTCCTGTTCGTCTTACACAGAAATTGCAAACTGGGCCAAACAGGAGGTTAAAGGCACTGACTCTCCAAGTGGGGAGAGTGTTAGTAAAGCGTCTGGAATGTTGCACCCGAGTACCAGGGCATGAAAACTGAGACACATTTGAACACGTTTCCCGATCACACGGTGGATCATACTCTGGGTTCCACATGCATGTTTTAGCTGAAGGAAGAATCCCTTAAACCTGGAGAGTTGAGACCCATGGAATGGGTACCATGCAATATGACTTCAAAGGGTCTGCATTTGCTCACCGAACATCACCAATCCTATCACTGCTGCGTTATGCCACTGTACACACGCTTGATTCTCTTTTGGAGACATATAAATCCATAGGTTTTAAGATTCTTACTAGTCAGGTATATTCTTAGGCGATTAATATGGGGTGTTGAGTCCACTTCATTGAGCAAGGAGTAGCTCTTGTCTATTACATATTTGGCTTATGGAATGGTATCTGTGCTAATTTCAATCTCTGGTTTTATGCAGCACCCCAAGTCACCTTTCCCCTTAAGCAAGCATAAGTTGGTTTTCCACATTTGAGACCCTGTTCTCTTTTGTAATTCAGTTCCTGTGTAGCCAAGTTTACATTCCATGTAGTAGTGATATCTTATGACGTTTCATTTTCTGTGCGACTTATTTCACTTAGAATCATCGTACCTGAATCCACTCATTATGCTGCTACGGGCCTGATGACATAGATTTCATTGCTGAGTGATATTGCATTGTACGTAAGTACCACAACTTCTTTATCCATTTTTCGCTTTCTGTGATATTGAACTTGTACCGTAAACGAGGTTCTCGTAAACAGAGCCATCCCAAACTTTGGGGTGGCTGTGTCTTTTTGATTTTAATTTCCCGAAGCTATAGGACCATAAGTGGAAGTGCCCTAGGCTCTGTTGCTTTGTTTTTTAGATGTTTCAGGAAACACCATACACTTCTCCAGAGTGGCTGTTGGCAATTTACATCCCGCCCATCAGCATAACAAGGTTCCCAGTTCTCCATGGCCTGTCCTGCCTTTCTGGATTTTACACTTTTTTCAGATGGCCCTTTTGACCGGGGGGCAGTGAGACTTCATTGTAGTGCAGATTTCCTTTGCAAGCTTGCTTGGTTGGCCAAAAAGGGCGTATGCGTTTTTTCCTGAATATATTCAGGAAAAAACGCATACGCCCTTTTTGGCCAAGTGCATCATTGTGGACGTTCTGCCTCTTTTCCTATGCTTTACATGCAATTCCAGTCTACCTCCTGAAATCGGTTTCCTGCAATTCTGCCCCGCTTTCAAGTCCTCTTGGCAGCCTTACTTCAATATATTTTTGGACGATAGCTGTCATTTATAACTGTGCAGGTTTGTGAATTACAGTGCCCCTGAGCTCCTTTCTTCAACTCGCTTTCTTGTGAGCTGGCCGCAACACCGCAGGATTGCTTCAGGTCCTAGTGTGGTTCCGGCATGGCACGCTGAGCCTTCGGTTAATTCCTCTTCCTGGTGGGAAACGAGAGTTAAATTTGCCCATCCAGACACCTCCAGCTAGTCTCCCATTGGTTCTCCCTATTCCTGTTCGTCTTACACAGAAATTGCAAACTGGGCCAAACAGGAGGTTAAAGGCACTGACTCTCCAAGTGGGGAGAGTGTTAGTAAAGCGTCTGGAATGTTGCACCCGAGTACCAGGGCATGAAAACTGAGACACATTTGAACACGTTTCCCGATCACACGGTGGATCATACTCTGGGATCCACATGCATGTTTTAGCTGAAGATAGAATCCCTTAAACCTGGAGAGTTGAGACCCATGGAATGGGTACCATGCAATATGACTTCAAAGGGTCTGCATTTGCTCACCGAACATCACCAATCCTATCACTGCTGCGTTATGCCACTGTACACACGCTTGATTCTCTTTTGGAGACATATAAATCCATAGGTTTTAAGATTCTTACTAGTCAGGTATATTCTTAGGCGATTAATATGGGGTGTTGAGTCCACTTCATTGAGCAAGGAGTAGCTCTTGTCTATTACATATTTGGCTTATGGAATGGTATCTGTGCTAATTTCAATCTCTGGTTTTATGCAGCACCCCAAGTCACCTTTCCCCTTAAGCAAGCATAAGTTGGTTTTCCACATTTGAGACCCTGTTCTCTTTTGTAATTCAGTTCCTGTGTAGCCAAGTTTACATTCCATGTAGTAGTGATATCTTATGATGTTTCTTTTTCTGTGCGACTTATTTCACTTAGAATCATCGTACCTGAATCCACTCATTATGCTGCTACGGGCCTGATGACATAGATTTCATTGCTGAGTGATATTGCATTGTACGTAAGTACCACAACTTCTTTACCCATTTTTCGCTTTCTGTGATATTGAACTTGTACCGTAAATGAGGTTCTTGTAAACAGAGCTGTCCCAAACTTTGGGGTGGCTGTGTCTTTTTGATTTTAATTTCCCTAAGCTATAGGACCATAAGTGGAAGTGCCCTAGGCTCTGTTGCTTTGTTTTTTAGATGTTTCAGGAAACACCATACACTTCTCCAGAGTGGCTGTTGGCAATTTACATCCCGCCCATCAGCATTACAAGGCTCCGAGTTCTCCATGGCCTGCCCTGCCTTTCTGGATTTTACACTTTTTTCAGATGGCCCTTTTGACCGGGGGGCACTGAGACTTCATTGTAGTGCAGATTTCCTTTGCAAGCTTGCTTGGTTGGCCAAAAAGGGCGTATGCGTCTTTTCCTGAATATATTCAGGAAAAAACGCATACGCCCTTTTTGGCCAAGTGCATCATTGTGGACGTTCTGCCTCTTTTCCTATGCTTTACATGCAATTCCAGTCTACCTCCTGAAATCGGTTTCCTGCAATTCTGCCCCGCTTTCAAGTCCTCTTGGCAGCCTTACTTCAATATATTTTTGGACGATAGCTGTCATTTATAACTCTGCAGGTTTGTGAATTACAGTGCCCCTGAGCTCCTTTCTTCAACTCGCTTTCTTGTGAGCTGGCCGCAACACCGCAGGATTGCTTCAGGTCCTAGTGTGGTTCCGGCATGGCACGCTGAGCCTTCGGTTAATTCCTCTTCCTGGTGGGAAACGAGAGTTAAATTTGCCCATCCAGACACCTCCAGCTAGTCTCCCATTGGTTCTCCCTATTCCTGTTCGTCTTACACAGAAATTGCAAACTGGGCCAAACAGGAGGTTAAAGGCACTGACTCTCCAAGTGGGGAGAGTGTTAGTAAAGCGTCTGGAATGTTGCACCCGAGTACCAGGGCATGAAAACTGAGACACATTTGAACACGTTTCCCGATCACACGGTGGATCATACTCTGGGTTCCACATGCATGTTTTAGCTGAAGGAAGAATCCCTTAAACCTGGAGAGTTGAGACCCATGGAATGGGTACCATGCAATATGACTTCAAAGGGTCTGCATTTGCTCACCGAACATCACCAATCCTATCACTGCTGCGTTATGCCACTGTACACACGCTTGATTCTCTTTTGGAGACATATAAATCCATAGGTTTTAAGATTCTTACTAGTCAGGTATATTCTTAGGCGATTAATATGGGGTGTTGAGTCCACTTCATTGAGCAAGGAGTAGCTCTTGTCTATTACATATTTGGCTTATGGAATGGTATCTGTGCTAATTTCAATCTCTGGTTTTATGCAGCACCCCAAGTCACCTTTCCCCTTAAGCAAGCATAAGTTGGTTTTCCACATTTGAGACCCTGTTCTCTTTTGTAATTCAGTTCCTGTGTAGCCAAGTTTACATTCCATGTAGTAGTGATATCTTATGATGTTTCATTTTCTGTGTGACATATTTCACTTAGAATCATCGTACCTGAATCCACTCATTATGCTGCTACGGGCCTGATGACATAGATTTCATTGCTGAGTGATATTGCATTGTACATAAGTACCACAGCTTCTTTATCCATTTTTCGCTTTCTGTGATATTGAACTTGTACCGTAAACGAGGTTCTTGTAAACAGAGCCCTCCCAAACTTTGGGGTGGCTGTGTCTTTTTGATTTTAATTTCCCGAAGCTATAGGACCATAAGTGGAAGTGCCCTAGGCTCTGTTGCTTTGTCTTTTAGATGTTTCAGGAAACACCATACACTTCTCCAGAGTGGCTGTTGGCAATTTACATCCCACCCATCAGCATTACAAGGCTCCCAGTTCTCCATGGCCTGTCCTGCCTTTCTGGATTTTACACTTTTTTCAGATGGTCCTTTTGACCGGGGGGCAGTGAGACTTCATTGTAGTGCAGATTTCCTTTGCAAGCTTGCTTGGTTGGCCAAAAAGGGCGTATGCATTTTTTCCTGAATATATTCAGGAAAAAACGCATACGCCCTTTTTGGCCAAGTGCATCATTGTGGACGTTCTGCCTCTTTTCCTATGCTTTACATGCAATTCCAGTCTACCTCCTGAAATCGGTTTCCTGCAATTCTGCCCCGCTTTCAAGTCCTCTTGGCAGCCTTACTTCAATATATTTTTGGACGATAGCTGTCATTTATAACTCTGCAGGTTTGTGAATGACAGTGCCCCTGAGCTCCTTTCTTCAAGTCGCTTTCTTGTGAGCTGGCCGCAACACCGCAGGATTGCTTCAGGTCCTAGTGTGGTTCCGGCATGGCATGCTGAGCCTTCGGTTAATTCCTCTTCCTGGTG
The DNA here is from genome assembly GCF_963455315.2 of Globicephala melas. Taxonomy (NCBI): domain Eukaryota; kingdom Metazoa; phylum Chordata; class Mammalia; order Artiodactyla; family Delphinidae; genus Globicephala; species Globicephala melas. The sequence continues at coordinate 1,092,011 of NW_027207223.1, forward strand.
GGAAACGAGAGTTAAATTTGCCCATCCAGACACCTCCAGCTAGTCTCCCATTGGTTCTCCCTATTCCTGTTCGTCTTACACAGAAATTGCAAACTGGGCCAAACAGGAGGTTAAAGGCACTGACTCTCCAAGTGGGGAGAGTGTTAGTAAAGCGTCTGGAATGTTGCACCTGAGTACCAGGGCATGAAAACTGAGACACATTTGAACACGTTTCCCGATCACACGGTGGATCATACTCTGGGTTCCACATGCATGTTTTAGCTGAAGGAAGAATCCCTTAAACCTGGAGAGTTGAGACCCATGGAATGGATACCATGCAATATGACTTCAAAGGGTCTGCATTTGCTCACCGAACATCACCAATCCTATCACTGCTGCGTTATGCCACTGTACACACACTTGATTCTCTTTTGGAGACATATAAATCCATAGGTTTTAAGATTCTTACTAGTCAGGTATATTCTTAGGCGATTAATATGGGGTGTTGAGTCCACTTCATTGAGCAAGGAGTAGCTCTTGTCTATTACATATTTGGCTTATGGAATGGTATCTGTGCTAATTTCAATCTCTGGTTTTATGCAGCACCCCAAGTCACCTTTCCCCTTAAGCAAGCATAAGTTGGTTTTCCACATTTGAGACCCTGTTCTCTTTTGTAATTCAGTTCCTGTGTAGCCAAGTTTACATTCCATGTAGTAGTGATATCTTATGATGTTTCTTTTTCTGTGCGACTTATTTCACTTAGAATCATCGTACCTGAATCCACTCATTATGCTGCTACGGGCCTGATGACATAGATTTCATTGCTGAGTGATATTGCATTGTACGTAAGTACCACAACTTCTTTATCCATTTCTCATGTTCTGTGATATTGAACATGTACCATAAACGAGGTTCTTGTAAACAGAGCCATCCCAAACTTTGGGGTGGCTGTGTCTTTTTGATTTTAATTTCCCTAAGCTATAGGACCATAAGTGGAAGTGCCCTAGGCTCTGTTGCTTTGTTTTTTAGATGTTTCAGGAAACACCATACACTTCTCCAGAGTGGCTGTTGGCAATTTACATCGCGCCCATCAGCATTACAAGGCTCCCAGTTCTCCATGGCCTGTCCTGCCTTTCTGGATTTTACACTTTTTTCAGATGGCCCTTTTGACCGGGGGGCAGTGAGACTTCATTGTAGTGCAGATTTCCTTTGCAAGCTTGCTTGGTTGGCCAAAAAGGGCGTATGCGTTTTTTCCTGAATATATTCAGGAAAAAACGCATACGCCCTTTTTGGCCAAGTGCATCATTGTGGACGTTCTGCCTCTTTTCCTATGCTTTACATGCAATTCCAGTCTACCTCCTGAAATCGGTTTCCTGCAATTCTGCCCCGCTTTCAAGTCCTCTTGGCAGCCTTACTTCAATATATTTTTGGACGATAGCTGTCATTTATAACTCTGCAGGTTTGTGAATTACAGTGCCCCTGAGCTCCTTTCTTCAACTCGCTTTCTTGTGAGCTGGCCGCAACACCGCAGGATTGCTTCAGGTCCTAGTGTGGTTCCGGCATGGCACGCTGAGCCTTCGGTTAATTCCTCTTCCTGGTGGGAAACGAGAGTTAAATTTGCCCATCCAGACACCTCCAGCTAGTCTCCCATTGGTTCTCCCTATTCCTGTTCGTCTTACACAGAAATTGCAAACTGGGCCAAACAGGAGGTTAAAGGCACTGACTCTCCAAGTGGGGAGAGTGTTAGTAAAGCGTCTGGAATGTTGCACCCGAGTACCAGGGCATGAAAACTGAGACACATTTGAACACGTTTCCCGATCACACGGTGGATCATACTCTGGGTTCCACATGCATGTTTTAGCTGAAGGAAGAATCCCTTAAACCTGGAGAGTTGAGACCCATGGAATGGGTACCATGCAATATGACTTCAAAGGGTCTGCATTTGCTCACCGAACATCACCAATCCTATCACTGCTGCGTTATGCCACTGTACACACGCTTGATTCTCTTTTGGAGACATATAAATCCATAGGTTTTAAGATTCTTACTAGTCAGGTATATTCTTAGGCGATTAATATGGGGTGTTGAGTCCACTTCATTGAGCAAGGAGTAGCTCTTGTCTATTACATATTTGGCTTATGGAATGGTATCTGTGCTAATTTCAATCTCTGGTTTTATGCAGCACCCCAAGTCACCTTTCCCCTTAAGCAAGCATAAGTTGGTTTTCCACATTTGAGACCCTGTTCTCTTTTGTAATTCAGTTCCTGTGTAGCCAAGTTTACATTCCATGTAGTAGTGATATCTTATGATGTTTCATTTTCTGTGTGACATATTTCATTAGAATCATCGTACCTGAATCCACTCATTATGCTGCTACGGGCCTGATGACATAGATTTCATTGCTGAGTGATATTGCATTGTACATAAGTACCACAGCTTCTTTATCCATTTTTCGCTTTCTGTGATATTGAACTTGTACCGTAAACGAGGTTCTTGTAAACAGAGCCCTCCCAAACTTTGGGGTGGCTGTGTCTTTTTGATTTTAATTTCCCTAAGCTATAGGACCATAAGTGGAAGTGCCCTAGGCTCTGTTGCTTTGTCTTTTAGATGTTTCAGGAAACACCATACACTTCTCCAGAGTGGCTGTTGGCAATTTACATCCCACCCATCAGCATTACAAGGCTCCCAGTTCTCCATGGCCTGTCCTGCCTTTCTGGATTTTACACTTTTTTCAGATGGTCCTTTTGACCGGGGGGCAGTGAGACTTCATTGTAGTGCAGATTTCCTTTGCAAGCTTGCTTGGTTGGCCAAAAAGGGCGTATGCATTTTTTCCTGAATATATTCAGGAAAAAACGCATACGCCCTTTTTGGCCAAGTGCATCATTGTGGACGTTCTGCCTCTTTTCCTATGCTTTACATGCAATTCCAGTCTACCTCCTGAAATCGGTTTCCTGCAATTCTGCCCCGCTTTCAAGTCCTCTTGGCAGCCTTACTTCAATATATTTTTGGACGATAGCTGTCATTTATAACTCTGCAGGTTTGTGAATGACAGTGCCCCTGAGCTCCTTTCTTCAAGTCGCTTTCTTGTGAGCTGGCCGCAACACCGCAGGATTGCTTCAGGTCCTAGTGTGGTTCCGGCATGGCATGCTGAGCCTTCGGTTAATTCCTCTTCCTGGTGGGAAACGAGAGTTAAATTTGCCCATCCAGACACCTCCAGCTAGTCTCCCATTGGTTCTCCCTATTCCTGTTCGTCTTACACAGAAATTGCAAACTGGGCCAAACAGGAGGTTAAAGGCACTGACTCTCCAAGTGGGGAGAGTGTTAGTAAAGCGTCTGGAATGTTGCACCTGAGTACCAGGGCATGAAAACTGAGACACATTTGAACACGTTTCCCGATCACACGGTGGATCATACTCTGGGTTCCACATGCATGTTTTAGCTGAAGGAAGAATCCCTTAAACCTGGAGAGTTGAGACCCATGGAATGGATACCATGCAATATGACTTCAAAGGGTCTGCATTTGCTCACCGAACATCACCAATCCTATCACTGCTGCGTTATGTCACTGTACACACGCTTGATTCTCTTTTGGAGACATATAAATCCATAGGTTTTAAGATTCTTACTAGTCAGGTATATTCTTAGGCGATTAATATGGGGTGTTGAGTCCACTTCATTGAGCAAGGAGTAGCTCTTGTCTATTACATATTTGGCTTATGGAATGGTATCTGTGCTAATTTCAATCTCTGGTTTTATGCAGCACCCCAAGTCACCTTTCCCCTTAAGCAAGCATAAGTTGGTTTTCCACATTTGAGACCCTGTTCTCTTTTGTAATTCAGTTCCTGTGTAGCCAAGTTTACATTCCATGTAGTAGTGATATCTTATGATGTTTCTTTTTCTGTGCGACTTATTTCACTTAGAATCGTCGTACCTGAATCCACTCATTATGCTGCTACGGGCCTGATGACATAGATTTCATTGCTGAGTGATATTGTATTGTACGTAAGTACCACAACTTCTTTATCCATTTCTCATGTTCTGTGATATTGAACATGTACCATAAACGAGGTTCTTGTAAACAGAGCCATCCCAAACTTTGGGGTGGCTGTGTCTTTTTGATTTTAATTTCCCTAAGCTATAGGACCATAAGTGGAAGTGCCCTAGGCTCTGTTGCTTTGTTTTTTAGATGTTTCAGGAAACACCATACACTTCTCCAGAGTGGCTGTTGGCAATTTACATCGCGCCCATCAGCATTACAAGGCTCCCAGTTCTCCATGGCCTGTCCTGCCTTTCTGGATTTTACACTTTTTTCAGATGGCCCTTTTGACCGGGGGGCAGTGAGACTTCATTGTAGTGCAGATTTCCTTTGCAAGCTTGCTTGGTTGGCCAAAAAGGGCGTATGCGTTTTTTCCTGAATATATTCAGGAAAAAACGCATACGCCCTTTTTGGCCAAGTGCATCATTGTGGACGTTCTGCCTCTTTTCCTATGCTTTACATGCAATTCCAGTCTACCTCCTGAAATCGGTTTCCTGCAATTCTGCCCCGCTTTCAAGTCCTCTTGGCAGCCTTACTTCAATATATTTTTGGACGATAGCTGTCATTTATAACTCTGCAGGTTTGTGAATTACAGTGCCCCTGAGCTCCTTTCTTCAAGTCGCTTTCTTGTGAGCTGGCCGCAACACCGCAGGATTGCTTCAGGTCCTAGTGTGGTTCCGGCATGGCACGCTGAGCCTTCGGTTAATTCCTCTTCCTGGTGGGAAACGAGAGTTAAATTTGCCCATCCAGACACCTCCAGCTAGTCTCCCATTGGTTCTCCCTATTCCTGTTCGTCTTACACAGAAATTGCAAACTGGGCCAAACAGGAGGTTAAAGGCACTGACTCTCCAAGTGGGGAGAGTGTTAGTAAAGCGTCTGGAATGTTGCACCCGAGTACCAGGGCATGAAAACTGAGACACATTTGAACACGTTTCCCGATCACACGGTGGATCATACTCTGGGTTCCACATGCATGTTTTAGCTGAAGGAAGAATCCCTTAAACCTGGAGAGTTGAGACCCATGGAATGGGTACCATGCAATATGACTTCAAAGGGTCTGCATTTGCTCACCGAACATCACCAATCCTATCACTGCTGCGTTATGCCACTGTACACACGCTTGATTCTCTTTTGGAGACATATAAATCCATAGGTTTTAAGATTCTTACTAGTCAGGTATATTCTTAGGCGATTAATATGGGGTGTTGAGTCCACTTCATTGAGCAAGGAGTAGCTCTTGTCTATTACATATTTGGCTTATGGAATGGTATCTGTGCTAATTTCAATCTCTGGTTTTATGCAGCACCCCAAGTCACCTTTCCCCTTAAGCAAGCATAAGTTGGTTTTCCACATTTGAGACCCTGTTCTCTTTTGTAATTCAGTTCCTGTGTAGCCAAGTTTACATTCCATGTAGTAGTGATATCTTATGATGTTTCATTTTCTGTGTGACATATTTCACTTAGAATCATCGTACCTGAATCCACTCATTATGCTGCTACGGGCCTGATGACATAGATTTCATTGCTGAGTGATATTGCATTGTACATAAGTACCACAGCTTCTTTATCCATTTTTCGCTTTCTGTGATATTGAACTTGTACCGTAAACGAGGTTCTTGTAAACAGAGCCCTCCCAAACTTTGGGGTGGCTGTGTCTTTTTGATTTTAATTTCCCTAAGCTATAGGACCATAAGTGGAAGTGCCCTAGGCTCTGTTGCTTTGTCTTTTAGATGTTTCAGGAAACACCATACACTTCTCTAGAGTGGCTGTTGGCAATTTACATCCCACCCATCAGCATTACAAGGCTCCCAGTTCTCCATGGCCTGTCCTGCCTTTCTGGATTTTACACTTTTTTCAGATGGTCCTTTTGACCGGGGGGCAGTGAGACTTCATTGTAGTGCAGATTTCCTTTGCAAGCTTGCTTGGTTGGCCAAAAAGGGCGTATGCATTTTTTCCTGAATATATTCAGGAAAAAACGCATACGCCCTTTTTGGCCAAGTGCATCATTGTGGACGTTCTGCCTCTTTTCCTATGCTTTACATGCAATTCCAGTCTACCTCCTGAAATCGGTTTCCTGCAATTCTGCCCCGCTTTCAAGTCCTCTTGGCAGCCTTACTTCAATATATTTTTGGACGATAGCTGTCATTTATAACTCTGCAGGTTTGTGAATGACAGTGCCCCTGAGCTCCTTTCTTCAAGTCGCTTTCTTGTGAGCTGGCCGCAACACCGCAGGATTGCTTCAGGTCCTAGTGTGGTTCCGGCATGGCATGCTGAGCCTTCGGTTAATTCCTCTTCCTGGTGGGAAACGAGAGTTAAATTTGCCCATCCAGACACCTCCAGCTAGTCTCCCATTGGTTCTCCCTATTCCTGTTCGTCTTACACAGAAATTGCAAACTGGGCCAAACAGGAGGTTAAAGGCACTGACTCTCCAAGTGGGGAGAGTGTTAGTAAAGCGTCTGGAATGTTGCACCTGAGTACCAGGGCATGAAAACTGAGACACATTTGAACACGTTTCCCGATCACACGGTGGATCATACTCTGGGTTCCACATGCATGTTTTAGCTGAAGGAAGAATCCCTTAAACCTGGAGAGTTGAGACCCATGGAATGGATACCATGCAATATGACTTCAAAGGGTCTGCATTTGCTCACCGAACATCACCAATCCTATCACTGCTGCGTTATGTCACTGTACACACGCTTGATTCTCTTTTGGAGACATATAAATCCATAGGTTTTAAGATTCTTACTAGTCAGGTATATTCTTAGGCGATTAATATGGGGTGTTGAGTCCACTTCATTGAGCAAGGAGTAGCTCTTGTCTATTACATATTTGGCTTATGGAATGGTATCTGTGCTAATTTCAATCTCTGGTTTTATGCAGCACCCCAAGTCACCTTTCCCCTTAAGCAAGCATAAGTTGGTTTTCCACATTTGAGACCCTGTTCTCTTTTGTAATTCAGTTCCTGTGTAGCCAAGTTTACATTCCATGTAGTAGTGATATCTTATGATGTTTCTTTTTCTGTGCGACTTATTTCACTTAGAATCATCGTACCTGAATCCACTCATTATGCTGCTACGGGCCTGATGACATAGATTTCATTGCTGAGTGATATTGCATTGTACGTAAGTACCACAACTTCTTTATCCATTTCTCATGTTCTGTGATATTGAACATGTACCATAAACGAGGTTCTTGTAAACAGAGCCATCCCAAACTTTGGGGTGGCTGTGTCTTTTTGATTTTAATTTCCCTAAGCTATAGGACCATAAGTGGAAGTGCCCTAGGCTCTGTTGCTTTGTTTTTTAGATGTTTCAGGAAACACCATACACTTCTCCAGAGTGGCTGTTGGCAATTTACATCGCGCCCATCAGCATTACAAGGCTCCCAGTTCTCCATGGCCTGTCCTGTCTTTCTGGATTTTACACTTTTTTCAGATGGCCCTTTTGACCGGGGGGCAGTGAGACTTCATTGTAGTGCAGATTTCCTTTGCAAGCTTGCTTGGTTGGCCAAAAAGGGCGTATGCGTTTTTTCCTGAATATATTCAGGAAAAAACGCATACGCCCTTTTTGGCCAAGTGCATCATTGTGGACGTTCTGCCTCTTTTCCTATGCTTTACATGCAATTCCAGTCTACCTCCTGAAATCGGTTTCCTGCAATTCTGCCCCGCTTTCAAGTCCTCTTGGCAGCCTTACTTCAATATATTTTTGGACGATAGCTGTCATTTATAACTCTGCAGGTTTGTGAATTACAGTGCCCCTGAGCTCCTTTCTTCAAGTCGCTTTCTTGTGAGCTGGCCGCAACACCGCAGGATTGCTTCAGGTCCTAGTGTGGTTCCGGCATGGCACGCTGAGCCTTCGGTTAATTCCTCTTCCTGGTGGGAAACGAGAGTTAAATTTGCCCATCCAGACACCTCCAGCTAGTCTCCCATTGGTTCTCCCTATTCCTGTTCGTCTTACACAGAAATTGCAAACTGGGCCAAACAGGAGGTTAAAGGCACTGACTCTCCAAGTGGGGAGAGTGTTAGTAAAGCGTCTGGAATGTTGCACCCGAGTACCAGGGCATGAAAATTGAGACACATTTGAACACGTTTCCCGATCACACGGTGGATCATACTCTGGGTTCCACATGCATGTTTTAGCTGAAGGAAGAATCCCTTAAACCTGGAGAGTTGAGACCCATGGAATGGGTACCATGCAATATGACTTCAAAGGGTCTGCATTTGCTCACCGAACATCACCAATCCTATCACTGCTGCGTTATGCCACTGTACACACGCTTGATTCTCTTTTGGAGACATATAAATCCATAGGTTTTAAGATTCTTACTAGTCAGGTATATTCTTAGGCGATTAATATGGGGTGTTGAGTCCACTTCATTGAGCAAGGAGTAGCTCTTGTCTATTACATATTTGGCTTATGGAATGGTATCTGTGCTAATTTCAATCTCTGGTTTTATGCAGCACCCCAAGTCACCTTTCCCCTTAAGCAAGCATAAGTTGGTTTTCCACATTTGAGACCCTGTTCTCTTTTGTAATTCAGTTCCTGTGTAGCCAAGTTTACATTCCATGTAGTAGTGATATCTTATGATGTTTCATTTTCTGTGTGACATATTTCACTTAGAATCATCGTACCTGAATCCACTCATTATGCTGCTACGGGCCTGATGACATAGATTTCATTGCTGAGTGATATTGCATTGTACATAAGTACCACAGCTTCTTTATCCATTTTTCGCTTTCTGTGATATTGAACTTGTACCGTAAACGAGGTTCTTGTAAACAGAGCCCTCCCAAACTTTGGGGTGGCTGTGTCTTTTTGATTTTAATTTCCCTAAGCTATAGGACCATAAGTGGAAGTGCCCTAGGCTCTGTTGCTTTGTCTTTTAGATGTTTCAGGAAACACCATACACTTCTCCAGAGTGGCTGTTGGCAATTTACATCCCACCCATCAGCATTACAAGGCTCCCAGTTCTCCATGGCCTGTCCTGCCTTTCTGGATTTTACACTTTTTTCAGATGGTCCTTTTGACCGGGGGGCAGTGAGACTTCATTGTAGTGCAGATTTCCTTTGCAAGCTTGCTTGGTTGGCCAAAAAGGGCGTATGCGTTTTTTCCTGAATATATTCAGGAAAAAACGCATACGCCCTTTTTGGCCAAGTGCATCATTGTGGACGTTCTGCCTCTTTTCCTATGCTTTACATGCAATTCCAGTCTACCTCCTGAAATCGGTTTCCTGCAATTCTGCCCCGCTTTCAAGTCCTCTTGGCAGCCTTACTTCAATATATTTTTGGACGATAGCTGTCATTTATAACTCTGCAGGTTTGTGAATGACAGTGCCCCTGAGCTCCTTTCTTCAAGTCGCTTTCTTGTGAGCTGGCCGCAACACCGCAGGATTGCTTCAGGTCCTAGTGTGGTTCCGGCATGGCATGCTGAGCCTTCGGTTAATTCCTCTTCCTGGTGGGAAACGAGAGTTAAATTTGCCCATCCAGACACCTCCAGCTAGTCTCCCATTGGTTCTCCCTATTCCTGTTCGTCTTACACAGAAATTGCAAACTGGGCCAAACAGGAGGTTAAAGGCACTGACTCTCCAAGTGGGGAGAGTGTTAGTAAATCGTCTGGAATGTTGCACCTGAGTACCAGGGCATGAAAACTGAGACACATTTGAACACGTTTCCCGATCACACGGTGGATCATACTCTGGGTTCCACATGCATGTTTTAGCTGAAGGAAGAATCCCTTAAACCTGGAGAGTTGAGACCCATGGAATGGGTACCATGCAATATGACTTCAAAGGGTCTGCATTTGCTCACCGAACATCACCAATCGTATCACTGCTGCGTTATGCCACGGTACACACGCTTGATTCTCTTTTGGAGACATATAAATCCATAGGTTTTAAGATTCTTACTAGTCAGGTATATTCTTAGGCGATTAATATGGGGTGTTGAGTCCACTTCATTGAGCAAGGAGTAGCTCTTGTCTATTACATATTTGGCTTATGGAATGGTATCTGTGCTAATTTCAATCTCTGGTTTTATGCAGCACCCCAAGTCACCTTTCCCCTTAAGCAAGCATAAGTTGGTTTTCCACATTTGAGACCCTGTTCTCTTTTGTAATTCAGTTCCTCTGTAGCCAAGTTTACATTCCATGTAGTAGTGATATCTTATGATGTTTCATTTTCTGTGCGACTTATTTCACTTAGAATCATCGTACCTGAATCCACTCATTATGCTGCTACGGGCCTGATGACATAGATTTCATTGCTGAGTGATATTGCATTGTACGTAAGTACCACAACTTCTTTATCCATTTCTCATGTTCTGTGATATTGAACTTGTACCATAAACGAGGTTCTTGTAAACAGAGCCATCCCAAACTTTGGGGTGGCTGTGTCTTTTTGATTTTAATTTCCCTAAGCTATAGGACCATAAGTGGAAGTGCCCTAGGCTCTGTTGCTTTGTTTTTTAGATGTTTCAGGAAACACCATATACTTCTCCAGAGTGGCTGTTGGCAATTTACATCCAGCCCATCAGCATTACAAGGCTCCCAGTTCTCCATGGCCTGTCCTGCCTTTCTGGATTTTACACTTTTTTCAGATGGCCCTTTTGACCGGGGGGCAGTGAGACTTCATTGTAGTGCAGATTTCCTTTGCAAGCTTGCTTGGTTGGCCAAAAAGGGCGTATGCGTTTTTTCCTGAATATATTCAGGAAAAAACGCATACGCCCTTTTAGGCCAAGTGCATCATTGTGGACGTTCTGCCTCTTTTCCTATGCTTTACATGCAATTCCAGTCTACCTCCTGAAATCGGTTTCCTGCAATTCTGCCCCGCTTTCAAGTCCTCTTGGCAGCCTTACTTCAATATATTTTTGGACGATAGCTGTCATTTATAACTCTGCAGGTTTGTGAATTACAGTGCCCCTGAGCTCCTTTCTTCAAGTCGCTTTCTTGTGAGCTGGCCGCAACACCGCAGGATTGCTTCAGGTCCTAGTGTGGTTCCGGCATGGCACGCTGAGCCTTCGGTTAATTCCTCTTCCTGGTGGGAAACGAGAGTTAAATTTGCCCATCCAGACACCTCCAGCTAGTCTCCCATTGGTTCTCCCTATTCCTGTTCGTCTTACACAGAAATTGCAAACTGGGCCAAACAGGAGGTTAAAGGCACTGACTCTCCAAGTGGGGAGAGTGTTAGTAAAGCGTCTGGAATGTTGCACCCGAGTACCAGGGCATGAAAACTGAGACACATTTGAACACGTTTCCCGATCACACGGTGGATCATACTCTGGGTTCCACATGCATGTTTTAGCTGAAAGAAGAATCCCTTAAACCTGGAGAGTTGAGACCCATGGAATGGGTACCATGCAATATGACTTCAAAGGGTCTGCATTTGCTCACCGAACATCACCAATCCTATCACTGCTGCGTTATGCCACTGTACACACGCTTGATTCTCTTTTGGAGACATATAAATCCATAGGTTTTAAGATTCTTACTAGTCAGGTATATTCTTAGGCGATTAATATGGGGTGTTGAGTCCACTTCATTGAGCAAGGAGTAGCTCTTGTCTATTACATATTTGGCTTATGGAATGGTATCTGTGCTAATTTCAATCTCTGGTTTTATGCAGCACCCCAAGTCACCTTTCCCCTTAAGCAAGCATAAGTTGGTTTTCCACATTTGAGACCCTGTTCTCTTTTGTAATTCAGTTCCTGTGTAGCCAAGTTTACATTCCATGTAGTAGTGATATCTTATGATGTTTCATTTTCTGTGTGACATATTTCACTTAGAATCATCGTACCTGAATCCACTCATTATGCTGCTACGGGCCTGATGACATAGATTTCATTGCTGAGTGATATTGCATTGTACATAAGTACCACAGCTTCTTTATCCATTTTTCGCTTTCTGTGATATTGAACTTGTACCGTAAACGAGGTTCTTGTAAACAGAGCCATCCCAAACTTTGGGGTGGCTGTGTCTTTTTGATTTTAATTTCCCGAAGCTATAGGACCATAAGTGGAAGTGCCCTAGGCTCTGTTGCTTTGTTTTTTAGATGTTTCAGGAAACACCATACACTTCTCCAGAGTGGCTGTTGGCAATTTACATCCCGCCCATCAGCATAACAAGGTTCCCAGTTCTCCATGGCCTGTCCTGCCTTTCTGGATTTTACACTTTTTTCAGATGGCCCTTTTGACCGGGGGGCAGTGAGACTTCATTGTAGTGCAGATTTCCTTTGCAAGCTTGCTTGGTTGGCCAAAAAGGGCGTATGCGTTTTTTCCTGAATATATTCAGGAAAAAACGCATACGCCCTTTTTGGCCAAGTGCATCATTGTGGACGTTCTGCCTCTTTTCCTATGCTTTACATGCAATTCCAGTCTACCTCCTGAAATCGGTTTCCTGCAATTCTGCCCCGCTTTCAAGTCCTCTTGGCAGCCTTACTTCAATATAGTTTTGGACGATAGCTGTCATTTATAACTCTGCAGGTTTGTGAATTACAGTGCCCCTGAGCTCCTTTCTTCAACTCGCTTTCTTGTGAGCTGGCCGCAACACCGCAGGATTGCTTCAGGTCCTAGTGTGGTTCCGGCATGGCACGCTGAGCCTTCGGTTAACTCCTCTTCCTGGTGGGAAACGAGAGTTAAATTTGCCCATCCAGACACCTCCAGCTAGTCTCCCATTGGTTCTCCCTATTCCTGTTCGTCTTACACAGAAATTGCAAACTGGGCCAAACAGGAGGTTAAAGGCACTGACTCTCCAAGTGGGGAGAGTGTTAGTAAAGCGTCTGGAATGTTGCACGCGTGTACCAGGGCATGAAAACTGAGACACATTTGAACACGTTTCCCGATCACACGGTGGATCATACTCTGGGTTCCACATGCATGTTTTAGCTGAAGGAAGAATCCCTTAAACCTGGAGAGTTGAGACCCATGGAATGGGTACCATGCAATATGACTTCAAAGGGTCTGCATTTGCTCACCGAACATCACCAATCCTATCACTGCTGCGTTATGCCACTGTACACACGCTTGATTCTCTTTTGGAGACATATAAATCCATAGGTTTTAAGATTCTTACTAGTCAGGTATATTCTTAGGCGATTAATATGGGGTGTTGAGTCCACTTCATTGAGCAAGGAGTAGCTCTTGTCTATTACATATTTGGCTTATGGAATGGTATCTGTGCTAATTTCAATCTCTGGTTTTATGCAGCACCCCAAGTCACCTTTCCCCTTAAGCAAGCATAAGTTGGTTTTCCACATTTGAGACCCTGTTCTCTTTTGTAATTCAGTTCCTGTGTAGCCAAGTTTACATTCCATGTAGTAGTGATATCTTATGATGTTTCTTTTTCTGTGCGACTTATTTCACTTAGAATCATCGTACCTGAATCCACTCATTATGCTGCTACGGGCCTGATGACATAGATTTCATTGCTGAGTGATATTGCATTGTACGTAAGTACCACAACTTCTTTACCCATTTTTCGCTTTCTGTGATATTGAACTTGTACCGTAAATGAGGTTCTTGTAAACAGAGCTGTCCCAAACTTTGGGGTGGCTGTGTCTTTTTGATTTTAATTTCCCTAAGCTATAGGACCATAAGTGGAAGTGCCCTAGGCTCTGTTGCTTTGTTTTTTAGATGTTTCAGGAAACACCATACACTTCTCCAGAGTGGCTGTTGGCAATTTACATCCCGCCCATCAGCATTACAAGGCTCCGAGTTCTCCATGGCCTGCCCTGCCTTTCTGGATTTTACACTTTTTTCAGATGGCCCTTTTGACCGGGGGGCACTGAGACTTCATTGTAGTGCAGATTTCCTTTGCAAGCTTGCTTGGTTGGCCAAAAAGGGCGTATGCGTCTTTTCCTGAATATATTCAGGAAAAAACGCATACGCCCTTTTTGGCCAAGTGCATCATTGTGGACGTTCTGCCTCTTTTCCTATGCTTTACATGCAATTCCAGTCTACCTCCTGAAATCGGTTTCCTGCAATTCTGCCCCGCTTTCAAGTCCTCTTGGCAGCCTTACTTCAATATATTTTTGGACGATAGCTGTCATTTATAACTCTGCAGGTTTGTGAATTACAGTGCCCCTGAGCTCCTTTCTTCAACTCGCTTTCTTGTGAGCTGGCCGCAACACCGCAGGATTGCTTCAGGTCCTAGTGTGGTTCCGGCATGGCACGCTGAGCCTTCGGTTAATTCCTCTTCCTGGTGGGAAACGAGAGTTAAATTTGCCCATCCAGACACCTCCAGCTAGTCTCCCATTGGTTCTCCCTATTCCTGTTCGTCTTACACAGAAATTGCAAACTGGGCCAAACAGGAGGTTAAAGGCACTGACTCTCCAAGTGGGGAGAGTGTTAGTAAAGCGTCTGGAATGTTGCACCCGAGTACCAGGGCATGAAAACTGAGACACATTTGAACACGTTTCCCGATCACACGGTGGATCATACTCTGGGTTCCACATGCATGTTTTAGCTGAAGGAAGAATCCCTTAAACCTGGAGAGTTGAGACCCATGGAATGGGTACCATGCAATATGACTTCAAAGGGTCTGCATTTGCTCACCGAACATCACCAATCCTATCACTGCTGCGTTATGCCACTGTACACACGCTTGATTCTCTTTTGGAGACATATAAATCCATAGGTTTTAAGATTCTTACTAGTCAGGTATATTCTTAGGCGATTAATATGGGGTGTTGAGTCCACTTCATTGAGCAAGGAGTAGCTCTTGTCTATTACATATTTGGCTTATGGAATGGTATCTGTGCTAATTTCAATCTCTGGTTTTATGCAGCACCCCAAGTCACCTTTCCCCTTAAGCAAGCATAAGTTGGTTTTCCACATTTGAGACCCTGTTCTCTTTTGTAATTCAGTTCCTGTGTAGCCAAGTTTACATTCCATGTAGTAGTGATATCTTATGATGTTTCATTTTCTGTGTGACATATTTCACTTAGAATCATCGTACCTGAATCCACTCATTATGCTGCTACGGGCCTGATGACATAGATTTCATTGCTGAGTGATATTGCATTGTACATAAGTACCACAGCTTCTTTATCCATTTTTCGCTTTCTGTGATATTGAACTTGTACCGTAAACGAGGTTCTTGTAAACAGAGCCCTCCCAAACTTTGGGGTGGCTGTGTCTTTTTGATTTTAATTTCCCTAAGCTATAGGACCATAAGTGGAAGTGCCCTAGGCTCTGTTGCTTTGTCTTTTAGATGTTTCAGGAAACACCATACACTTCTCCAGAGTGGCTGTTGGCAATTTACATCCCACCCATCAGCATTACAAGGCTCCCAGTTCTCCATGGCCTGTCCTGCCTTTCTGGATTTTACACTTTTTTCAGATGGTCCTTTTGACCGGGGGGCAGTGAGACTTCATTGTAGTGCAGATTTCCTTTGCAAGCTTGCTTGGTTGGCCAAAAAGGGCGTATGCATTTTTTCCTGAATATATTCAGGAAAAAACGCATACGCCCTTTTTGGCCAAGTGCATCATTGTGGACGTTCTGCCTCTTTTCCTATGCTTTACATGCAATTCCAGTCTACCTCCTGAAATCGGTTTCCTGCAATTCTGCCCCGCTTTCAAGTCCTCTTGGCAGCCTTACTTCAATATATTTTTGGACGATAGCTGTCATTTATAACTCTGCAGGTTTGTGAATTACAGTGCCCCTGAGCTCCTTTCTTCAAGTCGCTTTCTTGTGAGCTGGCCGCAACACCGCAGGATTGCTTCAGGTCCTAGTGTGGTTCCGGCATGGCACGCTGAGCCTTCGGTTAATTCCTCTTCCTGGTGGGAAACGAGAGTTAAATTTGCCCATCCAGACACCTCCAGCTAGTCTCCCATTGGTTCTCCCTATTCCTGTTCGTCTTACACAGAAATTGCAAACTGGGCCAAACAGGAGGTTAAAGGCACTGACTCTCCAAGTGGGGAGAGTGTTAGTAAAGCGTCTGGAATGTTGCACCCGAGTACCAGGGCATGAAAATTGAGACACATTTGAACACGTTTCCCGATCACACGGTGGATCATACTCTGGGTTCCACATGCATGTTTTAGCTGAAGGAAGAATCCCTTAAACCTGGAGAGTTGAGACCCATGGAATGGGTACCATGCAATATGACTTCAAAGGGTCTGCATTTGCTCACCGAACATCACCAATCCTATCACTGCTGCGTTATGCCACTGTACACACGCTTGATTCTCTTTTGGAGACATATAAATCCATAGGTTTTAAGATTCTTACTAGTCAGGTATATTCTTAGGCGATTAATATGGGGTGTTGAGTCCACTTCATTGAGCAAGGAGTAGCTCTTGTCTATTACATATTTGGCTTATGGAATGGTATCTGTGCTAATTTCAATCTCTGGTTTTATGCAGCACCCCAAGTCACCTTTCCCCTTAAGCAAGCATAAGTTGGTTTTCCACATTTGAGACCCTGTTCTCTTTTGTAATTCAGTTCCTGTGTAGCCAAGTTTACATTCCATGTAGTAGTGATATCTTATGATGTTTCATTTTCTGTGTGACATATTTCACTTAGAATCATCGTACCTGAATCCACTCATTATGCTGCTACGGGCCTGATGACATAGATTTCATTGCTGAGTGATATTGCATTGTACATAAGTACCACAGCTTCTTTATCCATTTTTCGCTTTCTGTGATATTGAACTTGTACCGTAAACGAGGTTCTTGTAAACAGAGCCCTCCCAAACTTTGGGGTGGCTGTGTCTTTTTGATTTTAATTTCCCTAAGCTATAGGACCATAAGTGGAAGTGCCCTAGGCTCTGTTGCTTTGTCTTTTAGATGTTTCAGGAAACACCATACACTTCTCCAGAGTGGCTGTTGGCAATTTACATCCCACCCATCAGCATTACAAGGCTCCCAGTTCTCCATGGCCTGTCCTGCCTTTCTGGATTTTACACTTTTTTCAGATGGTCCTTTTGACCGGGGGGCAGTGAGACTTCATTGTAGTGCAGATTTCCTTTGCAAGCTTGCTTGGTTGGCCAAAAAGGGCGTATGCATTTTTTCCTGAATATATTCAGGAAAAAACGCATACACCCTTTTTGGCCAAGTGCATCATTGTGGACGTTCTGCCTCTTTTCCTATGCTTTACATGCAATTCCAGTCTACCTCCTGAAATCGGTTTCCTGCAATTCTGCCCCGCTTTCAAGTCCTCTTGGCAGCCTTACTTCAATATATTTTTGGACGATAGCTGTCATTTATAACTCTGCAGGTTTGTGAATGACAGTGCCCCTGAGCTCCTTTCTTCAAGTCGCTTTCTTGTGAGCTGGCCGCAACACCGCAGGATTGCTTCAGGTCCTAGTGTGGTTCCGGCATGGCATGCTGAGCCTTCGGTTAATTCCTCTTCCTGGTGGGAACCGAGAGTTAAATTTGCCCATCCAGACACCTCCAGCTAGTCTCCCATTGGTTCTCCCTATTCCTGTTCGTCTTACACAGAAATTGCAAACTGGGCCAAACAGGAGGTTAAAGGCACTGACTCTCCAAGGGGGGAGAGTGTTAGTAAAGCGTCTGGAATGTTGCACCCGAGTACCAGGGCATGAAAACTGAGACACATTTGAACACGTTTCCCGATCACACGGTGGATCATACTCTGGGTTCCACATGCATGTTTTAGCTGAAGGAAGAATCCCTTAAACCTGGAGAGTTGAGACCCATGGAATGGGTACCATGCAATATGACTTCAAAGGGTCTGCATTTGCTCACCGAACATCACCAATCGTATCACTGCTGCGTTATGCCACGGTACACACGCTTGATTCTCTTTTGGAGACATATAAATCCATAGGTTTTAAGATTCTTACTACTCAGGTATATTCTTAGGCGATTAATATGGGGTGTTGAGTCCACTTCATTGAGCAAGGAGTAGCTCTTGTCTATTACATATTTGGCTTATGGAATGGTATCTGTGCTAATTTCAATCTCTGGTTTTATGCAGCACCCCAAGTCACCTTTCCCCTTAAGCAAGCATAAGTTGGTTTTCCACATTTGAGACCCTGTTCTCTTTTGTAATTCAGTTCCTGTGTAGCCAAGTTTACATTCCATGTAGTAGTGATATCTTATGATGTTTCATTTTCTGAGCGACTTATTTCACTTAGAATCATCGTACCTGAATCCACTCATTATGCTGCTACGGGCCTGATGACATAGATTTCATTGCTGAGTGATATTGCATTGTACGTAAGTACCACAACTTCTTTATCCATTTCTCATGTTCTGTGATATTGAACTTGTACCATAAACGAGGTTCTTGTAAACAGAGCCATCCCAAACTTTGGGGTGGCTGTGTCTTTTTGATTTTAATTTCCCTAAGCTATAGGACCATAAGTGGAAGTGCCCTAGGCTCTGTTGCTTTGTTTTTTAGATGTTTCAGGAAACACCATATACTTCTCCAGAGTGGCTGTTGGCAATTTACATCCAGCCCATCAGCATTACAAGGCTCCCAGTTCTCCATGGCCTGTCCTGCCTTTCTGGATTTTACACTTTTTTCAGATGGCCCTTTTGACCGGGGGGCAGTGAGACTTCATTGTAGTGCAGATTTCCTTTGCAAGCTTGCTTGGTTGGCCAAAAAGGGCGTATGCGTTTTTTCCTGAATATATTCAGGAAAAAACGCATACGCCCTTTTAGGCCAAGTGCATCATTGTGGACGTTCTGCCTCTTTTCCTATGCTTTACATGCAATTCCAGTCTACCTCCTGAAATCGGTTTCCTGCAATTCTGCCCCGCTTTCAAGTCCTCTTGGCAGCCTTACTTCAATATATTTTTGGACGATAGCTGTCATTTATAACTCTGCAGGTTTGTGAATTACAGTGCCCCTGAGCTCCTTTCTTCAAGTCGCTTTCTTGTGAGCTGGCCGCAACAGCGCAGGATTGCTTCAGGTCCTAGTGTGGTTCCGGCATGGCACGCTGAGCCTTTGGTTAATTCCTCTTCCTGGTGGGAAACGAGAGTTAAATTTGCCCATCCAGACACCTCCAGCTAGTCTCCCATTGGTTCTCCCTATTCCTGTTCGTCTTACACAGAAATTGCAAACTGGGCCAAACAGGAGGTTAAAGGCACTGACTCTCCAAGTGGGGAGAGTGTTAGTAAAGCGTCTGGAATGTTGCACCCGAGTACCAGGGCATGAAAACTGAGACACATTTGAACACGTTTCCCGATCACACGGTGGATCATACTCTGGGTTCCACATGCATGTTTCAGCTGAAGGAAGAATCCCTTAAACCTGGAGAGTTGAGACCCATGGAATGGGTACCATGCAATATGACTTCAAAGGGTCTGCATTTGCTCACCGAACATCACCAATCCTATCACTGCTGCGTTATGCCACTGTACACACGCTTGATTCTCTTTTGGAGACATATAAATCCATAGGTTTTAAGATTCTTACTAGTCAGGTATATTCTTAGGCGATTAATATGGGGTGTTGAGTCCACTTCATTGAGCAAGGAGTAGCTCTTGTCTATTACATATTTGGCTTATGGAATGGTATCTGTGCTAATTTCAATCTCTGGTTTTATGCAGCACCCCAAGTCACCTTTCCCCTTAAGCAAGCATAAGTTGGTTTTCCACATTTGAGACCCTGTTCTCTTTTGTAATTCAGTTCCTGTGTAGCCAAGTTTACATTCCATGTAGTAGTGATATCTTATGATGTTTCATTTTCTGTGTGACATATTTCACTTAGAATCATCGTACCTGAATCCACTCATTATGCTGCTACGGGCCTGATGACATAGATTTCATTGCTGAGTGATATTGCATTGTACATAAGTACCACAGCTTCTTTATCCATTTTTCGCTTTCTGTGATATTGAACTTGTACCGTAAACGAGGTTCTTGTAAACAGAGCCCTCCCAAACTTTGGGGTGGCTGTGTCTTTTTGATTTTAATTTCCCTAAGCTATAGGACCATAAGTGGAAGTGCCCTAGGCTCTGTTGCTTTGTCTTTTAGATGTTTCAGGAAACACCATACACTTCTCCAGAGTGGCTGTTGGCAATTTACATCCCACCCATCAGCATTACAAGGCTCCCAGTTCTCCATGGCCTGTCCTGCCTTTCTGGATTTTACACTTTTTTCAGATGGCCCTTTTGACCGGGGGGCAGTGAGACTTCATTGTAGTGCAGATTTCCTTTGCAAGCTTGCTTGGTTGGCCAAAAAGGGCGTATGCGTTTTTTCCTGAATATATTCAGGAAAAAACGCATACGCCCTTTTTGGCCAAGTGCATCATTGTGGACGTTCTGCCTCTTTTCCTATGCTTTACATGCAATTCCAGTCTACCTCCTGAAATCGGTTTCCTGCAATTCTGCCCCGCTTTCAAGTCTTCTTGGCAGCCTTACTTCAATATATTTTTGGACGATAGCTGTCATTTATAACTCTGCAGGTTTGTGAATGACAGTGCCCCTGAGCTCCTTTCTTCAAGTCGCTTTCTTGTGAGCTGGCCGCAACACCGCAGGATTGCTTCAGGTCCTAGTGTGGTTCCGGCATGGCACGCTGAGCCTTCGGTTAATTCCTCTTCCTGGTGGGAAACGAGAGTTAAATTTGCCCATCCAGACACCTCCAGCTAGTCTCCCATTGGTTCTCCCTATTCCTGTTCGTCTTACACAGAAATTGCAAACTGGGCCAAACAGGAGGTTAAAGGCACTGACTCTCCAAGTGGGGAGAGTGTTAGTAAAGCGTCTGGAATGTTGCACCTGAGTACCAGGGCATGAAAACTGAGACACATTTGAACACGTTTCCCGATCACACGGTGGATCATACTCTGGGTTCCACATGCATGTTTTAGCTGAAGGAAGAATCCCTTAAACCTGGAGAGTTGAGACCCATGGAATGGATACCATGCAATATGACTTCAAAGGGTCTGCATTTGCTCACCGAACATCACCAATCCTATCACTGCTGCGTTATGCCACTGTACACACGCTTGATTCTCTTTTGGAGACATATAAATCCATAGGTTTTAAGATTCTTACTAGTCAGGTATATTCTTAGGCGATTAATATGGGGTGTTGAGTCCACTTCATTGAGCAAGGAGTAGCTCTTGTCTATTACATATTTGGCTTATGGAATGGTATCTGTGCTAATTTCAATCTCTGGTTTTATGCAGCACCCCAAGTCACCTTTCCCCTTAAGCAAGCATAAGTTGGTTTTCCACATTTGAGACCCTGTTCTCTTTTGTAATTCAGTTCCTGTGTAGCCAAGTTTACATTCCATGTAGTAGTGATATCTTATGATGTTTCATTTTCTGTGTGACTTATTTCACTTAGAATCATCGTACCTGAATCCACTCATTATGCTGCTACGGGCCTGATGACATAGATTTCATTGCTGAGTGATATTGCATTGTACGTAAGTACCACAACTTCTTTATCCATTTCTCATGTTCTGTGATATTGAACTTGTACCATAAACGAGGTTATTGTAAACAGAGCCATCCCAAACTTTGGGGTGGCTGTGTCTTTTTGATTTTAATTTCCCTAAGCTATAGGACCATAAGTGGAAGTGCCCTAGGCTCTGTTGCTTTGTTTTTTAGATGTTTCAGGAAACACCATATACTTCTCCAGAGTGGCTGTTGGCAATTTACATCCAGCCCATCAGCATTACAAGGCTCCCAGTTCTCCATGGCCTGTCCTGCCTTTCTGGATTTTACACTTTTTTCAGATGGCCCTTTTGACCGGGGGGCAGTGAGACTTCATTGTAGTGCAGATTTCCTTTGCAAGCTTGCTTGGTTGGCCAAAAAGGGCGTATGCGTTTTTTCCTGAATATATTCAGGAAAAAACGCATACGCCCTTTTTGGCCAAGTGCATCATTGTGGACGTTCTGCCTCTTTTCCTATGCTTTACATGCAATTCCAGTCTACCTCCTGAAATCGGTTTCCTGCAATTCTGCCCCGCTTTCAAGTCCTCTTGGCAGCCTTACTTCAATATATTTTTGGACGATAGCTGTCATTTATAACTCTGCAGGTTTGTGAATTACAGTGCCCCTGAGCTCCTTTCTTCAAGTCGCTTTCTTGTGAGCTGGCCGCAACACCGCAGGATTGCTTCAGGTCCTAGTGTGGTTCCGGCATGGCACGCTGAGCCTTTGGTTAATTCCTCTTCCTGGTGGGAAACGAGAGTTAAATTTGCCCATCCAGACACCTCCAGCTAGTCTCCCATTGGTTCTCCCTATTCCTGTTCGTCTTACACAGAAATTGCAAACTGGGCCAAACAGGAGGTTAAAGGCACTGACTCTCCAAGTGGGGAGAGTGTTAGTAAAGCGTCTGGAATGTTGCACCCGAGTACCAGGGCATGAAAACTGAGACACATTTGAACACGTTTCCCGATCACACGGTGGATCATACTCTGGGTTCCACATGCATGTTTTAGCTGAAGGAAGAATCCCTTAAACCTGGAGAGTTGAGACCCATGGAATGGGTACCATGCAATATGACTTCAAAGGGTCTGCATTTGCTCACCGAACATCACCAATCCTATCACTGCTGCGTTATGCCACTGTACACACGCTTGATTCTCTTTTGGAGACATATAAATCCATAGGTTTTAAGATTCTTACTAGTCAGGTATATTCTTAGGCGATTAATATGGGGTGTTGAGTCCACTTCATTGAGCAAGGAGTAGCTCTTGTCTATTACATATTTGGCTTATGGAATGGTATCTGTGCTAATTTCAATCTCTGGTTTTATGCAGCACCCCAAGTCACCTTTCCCCTTAAGCAAGCATAAGTTGGTTTTCCACATTTGAGACCCTGTTCTCTTTTGTAATTCAGTTCCTGTGTAGCCAAGTTTACATTCCATGTAGTAGTGATATCTTATGATGTTTCTTTTTCTGTGCGACTTATTTCACTTAGAATCATCGTACCTGAATCCACTCATTATGCTGCTATGGGCCTGATGACATAGATTTCATTGCTGAGTGATATTGCATTGTACGTAAGTACCACAACTTCTTTATCCATTTCTCATGTTCTGTGATATTGAACTTGTACCATAAACGAGGTTCTTGTAAACAGAGCCATCCCAAACTTTGGGGTGGCTGTGTCTTTTTGATTTTAATTTCCCTAAGCTATAGGACCATAAGTGGAAGTGCCCTAGGCTCTGTTGCTTTGTTTTTTAGATGTTTCAGGAAACACCATACACTTCTCCAGAGTGGCTGTTGGCAATTTACATCCCGCCCATCAGCATTACAAGGCTCCCAGTTCTCCATGGCCTGTCCTGCCTTTCTGGATTTTACACTTTTTTCAGATGGCCCTTTTGACCGGGGGGCAGTGAGACTTCATTGTAGTGCAGATTTCCTTTGCAAGCTTGCTTGGTTGGCCAAAAAGGGCGTATGCGTTTTTTCCTGAATATATTCAGGAAAAAACGCATACGCCCTTTTTGGCCAAGTGCATCATTGTGGACGTTCTGCCTCTTTTCCTATGCTTTACATGCAATTCCAGTCTACCTCCTGAAATCGGTTTCCTGCAATTCTGCCCCGCTTTCAAGTCCTCTTGGCAGCCTTACTTCAATATATTTTTGGACGATAGCTGTCATTTATAACTCTGCAGGTTTGTGAATTACAGTGCCCCTGAGCTCCTTTCTTCAAGTCGCTTTCTTGTGAGCTGGCCGCAACACCGCAGGATTGCTTCAGGTCCTAGTGTGGTTCCAGCATGGCACGCTGAGCCTTTGGTTAATTCCTCTTCCTGGTGGGAAATGAGAGTTAAATTTGCCCGTCCAGACACCTCCAGCTAGTCTCTCATTGGTTCTCGCTATTCCTGTTCATGTTCCGCTGAAATTGCAAACTGGGCCAAACAGGAGGTTAAAGGGACTGACTCTCCAAGTGGGGAGAGTGTTAGTAAAGCGTCTGGAATGTTGCACCCGAGTACCAGGTTACGAAAACTGAGACATATTTGAACACGTCTCCCGATCACATTGTTGATCATACTCTAGGTTCCACATGCATGTTTTAGCTGAAGGAAGAATACCTTAAACCTTGGTAGTTGAAACCCGTGGAATGGGTACCATGCAATATGACTTCAAAGGGTGTTCATTTGCTCACCGAACCTCTCCAACCTATCACTGCTGCGTTTATGCCCCTGTACACATGCTTGATTCTCTTTCAGAGACATAGCAATCCATAAGTTTTAAGTTACTTACTAGTCAGGTACATTCTTAGGCGTTTAATATGCGGTGTTGAGTCCATTTTGTTGAGCAAGGAGTAGCTCTTGTCTATTCCATATTTGGCTTAAGGAACTTTATCTGTGCTCATTTCAATCTCTGGTTTTATGCAGCACCCCAACTCACCTTTCCCCTTAAGCAAGCATAAGTTGGTTTTCTTAATTTGAGACCCTGTTCTGTTTTGGAATTCAGTTCCTGTGTAGCCAAGTTTACATTCCGTGTATTACTGATATCTTATGATGTTTCTTTTTCTGTGTGACTTATTTCAGTTAGAATCATCGTACCTGAATCCACTCATTATGCTGCTACGGGCCTGATGACATAGATTTCATTGCTGAGTGATACTGCATTGTACGTAAGTACCACAAGTTCAATATCCATTTTTCACTTTCTGCGATATTGAACTTGTACGGTAAACGAGGTTCTTGTAAACAGAGGCGTCCCAAACTTTGGGGTGGCTGTGTCTTTTTGATTTTAATTTCCCTAAGCTATAGGACCATAAGTGGAAGTGCCCTAGGCTCTGTTGCTTTGTTTTTTAGATGTTTCAGGAAACACCATACACTTCTCTCGAGTGTCTGTTGGCAATTTACATCCCGCCCATCAGCATAACAAGGCTCCCAGTTCTCCATGGCCTGTCCTGCCTTTCTGGATTTTACACTTTTTTCAGATGGCCTGTTAGACCGGGGGGAAGTGAGACTTCATTGTAGTGCAGATTTCCTTTGCAAGCTTGCTTGGTTGGCCAAAAAGGGCGTATGCGTTTTTTCCTGAATATATTCAGGAAAAAACTCATACGCCCTTTTTGGCCAAGTGCATCATTGTGGACGTTCTGCCTCTTTTCCTATGCTTTCAATGCAATTCCAGTCTACCTCCTGAAATCGGTTTCCTGCAATTCTGCCCCGCTTTCAAGTCCTCTTGGCAGCCTTACTTCAGTATATTTTTGGACGATAGCTGTCATTTATAACTCTGCAGGTTTGTGAATTACAGTGCCCCTGAGCTCCTTTCTTCAACTCGCTTTCTTGTGACCTGGCCGCAACACCCCAGGATGGCTTCATGCCCTAATCTGGTTCCGGCACGGCACGCTGAGCCTTTGGTTAATTCCTCTTCCTGTTGGGAAATGAGAGTTAAATTTGCCCGTCCAGACACCTCCAGCTAGTCTCTCATTGGTTCTCGCTATTCCTGTTCATCTTCCGCAGAAATTGCAAACTGGGCCAAACAGGAGGTTAAAGTGACTGACTCTCCAAGTCGGGAGAGTGTTAGTAAAGCGTCTGGAATGTTGCACCCGAGTACCAGGGTACGAAAACTGAGACATATTTGAACACGTCTCCCGATCACATGGTTGATCATACTCTAGGTTCCACATGCATGTTTTAGCTGAAGGAAGAATACCTTAAACCTTGGTAGTTGAAACCCGTGAAATGGGTTCCATGCAATATGACTTCAAAGGGTCTTCATTTGCTCACCGAACCTCTCCAATCCTATCACTACTGCATTTATGCCGCTGTACACATGCTTGATTCTCTTTCGGAGACATAGCAATCCATAAGTTTTAAGTTACTTACTAGTCAGGTACATTCTTAGGCGTTTAATATGCGGTGTTGAGTCCATTTTGTTGAGCAAGGAGTAGCTCTTGTCTATTCCATATTTGGCTTAAGGAACTTTATCTGTGCTCATTTCAATCTCTGGTTTTATGCAGCACCCCAACTCACCTTTCCCCTTAAGGAAGCAGAAGTTGGTTTTCTTAATTTGAGACCATGTTCTGTTTTGGAATTCAGTTCCTGTGTAGCCAAGTTTACATTCCGTGTATTACTGATATCTTATGATGTTTCTTTTTCTGTGTGACTTATTTCAGTTAGAATCATCGTACCTGAATCCACTCACTGTGCTGCTAAGGGCCTGATGACATAGATTTCATTGCTGAGTGATATTGCTTTGTAAGTAAATACCACAACTTCTTTATCCATTTTTCACTTTCTGCGATGTTGAACTTGTACTGTAAACGAGGTTCTTGTAAACAGAGCCGTTCCAAACTTTGGGGTGGCTGTGTCTTTTTGATTTTAATTTCCCTAAGCTATAGGACCATAAGTGGAAGTGCCCTAGGCTCTGTTGCTTTGTTTCTTAGATGTTTCAGGAAACACCATACACTTCTCCCGAGTGTCTGTTGGCAATTTACATCCCGCCCATCAGCATAACAAGGCTCCCAGTTCTCCATGGCCTGTCCTGCCTTTCTGGATTTTACACTTTTTTCAGATGGCCCTTTTGACCGGGGGGCAGTGAGACTTCATTGCAGTGCAGATTTCCTTTGCAAGCTTGCTTGGTTGGCCAAAAAGGGCGTATGCGTTTTTTCCTGAATATATTCAGGAAAAAACGCATACGCCCTTTTTGGCCAAGTGCATCATTGTGGACGTTCTGCCTCTTTTCCTATGCTTTCAATGCAATTCCAGTCTACCTCCTGAAATCGGTTTCCTGCAATTCTGCCCCGCTTTCAAGTCCTCTTGGCAGCCTTACTTTAGTATATTTTTGAAGACAGCTGTCATTTATAACTCTGCAGGTTTGTGAATTACAGTGCCCCTGAGCTCCTTTCTTCAACTCGCTTTCTTGTGACCTGGCCGCAACACCCCAGGATGGCTTCAGGCCCTAATCTGGTTCTGGCACGGCACGCTGAGCGTTTGGTTAATTCCTCTTCCTGTTGGGAAATGAGAGTTAAATTTGCCGTCCAGACACCTCCAGCTAGTCTCTCATTGGTTCTCGCTATTCCTGTTCATCTTCCGCAGAAATTGCAAACTGGGCCAAACAGGAGGTTAAAGGGACTGACTCTCCAAGTCGGGAGAGTGTTAGTAAAGCGTCTGGAATGTTGCACCCGAGTACCAGGGTACGAAAACTGAGACATATTTGAACACGTCTCCCGATCACATGGTTGATCATACTCTAGGTTCCACATGCATGTTTTAGCTGAAGGAAGAATACCTTAAACGTCGGTAGTTGAAACCCGTGGAATGGGTACCATGCAATATGACTTCAATGGGTCTTCATTTGCTCACCGAACCTCTCCAATCCTATCACTGCTGCGTTTATGCCCCTGTACACATGCTTGATTCTCTTTCGGAGACATAGCAATCCATAGGTTTTAAGATACTTACTAGTCAGGTACATTCTTAGGCGTTTAATATGGGGTGTTGAGTCCATTTCGTTGAGCAAGGAGTAGCTCTTGTCTATTCCATATTTGGCTTAAGGAACTTTATCTGTGCTCATTTCAATCTCTGGTTTTATGCAGCACCCCAACTCACCTTTCCCCTTAAGCAAGCATAAGTTGGTTTTCTAAATTTGAGACCCTGTTCTGTTTTGGAATTCAGTTCCTGTGTAGCCAAGTTTACATTCCGTGTATTAGTGATATCTTATGATGTTTCTTTTTCTGTGTGACTTATTTCATTTAGAATCATCGTACCTGAATCCACTCATTATGCTGCTACGGGCCTGATGACATAGATTTCATTGCTGAGTGATACTGCATTGTACGTAAGTACCACAAGTTCTTTATCCATTTTCCACTTTCTGTGATATTGAACTTGTACGGTAAACGAGGTTCTTGTAAACAGAGCCGTTCCAAACTTTGGGGTGGTTGTGTCTTTTTGATTTTAATTTCCCTAAGCTATAGGACCATAAGTGGAAGTGCCCTAGGCTCTGTTGCTTTGTTTTTTAGATGTTTCAGGAAACACCATACACTTCTCCCGAGTGTCTGTTGGCAATTTACATCCCGCCCATCAGCATAACAAGGCTCCCAGTTCTCCATGGCCTGTCCTGCCTTTCTGGATTTTACACTTTTTTCAGATGGCCTGTTAGACTGGGGGGAAGTGAGACTTCATTGTAGTGCAGATTTTCTTTGCAAGCTTGCTTGGTTGGCCAAAAAGGGCGTATGCGTTTTTTCCTGAATATATTCAGGAAAAAACGCATACGCCCTTTTTGGCCAAGTGCATCATTGTGGACGTTCTGCCTCTTTTCCTATGCTTTCAATGCAATTCCAGTCTACCTCCTGAAATCGGTTTCCTGCAATTCTGCCCCGCTTTCAAGTCCTCTTGGCAGCCTTACTTTAGTATATTTTTTGACGATAGCTGTCTTTTATAACTCTGCAGGTTTGTGAATTACAGTGCCCCTGAGCTCCTTTCTTCAACTCGCTTTCTTGTGACCTGGCCGCAACACCCCAGGATGGCTTCAGGCCCTAATCTGGTTCCGGCACGGCACGCTGAGCATTTGGTTAATTCCTCTTCCTGGTGGGAAATGAGAGTTAAATTTGCCCGTCCAGACACCTCCAGCTAGTCTCTCATTGGTTCTCGCTATTCCTGTTCATCTTCCGCAGAAATTGCAAACTGGGCCAAACAGGAGGTTAAAGGGACTGACTCTCCAAGTGGGGAGAGTGTTAGTAAAGCGTCTGGAATGTTGCACCCGAGTACCAGGGTACGAAAACTGAGACATATTTGAACACGTTTCCCGATCACATGGTTGATCATACTCTAGGTTCCACATGCATGTTTTAGCTGAAGGAAGAATACCTTAAACCTTTGTAGTTGAGACCCGTGGAATGGGTACCATGCAATATGACTTCAAAGGGTCTTCATTTGCTCACCGAACCTCTCCAATCCTATCACTGCTGCGTTTATGCCCCTGTACACATGCTTGATTCTCTTTCGGAGACATAGCAATCCATAGGTTTTAAGATACTTACTAGTCAGGTACATTCTTAGGCGTTTAATATGGGGTGTTGAGTCCATTTCGTTGAGCAAGGAGTAGCTCTTGTCTATTCCATATTTGGCTTAAGGAAATTTATCTGTGCTCATTTCAATCTCTGGTTTTATACAGCACCCCAACTCACCTTTCCCCTTAAGCAAGCATAAGTTGGTTTTCTAAATTTGAGACCCTGTTCTGTTTTGGAATTCAGTTCCTGTGTAGCCAAGTTTACATTCCGTGTATTAGTGATATCTTATGATGTTTCTTTTTCTGTGTGACTTATTTCAGTTAGAATCATCGTACCTGAATCCACTCATTATGCTGCTACGGGCCTGATGACATAGATTTCATTGCTGAGTGATACTGCATTGTACGTAAGTACCACAAGTTCTTTATCCATTTTCCACTTTCTGTGATATTGAACTTGTACGGTAAACGAGGTTCTTGTAAACAGAGCCGTTCCAAACTTTGGGGTGGTTGTGTCTTTTTGAATTTAATTTCCCTAAGCTATAGGACCATAAGTGGAAGTGCCCTAGGCTCTGTTGCTTTGTTTTTTAGATGTTTCAGGAAACACCATACACTTCTCCCGAGTGTCTGTTGGCAATTTACATCCCGCCCATCAGCATAACAAGGCTCCCAGTTCTCCATGGCCTGTCCTGCCTTTCTGGATTTTACACTTTTTTCAGATGGCCTGTTAGACCGGGGGGAAGTGAGACTTCATTGTAGTGCAGTTTTCCCTTGCAAGCTTGCTTGTTTGGCCAAAAAGTGCGTATGCGTTTTTTCCTGAATATATTCAGGAAAAAACGCATACGCCCTTTTTGGCCAAGTGCATCATTGTGGACGTTCTGCCTCTTTTCCTATGCTTTCAATGCAATTCCAGTCTACCTCCTGAAATCGGTTTCCTGCAATTCTGCCCCGCTTTCAAGTCCTCTTGGCAGCCTTACTTTAGTATATTTTTTGACGATAGCTGTCCTTTATAACTCTGCAGGTTTGTGAATTACAGTGCCCCTGAGCTCCTTTCTTCAACTCGCTTTCTTGTGACCTGGCCGCAACACCCCAGGATGGCTTCAGGCCCTAATCTGGTTCCGGCACGGCACGCTGAGCCTTTGGTTAATTCCTCTTCCTGGTGGGAAATGAGAGTTAAATTTGCCCGTCCAGACACCTCCAGCTGGTCTCTCATTGGTTCTCCCTATTCCTGTTCATCTTCCGCTGAAATTGCAAACTGGGCCAAACAGGAGGTTAAAGGGACTGACTCTCCAAGTGGGGAGAGTGTTAGTAAAGCGTCTGGAATGTTGCACCCGAGTACCAGGGTACGAAAACTGAGACATATTTGAACACGTCTCCCGATCACATGGTTGATCATACTCTAGGTTCCACATGCATGTTTTAGCTGAAGGAAGAATACCTTAAACCTTTGTAGTTGAGACCCGTGGAATGGGTACCATGCAATATGACTTCAAAGGGTCTTCATTTGCTCACCGAACCTCTCCAATCCTATCACTGCTGCGTTTATGCCCCTGTACACATGCTTGATTCTCTTTCGGAGACATAGCAATCCATAGGGTTTAAGATACTTAAGAGTCAGGCACATTCTTAGGCGTTTAATATGCGGTGTTGAGTCCATTTCGTTGAGCAAGGAGTAGCTCTTGTCTATTCCATATTTGGCTTAAGGAACTTTATCTGTGCTCATTTCAATCTCTGGTTTTATGCAGCACCCCAACTCACCTTTCCCCTTAAGCAAGCATAAGTTGGTTTTCTAAATTTGAGACACTGTTCTGTTTTGGAATTCAGTTCCTGTGTAGCAAAGTTTACATTCCGTGTATTACTGATATCTTATGATGTTTCTTTTTCTGTGTGACTTATTTCAGTTAGAATCATCATACCTGAATCCACTCATTGTGCTGCTAAGGGCCTGATGACATAGATTTCATTGCTGAGTGATATTGCATTGTACGTAAGTACCACAACTCCTTTATCCATTTTTCGCTTTCTGTGATATTGAACTTGTACCGTAAATGAGGTTCTTGTAAACAGAGCCGTCCCAAACTTTGGGGTGGCTGTGTCTTTTTGATTTTAATTTCCCTAAGCTATAGGACCATAAGTGGAAGTGCCCTAGGCTCTGTTGCTTTGTTTTTTAGATGTTTCAGGAAACACCATACACTTCTCCAGAGTGGCTGTTGGCAATTTACATCCCGCCCATCAGCATAACAAGGTTCCCAGTTCTCCATGGCCTGTCCTGCCTTTCTGGATTTTACACTTTTTTCAGATGGCCCTTTTGACCGGGGGGCAGTGAGACTTCATTGTAGTGCAGATTTCCTTTGCAAGCTTGCTTGGTTGGCCAAAAAGGGCGTATGCGTTTTTTCCTGAATATATTCAGGAAAAAACGCATACGCCCTTTTTGGCCAAGTGCATCATTGTGGACGTTCTGCCTCTTTTCCTATGCTTTACATGCAATTCCAGTCTACCTCCTGAAATCGGTTTCCTGCAATTCTGCCCCGCTTTCAAGTCCTCTTGGCAGCCTTACTTCAATATATTTTTGGACGATAGCTGTCATTTATAACTCTGCAGGTTTGTGAATTACAGTGCCCCTGAGCTCCTTTCTTCAACTCGCTTTCTTGTGAGCTGGCCGCAACACCGCAGGATTGCTTCAGGTCCTAGTGTGGTTCCGGTATGGCACGCTGAGCCTTTGGTTAATTCCTCTTCCTGGTGGGAAACGAGAGTTAAATTTGCCCATCCAGACACCTCCAGCTAGTCTCCCATTGGTTCTCCCTATTCCTGTTCGTCTTACACAGAAATTGCAAACTGGGCCAAACAGGAGGTTAAAGGCACTGACTCTCCAAGTGGGGAGAGTGTTAGTAAAGCGTCTGGAATGTTGCACCCGAGTACCAGGGCATGAAAACTGAGACACATTTGAACACGTTTCCCGATCACACGGTGGATCATACTCTGGGTTCCACATGCATGTTTTAGCTGAAGGAAGAATCCCTTAAACCTGGAGAGTTGAGACCCATGGAATGGGTACCATGCAATATGACTTCAAAGGGTCTGCATTTGCTCACCGAACATCACCAATCCTATCACTGCTGCGTTATGCCACTGTACACACGCTTGATTCTCTTTTGGAGACATATAAATCCATAGGTTTTAAGATTCTTACTAGTCAGGTATATTCTTAGGCGATTAATATGGGGTGTTGAGTCCACTTCATTGAGCAAGGAGTAGCTCTTGTCTATTACATATTTGGCTTATGGAATGGTATCTGTGCTAATTTCAATCTCTGGTTTTATGCAGCACCCCAAGTCACCTTTCCCCTTAAGCAAGCATAAGTTGGTTTTCCACATTTGAGACCCTGTTCTCTTTTGTAATTCAGTTCCTGTGTAGCCAAGTTTACATTCCATGTAGTAGTGATATCTTGTGATGTTTCATTTTCTGTGCGACTTATTTCACTTAGAATCATCGTACCTGAATCCACTCATTATGCTGCTACGGGCCTGATGACATAGATTTCATTGCTGAGTGATATTGCATTGTACGTAAGTACCACAACTTCTTTATCCATTTCTCATGTTCTGTGATATTGAACTTGTACCGTAAACGAGGTTCTTGTAAACAGAGCCATCCCAAACTTTGGGGTGGCTGTGTCTTTTTGATTTTAATTTCCCGAAGCTATAGGACCATAAGTGGAAGTGCCCTAGGCTCTGTTGCTTTGTTTTTTAGATGTTTCAGGAAACACCATACACTTTTCCTGAGTGGCTGTTGGCAATTTACATCCCGCCCATCAGCATTACAAGGCTCCCAGTTCTCCATGGCCTGTCCTGCCTTTCTGGATTTTACACTTTTTTCAGATGGCCCTTTTGACCGGGGGGCAGTGAGACTTCATTGTAGTGCAGATTTCCTTTGCAAGCTTGCTTGGTTGGCCAAAAAGGGCGTATGCGTTTTTTCCTGAATATATTCAGGAAAAAACGCATACGCCCTTTTTGGCCAAGTGCATCATTGTGGACGTTCTGCCTCTTTTCCTATGCTTTACATGCAATTCCAGTCTACCTCCTGAAATCGGTTTCCTGCAATTCTGCCCCGCTTTCAAGTCCTCTTGGCAGCCTTACTTCAATATATTTTTGGACGATAGCTGTCATTTATAACTCTGCAGGTTTGTGAATTACAGTGCCCCTGAGCTCCTTTCTTCAAGTCGCTTTCTTGTGAGCTGGCCGCAACAGCGCAGGATTGCTTCAGGTCCTAGTGTGGTTCCGGCATGGCACGCTCAGCCTTTGGTTAATTCCTCTTCCTGGTGGGAAACGAGAGTTAAATTTGCCCATCCAGACACCTCCAGCTAGTCTCCCATTGGTTCTCCCTATTCCTGTTCGTCTTACACAGAAATTGCAAACTGGGCCAAACAGGAGGTTAAAGGCACTGACTCTCCAAGTGGGGAGAGTGTTAGTAAAGCATCTGGAATGTTGCACCTGAGTACCAGGGCATGAAAACTGAGACACATTTGAACACGTTTCCCGATCACACGGTGGATCATACTCTGGGTTCCACATGCATGTTTTAGCTGAAGGAAGAATCCCTTAAACCTGGAGAGTTGAGACCCATGGAATGGGTACCATGCAATATGACTTCAAAGGGTCTGCATTTGCTCACCGAACATCACCAATCCTATCACTGCTGCGTTATGCCACTGTACACACGCTTGATTCTCTTTTGGAGACATATAAATCCATAGGTTTTAAGATTCTTACTAGTCAGGTATATTCTTAGGCGATTAATATGGGGTGTTGAGTCCACTTCATTGAGCAAGGAGTAGCTCTTGTCTATTACATATTTGGCTTATGGAATGGTATCTGTGCTAATTTCAATCTCTGGTTTTATGCAGCACCCCAAGTCACCTTTCCCCTTAAGCAAGCATAAGTTGGTTTTCCACATTTGAGACCCTGTTCTCTTTTGTAATTCAGTTCCTGTGTAGCCAAGTTTACATTCCATGTAGTAGTGATATCTTATGATGTTTCTTTTTCTGTGCGACTTATTTCACTTAGAATCATCGTACCTGAATCCACTCATTATGCTGCTACGGGCCTGATGACATAGATTTCATTGCTGAGTGATATTGCATTGTACGTAAGTACCACAACTTCTTTATCCATTTTTCGCTTTCTGTGATATTGAACTTGTACCGTAAATGAGGTTCTTGTAAACAGAGCCGTCCCAAACTTTGGGGTGGCTGTGTCTTTTTGATTTTAATTTCCCTAAGCTATAGGACCATAAGTGGAAGTGCCCTAGGCTCTGTTGCTTTGTTTTTTAGATGTTTCAGGAAACACCATACACTTCTCCAGAGTGGCTGTTGGCAATTTACATCCCGCCCATCAGCATAACAAGGTTCCCAGTTCTCCATGGCCTGTCCTGCCTTTCTGGATTTTACACTTTTTTCAGATGGCCCTTTTGACCGGGGGGCAGTGAGACTTCATTGTAGTGCAGATTTCCTTTGCAAGCTTGCTTGGTTGGCCAAAAAGGGCGTATGCGTTTTTTCCTGAATATATTCAGGAAAAAACGCATACGCCCTTTTTGGCCAAGTGCATCATTGTGGACGTTCTGCCTCTTTTCCTATGCTTTACATGCAATTCCAGTCTACCTCCTGAAATCGGTTTCCTGCAATTCTGCCCCGCTTTCAAGTCCTCTTGGCAGCCTTACTTCAATATATTTTTGGACGATAGCTGTCATTTATAACTCTGCAGGTTTGTGAATTACAGTGCCCCTGAGCTGCTTTCTTCAAGTCGCTTTCTTGTGAGCTGGCCGCAACACCGCAGGATTGCTTCAGGTCCTAGTGTGGTTCCGGTATGGCACGCTGAGCCTTTGGTTAATTCCTCTTCCTGGTGGGAAACGAGAGTTAAATTTGCCCATCCAGACACCTCCAGCTAGTCTCCCATTGGTTCTCCCTATTCCTGTTTTCTTACACAGAAATTGCAAACTGGGCCAAACAGGAGGTTAAAGGCACTGACTCTCCAAGTGGTGAGAGTGTTAGTAAAGCATTTGGAATGTTGCACCCGAGTACCAGGGGACGAAAACTGAGACACATTTGAACACATTTCCCGACCACATGGTGGATCATACTCTGGGTTCCACATGCATGTTTTAGCTGAAGGAAGAATCCCTTAAAACTGGAGAGTTGAGACCCATGGAATGGGTACCATGCAATATGACTTCAAAGGGTCTGCATTTGCTCACCGAACCTCACCAATCCTATCACTGCTGCGTTTATGCCACTGTACACATGCTTGATTATCTTTCGGAGACATATAAATCCATAGGTTTTTAAGATTCTTACTAGTCAGGTATATTCTTAGGCGTTTAATATGGGGTGTTGAGTCCACTTCGTTGAGCAAGGAGTAGCTCTTGTCTATTACATATTTGGCTTATGGAATGGTATCTGTGCTAATTTCAATCTCTGGTTTTATGCAGCACCCCAAGTCACCTTTCCCCTTAAGCAAGGATAAGTTGATTTTCTACATTTGAGACCTTGTTCTCTTTTGTAATTCAGTTCCTGTGTAGCCAAGTTTACATTCCATGTAGCAGTGATATCTTATGATGTTTCATTTTCTGTGTGACATATTTCACTTAGAATCATCGTACCTGAATCCACTCATTATGCTGCTACGGGCCTGATGACATAGATTTCATTGCTGAGTGATATTGCATTGTACATAAGTACCACAACCTCTTTATCCATTTTTCATGTTCTGTGATATTGAACTTGTACTGTAAACGAGGTTCTTGTAAACAGAGCCATCCCAAACTTTGGGGTGGCTGTGTCTTTTTGATTTTAATTTCCCTAAGCTATAGGACCATAAGTGGAAGTGCCCTAGGCTCTGTTGCTTTGTTTTTTAGATGTTTCAGGAAACACCATACACTTCTCCAGAGTGGCTGTTGGCAATTTACATCCCGCCCATCAGCATTACAAGGCTCCCAGTTCTCCATGGCCTGTCCTGCCTTTCTGGATTTTACACTTTTTTCAGATGGCCCTTTTGACCGAGGGGCAGTGAGACTTCATTGTAGTGCAGATTTCCTTTGCAAGCTTGCTTGGTTGGCCAAAAAGGGCGTATGCGTTTTTTCCTGAATATATTCAGGAAAAAACGCATACGCCCTTTTTGGCCAAGTGCATCATTGTGGACGTTCTGCCTCTTTTCCTATGCTTTACATGCAATTCCAGTCTACCTCCTGAAATCGGTTTCCTGCAATGCTGCCCTGCTTTCAAGTCCTCTTGGCAGCCTTACTTCAATATATTTTTGGACGATAGCTGTCATTTATAACTCTGCAGGTTTGTGAATTACAGTGCCCCTGAGCTCCTTTCTTCAACTCGCTTTCTTGTGAGCTGGCCGCAACACCGCAGGATTGCTTCAGGTCCTAGTGTGGTTCTGGCATGGCACGCTGAGCCTTTGGTTAATTCCTCTTCCTGGTGGGAAACGAGAGTTAAATTTGCCCATCCAGACACCTCCAGCTAGTCTCCCGTTGGTTCTCCCTATTCCTGTTCGTCTTACACAGAAATTGCAAACTGGGCCAAACAGGAGGTTAAAGGCACTGACTCTCCAAGTGGGGAGAGTGTTAGTAAAGCGTCTGGAATGTTGCACCCGAGTACCAGGGCATGAAAACTGAGACACATTTGAACACGTTTCCCGATCACACGGTGGATCATACTCTGGGTTCCACATGCATGTTTTAGCTGAAGGAAGAATCCCTTAAACCTGGAGAGTTGAGACCCATGGAATGGGTACCATGCAATATGACTTCAAAGGGTCTGCATTTGCTCACCGAACATCACCAATCCTATCACTGCTGCGTTATGCCACTGTACACACGCTTGATTCTCTTTTGGAGACATATAAATCCATAGGTTTTAAGATTCTTACTAGTCAGGTATATTCTTAGGCGATTAATATGGGGTGTTGAGTCCACTTCATTGAGCAAGGAGTAGCTCTTGTCTATTACATATTTGGCTTATGGAATGGTATCTGTGCTAATTTCAATCTCTGGTTTTATGCAGCACCCCAAGTCACCTTTCCCCTTAAGCAAGCATAAGTTGGTTTTCCACATTTGAGACCCTGTTCTCTTTTGTAATTCAGTTCCTGTGTAGCCAAGTTTACATTCCATGTAGTAGTGATATCTTATGATGTTTCTTTTTCTGTGCGACTTATTTCACTTAGAATCATCGTACCTGAATCCACTCATTATGCTGCTACGGGCCTGATGACATAGATTTCATTGCTGAGTGATATTGCATTGTACGTGAGTACCACAACTTCTTTATCCATTTTTCGCTTTCTGTGATATTGAACTTGTACCATAAATGAGGTTCTTGTAAACAGAGCCGTCCCAAACTTTGGGGTGGCTGTGTCTTTTTTATTTTAATTTCCCTAAGCTATAGGACCATAAGTGGAAGTGCCCTAGGCTCTGTTGCTTTGTTTTTTAGATGTTTCAGGAAACACCATACACTTCTCCAGAGTGGCTGTTGGCAATTTACATCCTGCCCATCAGCATAACAAGGCTCCCAGTTCTCCATGGCCTGTCCTGCCTTTCTGGATTTTACACTTTCTTCAGATGGCCATTTTGACCGGGGGGCAGTGAGACTTCATTGTAGTGCAGATTTCCTTTGCAAGATTGCTTGGTTGACCAAAAAGGGCGTATGCGTTTTTTCCTGAATATATTCAGGAAAAAACGCATACGCCCTTTTTGGCCAAGTGCATCATTGTGGACGTTCTGCCTCTTTTCCTATGCTTTACATGCAATTCCAGTCTACCTCCTGAAATCGGTTTCCTGAAATTCTGCCCCGCTTTCAAGTCCTCTTGGCAGCCTTACTTCAATATATTTTTGGACGATAGCTGTCATTTATAACTCTGCAGGTTTGTGAATTACAGTGCGCCTGAGCTCCTTTCTTCAACTCGCTTTCTTGTGAGCTAGCCGCAATACCGCAGGATTGCTTCAGGCCCTAGTGTGGTTCCGGCATGGCACGCTGAGCCTTTGGTTAATTCTTCTTCCTGGTGGGAAACGAGAGTTAAATTTGCCCATCCAGACACCTCCAGCTAGTCTCCCATTGGTTCTCCCTATTCCTGTTTTCTTACACAGAAATTGCAAACTGGGCCAAACAGGAGGTTAAAGGCACTGACTCTCCAAGTGGTGAGAGTGTTAGTAAAGCATTTGGAATGTTGCACCCGAGTACCAGGGGACGAAAACTGAGACACATTTGAACACATTTCCCGATCACATGGTGGATCATACTCTGGGTTCCACATGCATGTTTTAGCTGAAGGAAGAATCCCTTAAACCTGGAGAGTTGAGACCCATGGAATGGGTACCATGCAATATGACTTCAAAGGGTCTGCATTTGCTCACCGATCCTCACCAATCCTATCACTGCTGCGTTTATGCCACTATACACATGCTTGATTATCTTTCGGAGACATATAAATCCATAGGTTTTAAGATTCTTACTAGTCAAGTATATTCTTAGGCGTTTAATATGGGGTGTTGAGTCCACTTCATTGAGCAAGGAGTAGCTCTTGTCTATTACATATTTGGCTTATGGAATGGTATCTGTGCTAATTTCAATCTCTGGTTTTATGCAGCACCCCAAGTCACCTTTCCCCTTAAGCAAGCATAAGTTGGTTTTCCACATTTGAGACCCTGTTCTCTTTTGTAATTCAGTTCCTGTGTAGCCAAGTTTACATTCCATGTAGCAGTGATATCTTATGATGTTTCATTTTCTGTGTGACATATTTCACTTAGAATAATCGTACCTGAATCCACTCATTATGCTGCTACGGGCCTGATGACATAGATTTCATTGCTGAGTGATATTGCATTGTACGTAAGTACCACAACTTCTTTATCCATTTTTCGCTTTCTGTGATATTGAACTTGTACCCTAAAGGAGGTTCTTGTAAACAGAGCTGTCCCAAACTTTGGGTTGGCTGTGTCTTTTTGATTTTAATTTCCCGAAGCTATAGGACCATAAGTGGATGTGCCCTAGGCTCTGTTGCTTTGTTTTTTAGATGTTTCAGGAAACACCATACACTTCTCCAGAGTGGCTGTTGGCAATTTACATCCCACCCATCAGCATTACAAGGCTCCCAGTTCTCCATGGCCTGTCCTGCCTTTCTGGATTTTACACTTTTTTCAGATGGCCCTTTTGACCGGGGGGCAGTGAGACTTCATTGTAGTGCAGATTTCCTTTGCAAGCTTGCTTGGTTGGCCAAAAAGGGCGTATGCGTTTTTTCCTGAATATATTCAGGAAAAAACGCATACGCCCTTTTTGGCCAAGTGCATCATTGTGGACGTTCTGCCTCTTTTCCTATGCTTTACATGCAATTCCAGTCTACCTCCTGAAATCGGTTTCCTGCAATTCTGCCCCGCTTTCAAGTCCTCTTGGCAGCCTTACTTCAATATATTTTTGGACGATAGCTGTCATTTATAACTCTGCAGGTTTGTGAATGACAGTGCCCCTGAGCTCCTTTCTTCAAGTCGCTTTCTTGTGAGCTGGCCGCAACACCGCAGGATTGCTTCAGGTCCTAGTGTGGTTCCGGCATGGCACGCTGAGCCTTTGGTTAATTCCTCTTCCTGGTGGGAAACGAGAGTTAAATTTGCCCATCCAGACACCTCCAGCTAGTCTCCCATTGGTTCTCCTTATTCCTGTTCGTCTTACACAGAAATTGCAAACTGGGCCAACAGGAGGTTAAAGGCACTGACTCTCCAAGTGGGGAGAGTGTTAGTAAAGCGTCTGGAATGTTGCACCCGAGTACCAGGGCATGAAAACTGAGACACATTTGAACACGTTTCCCGATCACACGGTGGATCATACTCTGGGTTCCACATGCATGTTTTAGCTGAAGGAAGAATCCCTTAAACCTGGAGAGTTGAGACCCATGGAATGGGTACCATGCAATATGACTTCAAAGGGTCTGCATTTGCTCACCAAACATCACCAATCCTATCACTGCTGCGTTATGCCACTGTACACACGCTTGATTCTCTTTTGGAGACATATAAATCCATAGGTTTTAAGATTCTTACTAGTCAGGTATATTCTTAGGCGATTAATATGGGGTGTTGAGTCCACTTCATTGAGCAAGGAGTAGCTCTTGTCTATTACATATTTGGCTTATGGAATGGTATCTGTGCTAATTTCAATCTCTGGTTTTATGCAGCACCCCAAGTCACCTTTCCCCTTAAGCAAGCATAAGTTGGTTTTCCACATTTGAGACCCTGTTCTCTTTTGTAATTCAGTTCCTGTGTAGCCAAGTTTACATTCCATGTAGTAGTGATATCTTATGATGTTTCTTTTTCTGTGCGACTTATTTCACTTAGAATCATCGTACCTGAATCCACTCATTATGCTGCTACGGGCCTGATGACATAGATTTCATTGCTGAGTGATATTGCATTGTACGTAAATACCACAACTTCTTTATCCATTTTTCGCTTTCTGTGATATTGAACTTGTACCGTAAATGAGGTTCTTGTAAACAGAGCTGTCCCAAACTTTGGGGTGGCTGTGTCTTTTTGATTTTAATTTCCCTAAGCTATAGGACCATAAGTGGAAGTGCCCTAGGCTCTGTTGCTTTGTTTTTTAGATGTTTCAGGAAACACCATACACTTCTCCAGAGTGGCTGTTGGCAATTTACATCCCGCCCATCAGCATTACAAGGCTCCCAGTTCTCCATGGCCTGTCCTGCCTTTCTGGATTTTACACTTTTTTCAGATGGCCCTTTTGACCGGGGGGCAGTGAGACTTCATTGTAGTGCAGATTTCCTTTGCAAGCTTGCTTGGTTGGCCAAAAAGGGCGTATGCGTTTTTTCCTGAATATATTCAGGAAAAAACGCATACGCCCTTTTTGGCCAAGTGCATCATTGTGGACGTTCTGCCTCTTTTCCTATGCTTTACATGCAATTCCAGTCTACCTCCTGAAATCGGTTTCCTGCAATTCTGCCCCGCTTTCAAGTCCTCTTGGCAGCCTTACTTCAATATATTTTTGGACGATAGCTGTCATTTATAACTCTGCAGGTTTGTGAATTACAGTGCCCCTGAGCTCCTTTCTTCAAGTCGCTTTCTTGTGAGCTGGCCGCAACACCGCAGGATTGCTTCAGGTCCTAGTGTGGTTCCGGCATGGCACGCTGAGCCTTTGGTTAATTCCTCTTCCTGGTGGGAAACGAGAGTTAAATTTGCCCATCCAGACACCTCCAGCTAGTCTCCCATTGGTTCTCCCTATTCCTGTTCGTCTTACACAGAAATTGCAAACTGGGCCAAACAGGAGGTTAAAGGCACTGACTCTCCAAGTGGGGAGAGTGTTAGTAAAGCGTCTGGAATGTTGCACCCGAGTACCAGGGCATGAAAACTGAGACACATTTGAACACGTTTCCCGATCACACGGTGGATCATACTCTGGGTTCCACATGCATGTTTTAGCTGAAGGAAGAATCCCTTAAACCTGGAGAGTTGAGACCCATGGAATGGGTACCATGCAATATGACTTCAAAGGGTCTGCATTTGCTCACCGAACATCACCAATCGTATCACTGCTGCGTTATGCCACTGTACACACGCTTGATTCTCTTTTGGAGACATATAAATCCATAGGTTTTAAGATTCTTACTAGTCAGGTATATTCTTAGGCGATTAATATGGGGTGTTGACTCCACTTCATTGAGCAAGGAGTAGCTCTTGTCTATTACATATTTGGCTTATGGAATGGTATCTGTGCTAATTTCAATCTCTGGTTTTATGCAGCACCCCAAGTCACCTTTCCCCTTAAGCAAGGATAAGTTGGTTTTCTACATTTGAGACCTTGTTCTCTTTTGTAATTCAGTTCCTGTGTAGCCAAGTTTACATTCCATGTAGCAGTGATATCTTATGATTTTTCATTTTCTTTGTGACATATTTCACTTAGAATCATCGTACCTAAATCCACTCATTATGCTGCTACGGGCCTGATGACATAGATTTCATTGCTGAGTGATATTGCATTGTACATAAGTACCACAACTTCTTTATCCATTTTTCGCTTTCTGTGATATTGAACTTGTACTGTAAACGAGGTTCTTGTAAACAGAGCCATCCCAAACTTTGGGGTGGCTGTGTCTTTTTGATTTTAATTTCCCGAAGCTATAGGACCATAAGTGGAAGTGCCCTAGGCTCTGTTGCTTTGTTTTTTAGATGTTTCAGGAAACACCATACACTTCTCCAGAGTGGCTGTTGGCAATTTACATCCTGCCAATCAGCATAACAAGGCTCCCAGTTCTCCATGGCCTGTCCTGCCTTTTTGGATTTTACACTTTCTTCAGATGGCCCTTTTGACCGGGGGGCAGTGAGACTTCATTGTAGTGCAGATTTCCTTTGCAAGATTGCTTGGTTGGCCAAAAAGGGCGTATGCGTTTTTTCCTGAATATATTCAGGAAAAAACGCATACGCCCTTTTTGGCCAAGTGCATCATTGTGGACGTTCTGCCTCTTTTCCTATGCTTTACATGCAATTCCAGTCTACCTCCTGAAATCGGTTTCCTGAAATTCTGCCCCGCTTTCAAGTCCTCTTGGCAGCCTTACTTCAATATATTTTTGGACGATAGCTGTCATTTATAACTCTGCAGGTTTGTGAATTACAGTGCGCCTGAGCTCCTTTCTTCAACTCGCTTTCTTGTGAGCTAGCCGCAATACCGCAGGATTGCTTCAGGCCCTAGTGTGGTTCCGGCATGGCACGCTGAGCCTTTGGTTAATTCTTCTTCCTGGTGGGAAACGAGAGTTAAATTTGCCCATCCAGACACCTCCAGCTAGTCTCCCATTGGTTCTCCCTATTCCTGTTTTCTTACACAGAAATTGCAAACTGGGCCAAACAGGAGGTTAAAGGCACTGACTCTCCAAGTGGTGAGAGTGTTAGTAAAGCATTTGGAATGTTGCACCCGAGTACCAGGGGACGAAAACTGAGACACATTTGAACACATTTCCCGATCACATGGTGGATCATACTCTGGGTTCCACATGCATGTTTTAGCTGAAGGAAGAATCCCTTAAACCTGGAGAGTTGAGACCCATGGAATGGGTACCATGCAATATGACTTCAAAGGGTCTGCATTTGCTCACCGATCCTCACCAATCCTATCACTGCTGCGTTTATGCCACTATACACATGCTTGATTATCTTTCGGAGACATATAAATCCATAGGTTTTAAGATTCTTACTAGTCAAGTATATTCTTAGGCGTTTAATATGGGGTGTTGAGTCCACTTCATTGAGCAAGGAGTAGCTCTTGTCTATTACATATTTGGCTTATGGAATGGTATCTGTGCTAATTTCAATCTCTGGTTTTATGCAGCACCCCAAGTCACCTTTCCCCTTAAGCAAGCATAAGTTGGTTTTCCACATTTGAGACCCTGTTCTCTTTTGTAATTCAGTTCCTGTGTAGCCAAGTTTACATTCCATGTAGCAGTGATATCTTATGATGTTTCATTTTCTGTGTGACATATTTCACTTAGAATAATCGTACCTGAATCCACTCATTATGCTGCTACGGGCCTGATGACATAGATTTCATTGCTGAGTGATATTGCATTGTACGTAAGTACCACAACTTCTTTATCCATTTTTCGCTTTCTGTGATATTGAACTTGTACCCTAAAGGAGGTTCTTGTAAACAGAGCTGTCCCAAACTTTGGGGTGGCTGTGTCTTTTTGATTTTAATTTCCCGAAGCTATAGGACCATAAGTGGATGTGCCCTAGGCTCTGTTGCTTTGTTTTTTAGATGTTTCAGGAAACACCATACACTTCTCCAGAGTGGCTGTTGGCAATTTACATCCCACCCATCAGCATTACAAGGCTCCCAGTTCTCCATGGCCTGTCCTGCCTTTCTGGATTTTACACTTTTTTCAGATGGCCCTTTTGACCGGGGGGCAGTGAGACTTCATTGTAGTGCAGATTTCCTTTGCAAGCTTGCTTGGTTGGCCAAAAAGGGCGTATGCGTTTTTTCCTGAATATATTCAGGAAAAAACGCATACGCCCTTTTTGGCCAAGTGCATCATTGTGGACGTTCTGCCTCTTTTCCTATGCTTTACATGCAATTCCAGTCTACCTCCTGAAATCGGTTTCCTGCAATTCTGCCCCGCTTTCAAGTCCTCTTGGCAGCCTTACTTCAATATATTTTTGGACGATAGCTGTCATTTATAACTCTGCAGGTTTGTGAATGACAGTGCCCCTGAGCTCCTTTCTTCAAGTCGCTTTCTTGTGAGCTGGCCGCAACACCGCAGGATTGCTTCAGGTCCTAGTGTGGTTCCGGCATGGCACGCTGAGCCTTTGGTTAATTCCTCTTCCTGGTGGGAAACGAGAGTTAAATTTGCCCATCCAGACACCTCCAGCTAGTCTCCCATTGGTTCTCCTTATTCCTGTTCGTCTTACACAGAAATTGCAAACTGGGCCAACAGGAGGTTAAAGGCACTGACTCTCCAAGTGGGGAGAGTGTTAGTAAAGCGTCTGGAATGTTGCACCCGAGTACCAGGGCATGAAAACTGAGACACATTTGAACACGTTTCCCGATCACACGGTGGATCATACTCTGGGTTCCACATGCATGTTTTAGCTGAAGGAAGAATCCCTTAAACCTGGAGAGTTGAGACCCATGGAATGGGTACCATGCAATATGACTTCAAAGGGTCTGCATTTGCTCACCAAACATCACCAATCCTATCACTGCTGCGTTATGCCACTGTACACACGCTTGATTCTCTTTTGGAGACATATAAATCCATAGGTTTTAAGATTCTTACTAGTCAGGTATATTCTTAGGCGATTAATATGGGGTGTTGAGTCCACTTCATTGAGCAAGGAGTAGCTCTTGTCTATTACA
Organism: Globicephala melas; assembly: GCF_963455315.2. Lineage (NCBI taxonomy): Eukaryota > Metazoa > Chordata > Mammalia > Artiodactyla > Delphinidae > Globicephala > Globicephala melas. The sequence goes on from NW_027207223.1 coordinate 1,136,751, forward strand.
TATTTGGCTTATGGAATGGTATCTGTGCTAATTTCAATCTCTGGTTTTATGCAGCACCCCAAGTCACCTTTCCCCTTAAGCAAGCATAAGTTGGTTTTCCACATTTGAGACCCTGTTCTCTTTTGTAATTCAGTTCCTGTGTAGCCAAGTTTACATTCCATGTAGTAGTGATATCTTATGATGTTTCTTTTTCTGTGCGACTTATTTCACTTAGAATCATCGTACCTGAATCCACTCATTATGCTGCTACGGGCCTGATGACATAGATTTCATTGCTGAGTGATATTGCATTGTACGTAAATACCACAACTTCTTTATCCATTTTTCGCTTTCTGTGATATTGAACTTGTACCGTAAATGAGGTTCTTGTAAACAGAGCTGTCCCAAACTTTGGGGTGGCTGTGTCTTTTTGATTTTAATTTCCCTAAGCTATAGGACCATAAGTGGAAGTGCCCTAGGCTCTGTTGCTTTGTTTTTTAGATGTTTCAGGAAACACCATACACTTCTCCAGAGTGGCTGTTGGCAATTTACATCCCGCCCATCAGCATTACAAGGCTCCCATTTCTCCATGGCCTGTCCTGCCTTTCTGGATTTTACACTTTTTTCAGATGGCCCTTTTGACCGGGGGGCAGTGAGACTTCATTGTAGTGCAGATTTCCTTTGCAAGCTTGCTTGGTTGGCCAAAAAGGGCGTATGCGTTTTTTCCTGAATATATTCAGGAAAAAACGCATACGCCCTTTTTGGCCAAGTGCATCATTGTGGACGTTCTGCCTCTTTTCCTATGCTTTACATGCAATTCCAGTCTACCTCCTGAAATCGGTTTCCTGCAATTCTGCCCCGCTTTCAAGTCCTCTTGGCAGCCTTACTTCAATATATTTTTGGACGATAGCTGTCATTTATAACTCTGCAGGTTTGTGAATTACAGTGCCCCTGAGCTCCTTTCTTCAAGTCGCTTTCTTGTGAGCTGGCCGCAACACCGCAGGATTGCTTCAGGTCCTAGTGTGGTTCCGGCATGGCACGCTGAGCCTTTGGTTAATTCCTCTTCCTGGTGGGAAACGAGAGTTAAATTTGCCCATCCAGACACCTCCAGCTAGTCTCCCATTGGTTCTCCCTATTCCTGTTCGTCTTACACAGAAATTGCAAACTGGGCCAAACAGGAGGTTAAAGGCACTGACTCTCCAAGTGGGGAGAGTGTTAGTAAAGCGTCTGGAATGTTGCACCCGAGTACCAGGGCATGAAAACTGAGACACATTTGAACACGTTTCCCGATCACACGGTGGATCATACTCTGGGTTCCACATGCATGTTTTAGCTGAAGGAAGAATCCCTTAAACCTGGAGAGTTGAGACCCATGGAATGGGTACCATGCAATATGACTTCAAAGGGTCTGCATTTGCTCACCGAACATCACCAATCGTATCACTGCTGCGTTATGCCACTGTACACACGCTTGATTCTCTTTTGGAGACATATAAATCCATAGGTTTTAAGATTCTTACTAGTCAGGTATATTCTTAGGCGATTAATATGGGGTGTTGACTCCACTTCATTGAGCAAGGAGTAGCTCTTGTCTATTACATATTTGGCTTATGGAATGGTATCTGTGCTAATTTCAATCTCTGGTTTTATGCAGCACCCCAAGTCACCTTTCCCCTTAAGCAAGGATAAGTTGGTTTTCTACATTTGAGACCTTGTTCTCTTTTGTAATTCAGTTCCTGTGTAGCCAAGTTTACATTCCATGTAGCAGTGATATCTTATGATTTTTCATTTTCTTTGTGACATATTTCACTTAGAATCATCGTACCTAAATCCACTCATTATGCTGCTACGGGCCTGATGACATAGATTTCATTGCTGAGTGATATTGCATTGTACATAAGTACCACAACTTCTTTATCCATTTTTCGCTTTCTGTGATATTGAACTTGTACTGTAAACGAGGTTCTTGTAAACAGAGCCATCCCAAACTTTGGGGTGGCTGTGTCTTTTTGATTTTAATTTCCCGAAGCTATAGGACCATAAGTGGAAGTGCCCTAGGCTCTGTTGCTTTGTTTTTTAGATGTTTCAGGAAACACCATACACTTCTCCAGAGTGGCTGTTGGCAATTTACATCCTGCCAATCAGCATAACAAGGCTCCCAGTTCTCCATGGCCTGTCCTGCCTTTTTGGATTTTACACTTTCTTCAGATGGCCCTTTTGACCGGGGGGCAGTGAGACTTCATTGTAGTGCAGATTTCCTTTGCAAGATTGCTTGGTTGGCCAAAAAGGGCGTATGCGTTTTTTCCTGAATATATTCAGGAAAAAACGCATACGCCCTTTTTGGCCAAGTGCATCATTGTGGACGTTCTGCCTCTTTTCCTATGCTTTACATGCAATTCCAGTCTACCTCCTGAAATCGGTTTCCTGAAATTCTGCCCCGCTTTCAAGTCCTCTTGGCAGCCTTACTTCAATATATTTTTGGACGATAGCTGTCATTTATAACTCTGCAAGTTTGTGAATTACAGTGCGCCTGAGCTCCTTTCTTCAACTCGCTTTCTTGTGAGCTAGCCGCAACACCGCAGCATTGCTTCAGGCCCTAGTGTGGTTCCGGCATGGCACGCTGAGCCTTTGGTTAATTCTTCTTCCTAGTGGGAAACGAGAGTTAATTTTGCCCATCCAGACACCTCCAGCTAGTCTCCCATTGGTTCTCCCTATTCCTGTTTTCTTACACAGAAATTGCAAACTGGGCCAAACAGGAGGTTAAAGGCACTGACTCTCCAAGTGGTGAGAGTGTTAGTAAAGCATTTGGAATGTTGCACCCGAGTACCAGGGGACGAAAACTGAGACACATTTGAACACATTTCCCGATCACATGGTGGATCATACTCTGGGTTCCACATGCATGTTTTAGCTGAAGGAAGAATCCCTTAAAACTGGAGAGTTGAGACCCATGGAATGGGTACCATGCAATATGACTTCAAAGGGTCTGCATTTGCTCACCGAACATCACCAATCCTATCACTGCTGCGTTTATGCCACTGTACACATGCTTGATTATCTTTCGGAGACATATAAATCCATAGGTTTTTAAGATTCTTACTAGTCAGGTATATTCTTAGGCGTTTAATATGGGGTGTTGAGTCCACTTCGTTGAGGAAGGAGTAGCTCTTGTCTATTACATATTTGGCTTATGGAATGGTATCTGTGCTAATTTCAATCTCTGGTTTTATGCAGCACCCCAAGTCACCTTTCCCCTTAAGCAAGCATAAGTTGGTTTTCCACATTTGAGACCCTGTTCTCTTTTGTAATTCAGTTCCTGTGTAGCCAAGTTTACATTCCATGTAGTAGTGATATCTTATGATGTTTCTTTTTCTGTGCGACTTATTTCACTTAGAATCATCGTACCTGAATCCACTCATTATGCTGCTACGGGCCTGATGACATAGATTTCATTGCTGAGTGATATTGCATTGTACGTAAGTACCACAACTTCTTTATCCATTTTTCGCTTTCTGTGATATTGAACTTGTACCGTAAATGAGATTCTTGTAAACAGAGCTGTCCCAAACTTTGGGGTGGCTGTGTCTTTTTGATTTTAATTTCCCGAAGCTATAGGACCATAAGTGGAAGTGCCCTAGGCTCTGTTGCTTTGTTTTTTAGATGTTTCAGGAAACACCATACACTTCTCCAGAGTGGCTGTTGGCAATTTACATCCCGCCCATCAGCATTACAAGGCTCCCAGTTCTCCATGGCCTGTCCTGCCTTTCTGGATTTTACACTTTTTTCAGATGGCCCTTTTGACCGGGGGGCAGTGAGACTTCATTGTAGTGCAGATTTCCTTTGCAAGCTTGCTTGGTTGGCCAAAAAGGGCGTATGCGTTTTTTCCTGAATATATTCAGGAAAAAACGCATACGCCTTTTTGGCCAAGTGCATCATTGTGGACGTTCTGCCTCTTTTCCTATGCTTTACATGCAATTCCAGTCTACCTCCTGAAATCGGTTTCCTGCAATTCTGCCCCGCTTTCAAGTCCTCTTGGCAGCCTTACTTCAATATATTTTTGGACGATAGCTGTCATTTATAACTCTGCAGGTTTGTGAATGACAGTGCCCCTGAGCTCCTTTCTTCAACTCGCTTTCTTGTGAGCTGGCCGCAACACCGCAGGATTGCTTCAGGTCCTAGTGTGGTTCCGGCATGGCACGCTGAGCCTTTGGTTAATTCCTCTTCCTGGTGGGAAACGAGAGTTAAATTTGCCCATCCAGACACCTCCAGCTAGTCTCCCATTGGTTCTCCCTATTCCTGTTTGTCTTACACAGAAATTGCAAACTGGGCCAAACAGGAGGTTAAAGGCACTGACTCTCCAAGTGGGGAGAGTGTTAGTAAAGCGTCTGGAATGTTGCACCCGAGTACCAGGGCATGAAAACTGAGACACATTTGAACACGTTTCCCGATCACACGGTGGATCATACTCTGGGTTCCACATGCATGTTTTAGCTGAAGGAAGAATCCCTTAAACCTGGAGAGTTGAGACCCATGGAATGGGTACCATGCAATATGACTTCAAAGGGTCTGCATTTGCTCACCGAACATCACCAATCCTATCACTGCTGCGTTATGCCACTGTACACACGCTTGATTCTCTTTTGGAGACATATAAATCCATAGGTTTTAAGATTCTTACTAGTCAGGTATATTCTTAGGCGATTAATATGGGGTGTTGAGTCCACTTCATTGAGCAAAGAGTAGCTCTTGTCTATTACATATTTGGCTTATGGAATGGTATCTGTGCTAATTTCAATCTCTGGTTTTATGCAACACCCCAAGTCACCTTTCCCCTTAAGCAAGCATAAGTTGGTTTTCCACATTTGAGACCCTGTTCTGTTTTGTAATTCAGTTCCTGTGTAGCCAAGTTTACATTCCATGTAGTAGTGATATCTTATGATGTTTCTTTTTCTGTGCGACTTATTTCACTTAGAATCATCGTACCTGAATCCACTCATTATGCTACTACGGGCCTGATGACATAGATTTCATTGCTGAGTGATATTGCATTGTACGTAAGTACCACAACTTCTTTATCCATTTTTCGCTTTCTGTGATATTGAACTTGTACCGTAAATGAGGTTCTTGTAAACAGAGCTGTCCCAAACTTTGGGGTGGCTGTGTCTTTTTGATTTTAATTTCCCTAAGCTATAGGACCATAAGTGGAAGTGCCCTAGGCTCTGTTGCTTTGTTTTTTAGATGTTTCAGGAAACACCATACACTTCTCCAGAGTGGCTGTTGGCAATTTACATCCCGCCCATCAGCATTACAAGGCTCCCAGTTCTCCATGGCCTGTCCTGCCTTTCTGGATTTTACACTTTTTTCAGATGGCCCTTTTGACCGGGGGGCAGTGAGACTTCATTGTAGTGCAGATTTCCTTTGCAAGCTTGCTTGGTTGGCCAAAAAGGGCGTATGCGTTTTTTCCTGAATATATTCAGGAAAAAACGCATACGCCCTTTTTGGCCAAGTGCATCATTGTGGACGTTCTGCCTCTTTTCCTATGCTTCACATGCAATTCCAGTCTACCTCCTGAAATCGGTTTCCTGCAATTCTGCCCCGCTTTCAAGTCCTCTTGGCAGCCTTACTTCAATATATTTTTGGACGATAGCTGTCATTTATAACTCTGCAGGTTTGTGAATTACAGTGCCCCTGAGCTCCTTTCTTCAAGTCGCTTTCTTGTGAGCTGGCCGCAACACCGCAGGATTGCTTCAGGTCCTAGTGTGGTTCCGGCATGGCACGCTGAGCCTTTGGTTAATTCCTCTTCCTGGTGGGAAACGAGAGTTAAATTTGCCCATCCAGACACCTCCAGCTAGTCTCCCATTGGTTCTCCCTATTCCTGTTCGTCTTACACAGAAATTGCAAACTGGGCCAAACAGGAGGTTAAAGGCACTGACTCTCCAAGTGGGGAGAGTGTTAGTAAAGCGTCTGGAATGTTGCACCCGAGTACCAGGGCATGAAAACTGAGACACATTTGAACACGTTTCCCGATCACACGGTGGATCATACTCTGGGTTCCACATGCATGTTTTAGCTGAAGGAAGAATCCCTTAAACCTGGAGAGTTGAGACCCATGGAATGGGTACCATGCAATATGACTTCAAAGGGTCTGCATTTGCTCACCGAACATCACCAATCCTATCACTGCTGCGTTATGCCAAGGTACACACGCTTGATTCTCTTTTGGAGACATATAAATCCATAGGTTTTAAGATTCTTACTAGTCAGGTATATTCTTAGGCGATTAATATGGGGTGTTGAGTCCACTTCATTGAGCAAGGAGTAGCTCTTGTCTATTACATATTTGGCTTATGGAATGGTATCTGTGCTAATTTCAATCTCTGGTTTTATGTAGCACCCAAAGTCACCTTTCCCCTTAAGCAAGCATAAGTTGGTTTTCCACATTTGAGACCCTGTTCTCTTTTGTAATTCAGTTCCTGTGTAGCCAAGTTTACATTCCATGTAGTAGTGATATCTTATGACGTTTCTTTTTCTGTGCGACTTATTTCACTTAGAATCATCGTACCTGAATCCACTCATTATGCTGCTACGGGCCTGATGACATAGATTTCATTGCTGAGTGATATTGCATTGTACGTAAGTACCACAACTTCTTTATCCATTTTTCGCTTTCTGTGATATTGAACTTGTACCGTAAACGAGGTTCTTGTAAACAGAGCTGTCCCAAACTTTGGGGTGGCTGTGTCTTTTTGATTTTAATTTCCCTAAGCTATAGGACCATAAGTGGAAGTGCCCTAGGCTCTGTTGCTTTGTTTTTTAGATGTTTCAGGAAACACCATACACTTCTCCAGAGTGGCTGTTGGCAATTTACATCCCGCCCATCAGCATTACAAGGCTCCCAGTTCTCCATGGCCTGTCCTGCCTTTCTGGATTTTACACTTTTTTCAGATGGCCCTTTTGACCGGGGGGCAGTGAGACTTCATTGTAGTGCAGATTTCCTTTGCAAGCTTGCTTGTTTGGCCAAAAAGGGCGTATGCGTTTTTTCCTGAATATATTCAGGAAAAAACGCATACGCCTTTTTTGGCCAAGTGCATCATTGTGGACGTTCTGCCTCTTTTCCTATGCTTCACATGCAATTCCAGTCTACCTCCTGAAATCGGTTTCCTGCAATTCTGCCCCGCTTTCAAGTCCTCTTGGCAGCCTTACTTCAATATATTTTTGGACGATAGCTGTCATTTATAACTCTGCAGGTTTGTGAATTACAGTGCCCCTGAGCTCCTTTCTTCAAGTCGCTTTCTTGTGAGCTGGCCGCAACACCGCAGGATTGCTTCAGGTCCTAGTGTGGTTCCGGCATGGCATGCTGAGCCTTTGGTTAATTCCTCTTCCTGGTGGGAAACGAGAGTTAAATTTGCCCATCCAGACACCTCCAGCTAGTCTCCCATTTGTTCTCCCTATTCCTGTTTGTCTTACACAGAAATTGCAAACTGGGCCAAACAGGAGGTTAAAGGCACTGACTCTCCAAGTGGGGAGAGTGTTAGTAAAGCGTCTGGAATGTTGCACCCGAGTACCAGGGCATGAAAACTGAGACACATTTGAACACGTTTCCCGATCACACGGTGGATCATACTCTGGGTTCCACATGCATGTTTTAGCTGAAGGAAGAATCCCTTAAACCTGGAGAGTTGAGACCCATGGAATGGGTACCATGCAATATGACTTCAAAGGGTCTGCATTTGCTCACCGAACATCACCAATCCTATCACTGCTGCGTTATGCCACGGTACACACGCTTGATTCTCTTTTGGAGACATATAAATCCATAGGTTTTAAGATTCTTACTAGTCAGGTATATTCTTAGGCGATTAATATGGGGTGTTGAGTCCACTTCATTGAGCAAGGAGTAGCTCTTGTCTATTACATATTTGGCTTATGGAATGGTATCTGTGCTAATTTCAATCTCTGGTTTTATGCAGCACCCCAAGTCACCTTTCCCCTTAAGCAAGCATAAGTTGGTTTTCCACATTTGAGACCCTGTTCTCTTTTGTAATTCAGTTCCTGTGTAGCCAAGTTTACATTCCATGTAGTAGTGATATCTTATGACGTTTCTTTTTCTGTGCGACTTATTTCACTTAGAATCATCGTACCTGAATCCACTCATTATGCTGCTATGGGCCTAATGACATAGATTTCATTGCTGAGTGATATTGCATTGTACGTAAGTACCACAACTTCTTTATCCATTTTTCATGTTCTGTGATATTGAACTTGTACCGTAAACGAGGTTCTTGTAAACAGAGCCATCCCAAACTTTGGGGTGGCTGTGTCTTTTTGATTTTAATTTCCCTAAGCTATAGGACCATAAGTGGAGGTGCCCTAGGCTCTGTTGCTTTGTTTTTTAGATGTTTCAGGAAACACCATACACTTCTCCAGAGTGGCTGTTGGCAATTTACATCCCGCCCATCAGCATTACAAGGCTCCCAGTTCTCCATGGCCTGTCCTGCCTTTCTGGATTTTACACTTTTTTCAGATGGCCCTTTTGACCGGGGGGCAGTGAGACTTCATTGTAGTGCAGATTTCCTTTGCAAGCTTGCTTGGTTGGCCAAAAAGGGCGTATGCGTTTTTTCCTGAATATATTCAGGAAAAAACGCATACGCCCTTTTTGGCCAAGTGCATCATTGTGGACGTTCTGCCTCTTTTCCTATGCTTTACATGCAATTCCAGTCTACCTCCTGAAATCGGTTTCCTGCAATTCTGCCCCGCTTTCAAGTCCTCTTGGCAGCCTTACTTCAATATAGTTTTGGACGATAGCTGTCATTTATAACTCTGCAGGTTTGTGAATGACAGTGCCCCTGAGCTCCTTTCTTCAACTCGCTTTCTTGTGAGCTGGCCGCAACACCGCAGGATTGCTTCAGGTCCTAGTGTGGTTCCCGCATGGCACGCTGAGCCTTTGGTTAATTCCTCTTCCTGGTGGGAAACGAGAGTTAAATTTGCCCATCCAGACACCTCCAGCTAGTCTCCCATTGGTTCTCCCTATTCCTGTTTGTCTTACACAGAAATTGCAAACTGGGCCAAACAGGAGGTTAAAGGCACTGACTCTCCAAGTGGGGAGAGTGTTAGTAAAGCGTCTGAAATGTTGCACCCGAGTACCAGGGCATGAAAACTGAGACACATTTGAACACGTTTCCCGATCACACGGTGGATCATACTCTGGGTTCCACATGCATGTTTTAGCTGAAGGAAGAATCCCTTAAACCTGGAGAGTTGAGACCCATGGAATGGGTACCATGCAATATGACTTCAAAGGGTCTGCATTTGCTCACCGAACATCACCAATCGTATCACTGCTGCGTTATGCCACTGTACACACGCTTGATTCTCTTTTGGAGACATATAAATCCATAGGTTTTAAGATTCTTACTAGTCAGGTATATTCTTAGGCGATTAATATGGGGTGTTGACTCCACTTCATTGAGCAAGGAGTAGCTCTTGTCTATTACATATTTGGCTTATGGAATGGTATCTGTGCTAATTTCAATCTCTGGTTTTATGCAGCACCCCAAGTCACCTTTCCCCTTAAGCAAGGATAAGTTGGTTTTCTACATTTGAGACCTTGTTCTCTTTTGTAATTCAGTTCCTGTGTAGCCAAGTTTACATTCCATGTAGCAGTGATATCTTATGATGTTTCATTTTCTGTGTGACATATTTCACTTAGAATCATCGTACCTAAATCCACTCATTATGCTGCTACGGGCCTGATGACATAGATTTCATTGCTGAGTGATATTGCATTGTACATAAGTACCACAACTTCTTTATCCATTTTTCGCTTTCTGTGATATTGAACTTGTACTGTAAACGAGGTTCTTGTAAACAGAGCCATCCCAAACTTTGGGGTGGCTGTGTCTTTTTGATTTTAATTTCCCGAAGCTATAGGACCATAAGTGGAAGTGCCCTAGGCTCTGTTGCTTTGTTTTTTAGATGTTTCAGGAAACACCATACACTTCTCCAGAGTGGCTGTTGGCAATTTACATCCTGCCAATCAGCATAACAAGGCTCCCAGTTCTCCATGGCCTGTCCTGCCTTTCTGGATTTTACACTTTCTTCAGATGGCCCTTTTGACCGGGGGGCAGTGAGACTTCATTGTAGTGCAGATTTCCTTTGCAAGATTGCTTGGTTGGCCAAAAAGGGCGTATGCGTTTTTTCCTGAATATATTCAGGAAAAAACGCATATGCCCTTTTTGGCCAAGTGCATCATTGTGGACGTTCTGCCTCTTTTCCTATGCTTTACATGCAATTCCAGTCTACCTCCTGAAATCGGTGTCCTGAAATTCTGCCCCGCTTTCAAGTCCTCTTGGCAGCCTTACTTCAATATATTTTTGGACGATAGCTGTCATTTATAACTCTGCAAGTTTGTGAATTACAGTGCGCCTGAGCTCCTTTCTTCAACTCGCTTTCTTGTGAGCTAGCCGCAACACCGCAGGATTGCTTCAGGTCCTAGTGTGGTTCCGGCATGGCACGCTGAGCCTTTGGTTAATTCTTCTTCCTAGTGGGAAACGAGAGTTAATTTTGCCCATCCAGACACCTCCAGCTAGTCTCCCATTGGTTCTCCCTATTCCTGTTTTCTTACACAGAAATTGCAAACTGGGCCAAACAGGAGGTTAAAGGCACTGACTCTCCAAGTGGTGAGAGTGTTAGTAAAGCATTTGGAATGTTGCACCCGAGTACCAGGGGACGAAAACTGAGACACATTTGAACACATTTCCCGATCACATGGTGGATCATACTCTGGGTTCCACATGCATGTTTTAGCTGAAGGAAGAATCCCTTAAAACTGGAGAGTTGAGACCCATGGAATGGGTACCATGCAATATGACTTCAAAGGGTCTGCATTTGCTCACCGAACATCACCAATCCTATCACTGCTGCGTTTATGCCACTGTACACATGCTTGATTATCTTTCGGAGACATATAAATCCATAGGTTTTTAAGATTCTTACTAGTCAGGTATATTCTTAGGCGTTTAATATGGGGTGTTGAGTCCACTTCGTTGAGGAAGGAGTAGCTCTTGTCTATTACATATTTGGCTTATGGAATGGTATCTGTGCTAATTTCAATCTCTGGTTTTATGCAGCACCCCAAGTCACCTTTCCCCTTAAGCAAGCATAAGTTGGTTTTCCACATTTGAGACCCTGTTCTCTTTTGTAATTCAGTTCCTGTGTAGCCAAGTTTACATTCCATGTAGTAGTGATATCTTATGATGTTTCTTTTTCTGTGCGACTTATTTCACTTAGAATCATCGTACCTGAATCCACTCATTATGCTGCTACGGGCCTGATGACATAGATTTCATTGCTGAGTGATATTGCATTGTACGTAAGTACCACAACTTCTTTATCCATTTTTCGCTTTCTGTGATATTGAACTTGTACCGTAAATGAGGTTCTTGTAAACAGAGCTGTCCCAAACTTTGGGGTGGCTGTGTCTTTTTGATTTTAATTTCCCTAAGCTATAGGACCATAAGTGGAAGTGCCCTAGGCTCTGTTGCTTTGTTTTTTAGATGTTTCAGGAAACACCATACACTTCTCCAGAGTGGCTGTTGGCAATTTACATCCCGCCCATCAGCATTACAAGGCTCCCAGTTCTCCATGGCCTGTCCTGCCTTTCTGGATTTTACACTTTTTTCAGATGGCCCTTTTGACCGGGGGGCAGTGAGACTTCATTGTAGTGCAGATTTCCTTTGCAAGCTTGCTTGGTTGGCCAAAAAGGGCGTATGCGTTTTTTCCTGAATATATTCAGGAAAAAACGCATACGCCCTTTTTGGCCAAGTGCATCATTGTGGACGTTCTGCCTCTTTTCCTATGCTTTACATGCAATTCCAGTCTACCTCCTGAAATCGGTTTCCTGCAATTCTGCCCCGCTTTCAAGTCCTCTTGGCAGCCTTACTTCAATATATTTTTGGACGATAGCTGTCATTTATAACTCTGCAGGTTTGTGAATTACAGTGCCCCTGAACTCCTTTCTTCAACTCGCTTTCTTGTGAGCTGGCCACAACACCGCAGGATTGCTTCAGGTCCTAGTGTGGTTCTGGCATGGCACGCTGAGCCTTTGGTTAATTCCTCTTCCTGGTGGGAAACGAGAGTTAAATTTGCCCATCCAGACACCTCCAGCTAGTCTCCCATTGGTTCTCCCTATTCCTGTTCGTCTTACACAGAAATTGCAAACTGGGCCAAACAGGAGGTTAAAGGCACTGACTCTCCAAGTGGGGAGAGTGTTAGTAAAGCGTCTGGAATGTTGCACCCGAGTACCAGGGCATGAAAACTGAGACACATTTGAACACGTTTCCCGGTCACACGGTGGATCATACTCTGGGTTCCACATGCATGTTTTAGCTGAAGGAAGAATCCCTTAAACCTGGAGAGTTGAGACCCATGGAATGGGTACCATGCAATATGACTTCAAAGGGTCTGCATTTGCTCACCGAACATCACCAATCGTATCACTGCTGCGTTATGCCACGGTACACACGCTTGATTCTCTTTTGGAGACATATAAATCCATAGGTTTTAAGATTCTTACTAGTCAGGTATATTCTTAGGCGATTAATATGGGGTGTTGAGTCCACTTCATTGAGCAAGGAGTAGCTCTTGTCTATTACATATTTGGCTTATGGAATGGTATCTGTGCTAATTTCAATCTCTGGTTTTATGCAGCACCCCAAGTCACCTTTCCCCTTAAGCAAGCATAAGTTGGTTTTCCACATTTGAGACCCTGTTCTCTTTTGTAATTCAGTTCCTGTGTAGCCAAGTTTACATTCCATGTAGTAGTGATATCTTATGACGTTTCTTTTTCTGTGCGACTTATTTCACTTAGAATCATCGTACCTGAATCCACTCATTATGCTGCTATGGGCCTGATGACATAGATTTCATTGCTGAGTGATATTGCATTGTACGTAAGTACCACAACTTCTTTATCCATTTTTCATGTTCTGTGATATTGAACTTGTACCGTAAACGAGGTTCTTGTAAACAGAGCCATCCCAAACTTTGGGGTGGCTGTGTCTTTTTGATTTTAATTTCCCTAAGCTATAGGACCATAAGTGGAGGTGCCCTAGGCTCTGTTGCTTTGTTTTTTAGATGTTTCAGGAAACACCATACACTTCTCCAGAGTGGCTGTTGGCAATTTACATCCCGCCCATCAGCATTACAAGGCTCCCAGTTCTCCATGGCCTGTCCTGCCTTTCTGGATTTTACACTTTTTTCAGATGGCCCTTTTGACCGGGGGGCAGTGAGACTTCATTGTAGTGCAGATTTCCTTTGCAAGCTTGCTTGGTTGGCCAAAAAGGGCGTATGCGTTTTTTCCTGAATATATTCAGGAAAAAACGCATACGCCCTTTTTGGCCAAGTGCATCATTGTGGACGTTCTGCCTCTTTTCCTATGCTTTACATGCAATTCCAGTCTACCTCCTGAAATCGGTTTCCTGCAATTCTGCCCCGCTTTCAAGTCCTCTTGGCAGCCTTACTTCAATATAGTTTTGGACGATAGCTGTCATTTATAACTCTGCAGGTTTGTGAATGACAGTGCCCCTGAGCTCCTTTCTTCAACTCGCTTTCTTGTGAGCTGGCCGCAACACCGCAGGATTGCTTCAGGTCCTAGTGTGGTTCCGGCATGGCACGCTGAGCCTTTGGTTAATTCCTCTTCCTGGTGGGAAACGAGAGTTAAATTTGCCCATCCAGACACCTCCAGCTACTCTCCCATTGGTTCTCCCTATTCCTGTTCGTCTTACACAGAAATTGCAAACTGGGCCAAACAGGAGGTTAAAGGCACTGACTCTCCAAGTGGGGAGAGTGTTAGTAAAGCGTCTGAAATGTTGCACCCGAGTACCAGGGCATGAAAACTGAGACACATTTGAACACGTTTCCCGATCACACGGTGGATCATACTCTGGGTTCCACATGCATGTTTTAGCTGAAGGAAGAATCCCTTAAACCTGGAGAGTTGAGACCCATGGAATGGGTACCATGCAATATGACTTCAAAGGGTCTGCATTTGCTCACCGAACATCACCAATCGTATCACTGCTGCGTTATGCCACTGTACACACGCTTGATTCTCTTTTGGAGACATATAAATCCATAGGTTTTAAGATTCTTACTAGTCAGGTATATTCTTAGGCGATTAATATGGGGTGTTGACTCCACTTCATTGAGCAAGGAGTAGCTCTTGTCTATTACATATTTGGCTTATGGAATGGTATCTGTGCTAATTTCAATCTCTGGTTTTATGCAGCACCCCAAGTCACCTTTCCCCTTAAGCAAGGATAAGTTGGTTTTCTACATTTGAGACCTTGTTCTCTTTTGTAATTCAGTTCCTGTGTAGCCAAGTTTACATTCCATGTAGCAGTGATATCTTATGATGTTTCATTTTCTGTGTGACATATTTCACTTAGAATCATCGTACCTAAATCCACTCATTATGCTGCTACGGGCCTGATGACATAGATTTCATTGCTGAGTGATATTGCATTGTACATAAGTACCACAACTTCTTTATCCATTTTTCGCTTTCTGTGATATTGAACTTGTACTGTAAACGAGGTTCTTGTAAACAGAGCCATCCCAAACTTTGGGGTGGCTGTGTCTTTTTGATTTTAATTTCCCGAAGCTATAGGACCATAAGTGGAAGTGCCCTAGGCTCTGTTGCTTTGTTTTTTAGATGTTTCAGGAAACACCATACACTTCTCCAGAGTGGCTGTTGGCAATTTACATCCTGCCAATCAGCATAACAAGGCTCCCAGTTCTCCATGGCCTGTCCTGCCTTTCTGGATTTTACACTTTCTTCAGATGGCCCTTTTGACCGGGGGGCAGTGAGACTTCATTGTAGTGCAGATTTCCTTTGCAAGATTGCTTGGTTGGCCAAAAAGGGCGTATGCGTTTTTTCCTGAATATATTCAGGAAAAAACGCATACGCCCTTTTTGGCCAAGTGCATCATTGTGGACGTTCTGCCTCTTTTCCTATGCTTTACATGCAATTCCAGTCTACCTCCTGAAATCGGTGTCCTGAAATTCTGCCCCGCTTTCAAGTCCTCTTGGCAGCCTTACTTCAATATATTTTTGGACGATAGCTGTCATTTATAACTCTGCAAGTTTGTGAATTACAGTGCGCCTGAGCTCCTTTCTTCAACTCGCTTTCTTGTGAGCTAGCCGCAACACCGCAGGATTGCTTCAGGTCCTAGTGTGGTTCCGGCATGGCACGCTGAGCCTTTGGTTATTTCTTCTTCCTAGTGGGAAACGAGAGTTAATTTTGCCCATCCAGACACCTCCAGCTAGTCTCCCATTGGTTCTCCCTATTCCTGTTTTCTTACACAGAAATTGCAAACTGGGCCAAACAGGAGGTTAAAGGCACTGACTCTCCAAGTGGTGAGAGTGTTAGTAAAGCATTTGGAATGTTGCACCCGAGTACCAGGGGACGAAAACTGAGACACATTTGAACACATTTCCCGATCACATGGTGGATCATACTCTGGGTTCCACATGCATGTTTTAGCTGAAGGAAGAATCCCTTAAAACTGGAGAGTTGAGACCCATGGAATGGGTACCATGCAATATGACTTCAAAGGGTCTGCATTTGCTCACCGAACATCACCAATCCTATCACTGCTGCGTTTATGCCACTGTACACATGCTTGATTATCTTTCGGAGACATATAAATCCATAGGTTTTTAAGATTCTTACTAGTCAGGTATATTCTTAAGCGTTTAATATGGGGTGTTGAGTCCACTTCGTTGAGGAAGGAGTAGCTCTTGTCTATTACATATTTGGCTTATGGAATGGTATCTGTGCTAATTTCAATCTCTGGTTTTATGCAGCACCCCAAGTCACCTTTCCCCTTAAGCAAGCATAAGTTGGTTTTCCACATTTGAGACCCTGTTCTCTTTTGTAATTCAGTTCCTGTGTAGCCAAGTTTACATTCCATGTAGTAGTGATATCTTATGATGTTTCTTTTTCTGTGCGACTTATTTCACTTAGAATCATCGTACCTGAATCCACTCATTATGCTGCTACGGGCCTGATGACATAGATTTCATTGCTGAGTGATATTGCATTGTACGTAAGTACCACAACTTCTTTATCCATTTTTCGCTTTCTGTGATATTGAACTTGTACCGTAAATGAGGTTCTTGTAAACAGAGCTGTCCCAAACTTTGGGGTGGCTGTGTCTTTTTGATTTTAATTTCCCTAAGCTATAGGACCATAAGTGGAAGTGCCCTAGGCTCTGTTGCTTTGTTTTTTAGATGTTTCAGGAAACACCATACACTTCTCCAGAGTGGCTGTTGGCAATTTACATCCCGCCCATCAGCATTACAAGGCTCCCAGTTCTCCATGGCCTGTCCTGCCTTTCTGGATTTTACACTTTTTTCAGATGGCCCTTTTGACCGGGGGGCAGTGAGACTTCATTGTAGTGCAGATTTCCTTTGCAAGCTTGCTTGGTTGGCCAAAAAGGGCGTATGCGTTTTTTCCTGAATATATTCAGGAAAAAACGCATACGCCCTTTTTGGCCAAGTGCATCATTGTGGACGTTCTGCCTCTTTTCCTATGCTTTACATGCAATTCCAGTCTACCTCCTGAAATCGGTTTCCTGCAATTCTGCCCCGCTTTCAAGTCCTCTTGGCAGCCTTACTTCAATATATTTTTGGACGATAGCTGTCATTTATAACTCTGCAGGTTTGTGAATTACAGTGCCCCTGAACTCCTTTCTTCAACTCGCTTTCTTGTGAGCTGGCCACAACACCGCAGGATTGCTTCAGGTCCTAGTGTGGTTCCGGCATGGCACGCTGAGCCTTTGGTTAATTCCTCTTCCTGGTGGGAAACGAGAGTTAAATTTGCCCATCCAGACACCTCCAGCTAGTCTCCCATTGGTTCTCCCTATTCCTGTTCGTCTTACACAGAAATTGCAAACTGGGCCAAACAGGAGGTTAAAGGCACTGACTCTCCAAGTGGGGAGAGTGTTAGTAAAGCGTCTGGAATGTTGCACCCGAGTACCAGGGCATGAAAACTGAGACACATTTGAACACGTTTCCCGGTCACACGGTGGATCATACTCTGGGTTCCACATGCATGTTTTAGCTGAAGGAAGAATCCCTTAAACCTGGAGAGTTGAGACCCATGGAATGGGTACCATGCAATATGACTTCAAAGGGTCTGCATTTGCTCACCGAACATCACCAATCGTATCACTGCTGCGTTATGCCACGGTACACACGCTTGATTCTCTTTTGGAGACATATAAATCCATAGGTTTTAAGATTCTTACTAGTCAGGTATATTCTTAGGCGATTAATATGGGGTGTTGAGTCCACTTCATTGAGCAAGGAGTAGCTCTTGTCTATTACATATTTGGCTTATGGAATGGTATCTGTGCTAATTTCAATCTCTGGTTTTATGCAGCACCCCAAGTCACCTTTCCCCTTAAGCAAGCATAAGTTGGTTTTCCACATTTGAGACCCTGTTCTCTTTTGTAATTCAGTTCCTGTGTAGCCAAGTTTACATTCCATGTAGTAGTGATATCTTATGATGTTTCTTTTTCTGTGCGACTTATTTCACTTAGAATCATCGTACCTGAATCCACTCATTATGCTGCTACGGGCCTGATGACATAGATTTCATTGCTGAGTGATATTGCATTGTACGTAAGTACCACAACTTCTTTATCCATTTTTCGCTTTCTGTGATATTGAACTTGTACCGTAAATGAGGTTCTTGTAAACAGAGCTGTCCCAAACTTTGGGGTGGCTGTGTCTTTTTGATTTTAATTTCCCTAAGCTATAGGACCATAAGTGGAAGTGCCCTAGGCTCTGTTGCTTTGTTTTTTAGATGTTTCAGGAAACACCATACACTTCTCCAGAGTGGCTGTTGGCAATTTACATCCCACCCATCAGCATTACAAGGCTCCCAGTTCTTCATGGCCTGTCCTGCCTTTCTGGATTTTACACTTTTTTCAGATGGCCCTTTTGACCGGGGGGCAGTGAGACTTCATTGTAGTGCAGATTTCCTTTGCAAGCTTGCTTGGTTGGCCAAAAAGGGCGTATGCGTTTTTTCCTGAATATATTCAGGAAAAAACGCATACGCCCTTTTTGGCCAAGTGCATCATTGTGGACGTTCTGCCTCTTTTCCTATGCTTCACATGCAATTCCAGTCTACCTCCTGAAATCGGTTTCCTGCAATTCTGCCCCGCTTTCAAGTCCTCTTGGCAGCCTTACTTCAATATATTTTTGGACGATAGCTGTCATTTATAACTCTGCAGGTTTGTGAATTACAGTGCCCCTGAGCTCCTTTCTTCAACTCGCTTTCTTGTGAGCTGGCCGCAACACCGCAGGATTGCTTCAGGTCCTAGTGTGGTTCCGGCATGGCACGCTGAGCCTTTGGTTAATTCCTCTTCCTGGTGGGAAACGAGAGTTAAATTTGCCCATCCAGACACCTCCGCCTAGTCTCCCGTTGGTTCTCCCTATTCCTGTTCGTCTTACACAGAAATTGCAAACTGGGCCAAACAGGAGGTTAAAGGCACTGACTCTCCAAGTGGGGAGAGTGTTAGTAAAGCGTCTGGAATGTTGCACCCGAGTACCAGGGCATGAAAACTGAGACACATTTGAACACGTTTCCCGGTCACACGGTGGATCATACTCTGGGTTCCACATGCATGTTTTAGCTGAAGGAAGAATCCCTTAAACCTGGAGAGTTGAGACCCATGGAATGGGTACCATGCAATATGACTTCAAAGGGTCTGCATTTGCTCACCGAACATCACCAATCGTATCACTGCTGCGTTATGCCACGGTACACACGCTTGATTCTCTTTTGGAGACATATAAATCCATAGGTTTTAAGATTCTTACTAGTCAGGTATATTCTTAGGCGATTAATATGGGGTGTTGAGTCCACTTCATTGAGCAAGGAGTAGCTCTTGTCTATTACATATTTGGCTTATGGAATGGTATCTGTGCTAATTTCAATCTCTGGTTTTATGCAGCACCCCAAGTCACCTTTCCCCTTAAGCAAGCATAAGTTGGTTTTCCACATTTGAGACCCTGTTCTCTTTTGTAATTCAGTTCCTGTGTAGCCAAGTTTACATTCCATGTAGTAGTGATATCTTATGATGTTTCTTTTTCTGTGCGACTTATTTCACTTAGAATCATCGTACCTGAATCCACTCATTATGCTGCTACGGGCCTGATGACATAGATTTCATTGCTGAGTGATATTGCATTGTACGTAAGTACCACAACTTCTTTATCCATTTTTCGCTTTCTGTGATATTGAACTTGTACCGTAAATGAGGTTCTTGTAAACAGAGCTGTCCCAAACTTTGGGGTGGCTGTGTCTTTTTGATTTTAATTTCCCTAAGCTATAGGACCATAAGTGGAAGTGCCCTAGGCTCTGTTGCTTTGGTTTTTAGATGTTTCAGGAAACACCATACACTTCTCCAGAGTGGCTGTTGGCAATTTACATCCCACCCATCAGCATTACAAGGCTCCCAGTTCTTCATGGCCTGTCCTGCCTTTCTGGATTTTACACTTTTTTCAGATGGCCCTTTTGACCGGGGGGCAGTGAGACTTCATTGTAGTGCAGATTTCCTTTGCAAGCTTGCTTGGTTGGCCAAAAAGGGCGTATGCGTTTTTTCCTGAATATATTCAGGAAAAAACGCATACGCCCTTTTTGGCCAAGTGCATCATTGTGGACGTTCTGCCTCTTTTCCTATGCTTCACATGCAATTCCAGTCTACCTCCTGAAATCGGTTTCCTGCAATTCTGCCCCGCTTTCAAGTCCTCTTGGCAGCCTTACTTCAATATATTTTTGGACGATAGCTGTCATTTATAACTCTGCAGGTTTGTGAATTACAGTGCCCCTGAGCTCCTTTCTTCAACTCGCTTTCTTGTGAGCTGGCCGCAACACCGCAGGATTGCTTCAGGTCCTAGTGTGGTTCCGGCATGGCACGCTGAGCCTTTGGTTAATTCCTCTTCCTGGTGGGAAACGAGAGTTAAATTTGCCCATCCAGACACCTCCGCCTAGTCTCCCGTTGGTTCTCCCTATTCCTGTTCGTCTTACACAGAAATTGCAAACTGGGCCAAACAGGAGGTTAAAGGCACTGACTCTCCAAGTGGGGAGAGTGTTAGTAAAGCGTCTGGAATGTTGCACCCGAGTACCAGGGCATGAAAACTGAGACACATTTGAACACGTTTCCCGGTCACACGGTGGATCATACTCTGGGTTCCACATGCATGTTTTAGCTGAAGGAAGAATCCCTTAAACCTGGAGAGTTGAGACCCATGGAATGGGTACCATGCAATATGACTTCAAAGGGTCTGCATTTGCTCACCGAACATCACCAATCGTATCACTGCTGCGTTATGCCACGGTACACACGCTTGATTCTCTTTTGGAGACATATAAATC
This sequence comes from Globicephala melas, assembly GCF_963455315.2. NCBI lineage: Eukaryota > Metazoa > Chordata > Mammalia > Artiodactyla > Delphinidae > Globicephala > Globicephala melas. The sequence continues at coordinate 1,157,179 of NW_027207223.1, forward strand.
CATAGGTTTTAAGATTCTTACTAGTCAGGTATATTCTTAGGCGATTAATATGGGGTGTTGAGTCCACTTCATTGAGCAAGGAGTAGCTCTTGTCTATTACATATTTGGCTTATGGAATGGTATCTGTGCTAATTTCAATCTCTGGTTTTATGCAGCACCCCAAGTCACCTTTCCCCTTAAGCAAGCATAAGTTGGTTTTCCACATTTGAGACCCTGTTCTCTTTTGTAATTCAGTTCCTGTGTAGCCAAGTTTACATTCCATGTAGTAGTGATATCTTATGATGTTTCTTTTTCTGTGCGACTTATTTCACTTAGAATCATCGTACCTGAATCCACTCATTATGCTGCTACGGGCCTGATGACATAGATTTCATTGCTGAGTGATATTGCATTGTACGTAAGTACCACAACTTCTTTATCCATTTTTCATGTTCTGTGATATTGAACTTGTACCGTAAACGAGGTTCTTGTAAACAGAGCCGTCCCAAACTTTGGGGTGGCTGTGTCTTTTTGATTTTAATTTCCCTAAGCTATAGGACCATAAGTGGAAGTGCCCTAGGCTCTGTTGCTTTGTTTTTTAGATGTTTCAGGAAACACCATACACTTCTCCAGAGTGGCTGTTGGCAATTTACATCCCACCCATCAGCATTACAAGGCTCCCAGTTCTCCATGGCCTGTCCTGCCTTTCTGGATTTTACACTTTTTTCAGATGGCCCTTTTGACCGGGGGGCAGTGAGACTTCATTGTAGTGCAGATTTCCTTTGCAAGCTTGCTTGGTTGGCCAAAAAGGGCGTATGCGTTTTTTCCTGAATATATTCAGGAAAAAACGCATACGCCCTTTTTGGCCAAGTGCATCATTGTGGACGTTCTGCCTCTTTTCCTATGCTTTACATGCAATTCCAGTCTACCTCCTGAAATCGGTTTCCTGCAATTCTGCCCCGCTTTCAAGTCCTCTTGGCAGCCTTACTTCAATATATTTTTGGACGATAGCTGTCATTTATAACTCTGCAGGTTTGTGAATTACAGTGCCCCTGAGCTCCTTTCTTCAACTCGCTTTCTTGTGAGCTGGCCGCAACACCGCAGGATTGCTTCAGGTCCTAGTGTGGTTCCGGCATGGCACGCTGAGCCTTTGGTTAATTCCTCTTCCTGGTGGGAAACGAGAGTTAAATTTGCCCATCCAGACACCTCCGCCTAGTCTCCCGTTGGTTCTCCCTATTCCTGTTCATCTTACACAGAAATTGCAAACTGGGCCAAACAGGAGGTTAAAGGCACTGACTCTCCAAGTGGGAAGAGTGTTAGTAAAGCGTCTAGAAAGTTGCACCCGAGTACCAGGGCATGAAAACTGAGACACATTTGAACACGTTTCCCGATCACACAGTGGATCATACTCTGGGTTCCACATGCATGTTTTAGCTGAAGGAAGAATCCCTTAAACCTGGAGAGTTGAGACCCATGGAATGGGTACCATGCAATATGACTTTAAAGGGTCTGCATTTGCTCACCGAACATCACCAATCCTATCACTGCTGCGTTATGCCACGGTACACACGCTTGATTCTCTTTTGGAGACATATAAATCCATAGGTTTTAAGATTCTTACTAGTCAGGTATATTCTTAGGCGATTAATATGGGGTGTTGAGTCCACTTCATTGAGCAAGGAGTAGCTCTTGTCTATTACATATTTGGCTTATGGAATGGTATCTGTGCTAATTTCAATCTCTGGTTTTATGCAGCACCCCAAGTCACCTTTCCCCTTAAGCAAGCATAAGTTGGTTTTCCACATTTGAGACCCTGTTCTCTTTTGTAATTCAGTTCCTGTGTAGCCAAGTTTACATTCCATGTAGTAGTGATATCTTATGATGTTTCTTTTTCTGTGCGACTTATTTCACTTAGAATCATCGTACCTGAATCCACTCATTATGCTGCTACGGGCCTGATGACATAGATTTCATTGCTGAGTGATATTGCATTGTACGTAAGTACCACAACTTCTTTATCCATTTTTCGCTTTCTGTGATATTGAACTTGTACCGTAAATGAGGTTCTTGTAAACAGAGCTGTCCCAAACTTTGGGGTGGCTGTGTCTTTTTGATTTTAATTTCCCTAAGCTATAGGACCATAAGTGGAAGTGCCCTAGGCTCTGTTGCTTTGTTTTTTAGATGTTTCAGGAAACACCATACACTTCTCCAGAGTGGCTGTTGGCAATTTACATCCCGCCCATCAGCATTACAAGGCTCCCAGTTCTCCATGGCCTGTCCTGCCTTTCTGGATTTTACACTTTTTTCAGATGGCCCTTTTGACCGGGGGGCAGTGAGACTTCATTGTAGTGCAGATTTCCTTTGCAAGCTTGCTTGGTTGGCCAAAAAGGGCGTATGCGTTTTTTCCTGAATATATTCAGGAAAAAACGCATACGCCCTTTTTGGCCAAGTGCATCATTGTGGACGTTCTGCCTCTTTTCCTATGCTTTACATGCAATTCCAGTCTACCTCCTGAAATCGGTTTCCTGCAATTCTGCCCCGCTTTCAAGTCCTCTTGGCAGCCTTACTTCAATATATTTTTGGACGATAGCTGTCATTTATAACTCTGCAGGTTTGTGAATTACAGTGCCCCTGAGCTCCTTTCTTCAACTCGCTTTCTTGTGAGCTGGCCGCAACACCGCAGGATTGCTTCAGGTCCTAGTGTGGTTCCGGCATGGCACGCTGAGCCTTTGGTTAATTCCTCTTCCTGGTGGGAAACGAGAGTTAAATTTGCCCATCCAGACACCTCCGCCTAGTCTCCCGTTGGTTCTCCCTATTCCTGTTCGTCTTACACAGAAATTGCAAACTGGGCCAAACAGGAGGTTAAAGGCACTGACTCTCCAAGTGGGAAGAGTGTTAGTAAAGCGTCTGGAATGTTGCACCCGAGTACCAGGGCATGAAAACTGAGACACATTTGAACACGTTTCCCGATCACACAGTGGATCATACTCTGGGTTCCACATGCATGTTTTAGCTGAAGGAAGAATCCCTTAAACCTGGAGAGTTGAGACCCATGGAATGGGTACCATGCAATATGACTTCAAAGGGTCTGCATTTGCTCACCGAACATCACCAATCCTATCACTGCTGCGTTATGCCACGGTACACACGCTTGATTCTCTTTTGGAGACATATAAATCCATAGGTTTTAAGATTCTTACTAGTCAGGTATATTCTTAGGCGATTAATATGGGGTGTTGAGTCCACTTCATTGAGCAAGGAGTAGCTCTTGTCTATTACATATTTGGCTTATGGAATGGTATCTGTGCTAATTTCAATCTCTGGTTTTATGCAGCACCCCAAGTCACCTTTCCCCTTAAGCAAGCATAAGTTGGTTTTCCACATTTGAGACCCTGTTCTCTTTTGTAATTCAGTTCCTGTGTAGCCAAGTTTACATTCCATGTAGTAGTGATATCTTATGATGTTTCTTTTTCTGTGCGACTTATTTCACTTAGAATCATCGTACCTGAATCCACTCATTATGCTGCTACGGGCCTGATGACATAGATTTCATTGCTGAGTGATATTGCATTGTACGTAAGTACCACAACTTCTTTATCCATTTTTCGCTTTCTGTGATATTGAACTTGTACCGTAAATGAGGTTCTTGTAAACAGAGCTGTCCCAAACTTTGGGGTGGCTGTGTCTTTTTGATTTTAATTTCCCTAAGCTATAGGACCATAAGTGGAAGTGCCCTAGGCTCTGTTGCTTTGTTTTTTAGATGTTTCAGGAAACACCATACACTTCTCCAGAGTGGCTGTTGGCAATTTACATCCCGCCCATCAGCATTACAAGGCTCCCAGTTCTCCATGGCCTGTCCTGCCTTTCTGGATTTTACACTTTTTTCAGATGGCCCTTTTGACCGGGGGGCAGTGAGACTTCATTGTAGTGCAGATTTCCTTTGCAAGCTTGCTTGGTTGGCCAAAAAGGGCGTATGCGTTTTTTCCTGAATATATTCAGGAAAAAACGCATACGCCCTTTTTGGCCAAGTGCATCATTGTGGACGTTCTGCCTCTTTTCCTATGCTTCACATGCAATTCCAGTCTACCTCCTGAAATCGGTTTCCTGCAATTCTGCCCCGCTTTCAAGTCCTCTTGGCAGCCTTACTTCAATATATTTTTGGACGATAGCTGTCATTTATAACTCTGCAGGTTTGTGAATTACAGTGCCCCTGAGCTCCTTTCTTCAAGTCGCTTTCTTGTGAGCTGGCCGCAACACCGCAGGATTGCTTCAGGTCCTAGTGTGGTTCCGGCATGGCACGCTGAGCCTTTGGTTAATTCCTCTTCCTGGTGGGAAACGAGAGTTAAATTTGCCCATCCAGACACCTCCAGCTAGTCTCCCATTGGTTCTCCCTATTCCTGTTCGTCTTACACAGAAATTGCAAACTGGGCCAAACAGGAGGTTAAAGGCACTGACTCTCCAAGTGGGGAGAGTGTTAGTAAAGCGTCTGGAATGTTGCACCCGAGTACCAGGGCATGAAAACTGAGACACATTTGAACACGTTTCCCGATCACACGGTGGATCATACTCTGGGTTCCACATGCATGTTTTAGCTGAAGGAAGAATCCCTTAAACCTGGAGAGTTGAGACCCATGGAATGGGTACCATGCAATATGACTTCAAAGGGTCTGCATTTGCTCACCGAACATCACCAATCCTATCACTGCTGCGTTATGCCACGGTACACACGCTTGATTCTCTTTTGGAGACATATAAATCCATAGGTTTTAAGATTCTTACTAGTCAGGTATATTCTTAGGCGATTAATATGGGGTGTTGAGTCCACTTCATTGAGCAAGGAGTAGCTCTTGTCTATTACATATTTGGCTTATGGAATGGTATCTGTGCTAATTTCAATCTCTGGTTTTATGCAGCACCCCAAGTCACCTTTCCCCTTAAGCAAGCATAAGTTGGTTTTCCACATTTGAGACCCTGTTCTCTTTTGTAATTCAGTTCCTGTGTAGCCAAGTTTACATTCCATGTAGTAGTGATATCTTATGATGTTTCTTTTTCTGTGCGACTTATTTCACTTAGAATCATCGTACCTGAATCCACTCATTATGCTGCTACGGGCCTGATGACATAGATTTCATTGCTGAGTGATATTGCATTGTACGTAAGTACCACAACTTCTTTATCCATTTTTCGCTTTCTGTGATATTGAACTTGTACCGTAAATGAGGTTCTTGTAAACAGAGCTGTCCCAAACTTTGGGGTGGCTGTGTCTTTTTGATTTTAATTTCCCTAAGCTATAGGACCATAAGTGGAAGTGCCCTAGGCTCTGTTGCTTTGTTTTTTAGATGTTTCAGGAAACACCATACACTTCTCCAGAGTGGCTGTTGGCAATTTACATCCCGCCCATCAGCATTACAAGGCTCCCAGTTCTCCATGGCCTGTCCTGCCTTTCTGGATTTTACACTTTTTTCAGATGGCCCTTTTGACCGGGGGGCAGTGAGACTTCATTGTAGTGCAGATTTCCTTTGCAAGCTTGCTTGGTTGGCCAAAAAGGGCGTATGCGTTTTTTCCTGAATATATTCAGGAAAAAACGCATACGCCCTTTTTGGCCAAGTGCATCATTGTGGACGTTCTGCCTCTTTTCCTATGCTTCACATGCAATTCCAGTCTACCTCCTGAAATCGGTTTCCTGCAATTCTGCCCCGCTTTCAAGTCCTCTTGGCAGCCTTACTTCAATATATTTTTGGACGATAGCTGTCATTTATAACTCTGCAGGTTTGTGAATTACAGTGCCCCTGAGCTCCTTTCTTCAAGTCGCTTTCTTGTGAGCTGGCCGCAACACCGCAGGATTGCTTCAGGTCCTAGTGTGGTTCCGGCATGGCACGCTGAGCCTTTGGTTAATTCCTCTTCCTGGTGGGAAACGAGAGTTAAATTTGCCCATCCAGACACCTCCAGCTAGTCTCCCATTGGTTCTCCCTATTCCTGTTCGTCTTACACAGAAATTGCAAACTGGGCCAAACAGGAGGTTAAAGGCACTGACTCTCCAAGTGGGGAGAGTGTTAGTAAAGCGTCTGGAATGTTGCACCCGAGTACCAGGGCATGAAAACTGAGACACATTTGAACACGTTTCCCGATCACACGGTGGATCATACTCTGGGTTCCACATGCATGTTTTAGCTGAAGGAAGAATCCCTTAAACCTGGAGAGTTGAGACCCATGGAATGGGTACCATGCAATATGACTTCAAAGGGTCTGCATTTGCTCACCGAACATCACCAATCCTATCACTGCTGCGTTATGCCACGGTACACACGCTTGATTCTCTTTTGGAGACATATAAATCCATAGGTTTTAAGATTCTTACTAGTCAGGTATATTCTTAGGCGATTAATATGGGGTGTTGAGTCCACTTCATTGAGCAAGGAGTAGCTCTTGTCTATTACATATTTGGCTTATGGAATGGTATCTGTGCTAATTTCAATCTCTGGTTTTATGTAGCACCCAAAGTCACCTTTCCCCTTAAGCAAGCATAAGTTGGTTTTCCACATTTGAGACCCTGTTCTCTTTTGTAATTCAGTTCCTGTGTAGCCAAGTTTACATTCCATGTAGTAGTGATATCTTATGACGTTTCTTTTTCTGTGCGACTTATTTCACTTAGAATCATCGTACCTGAATCCACTCATTATGCTGCTACGGGCCTGATGACATAGATTTCATTGCTGAGTGATATTGCATTGTACGTAAGTACCACAACTTCTTTATCCATTTTTCGCTTTCTGTGATATTGAACTTGTACCGTAAACGAGGTTCTTGTAAACAGAGCTGTCCCAAACTTTGGGGTGGCTGTGTCTTTTTGATTTTAATTTCCCTAAGCTATAGGACCATAAGTGGAAGTGCCCTAGGCTCTGTTGCTTTGTTTTTTAGATGTTTCAGGAAACACCATACACTTCTCCAGAGTGGCTGTTGGCAATTTACATCCCGCCCATCAGCATTACAAGGCTCCCAGTTCTCCATGGCCTGTCCTGCCTTTCTGGATTTTACACTTTTTTCAGATGGCCCTTTTGACCGGGGGGCAGTGAGACTTCATTGTAGTGCAGATTTCCTTTGCAAGCTTGCTTGTTTGGCCAAAAAGGGCGTATGCGTTTTTTCCTGAATATATTCAGGAAAAAACGCATACGCCCTTTTTGGCCAAGTGCATTATTGTGGACGTTCTGCCTCTTTTCCTATGCTTCACATGCAATTCCAGTCTACCTCCTGAAATCGGTTTCCTGCAATTCTGCCCCGCTTTCAAGTCCTCTTGGCAGCCTTACTTCAATATATTTTTGGACGATAGCTGTCATTTATAACTCTGCAGGTTTGTGAATTACAGTGCCCCTGAGCTCCTTTCTTCAACTCGCTTTCTTGTGAGCTGGCCGCAACACCGCAGGATTGCTTCAGGTCCTAGTGTGGTTCCGGCATGGCATGCTGAGCCTTTGGTTAATTCCTCTTCCTGGTGGGAAACGAGAGTTAAATTTGCCCATCCAGACACCTCCAGCTAGTCTCCCATTTGTTCTCCCTATTCCTGTTTGTCTTACACAGAAATTGCAAACTGGGCCAAACAGGAGGTTAAAGGCACTGACTCTCCAAGTGGGGAGAGTGTTAGTAAAGCGTCTGGAATGTTGCACCCGAGTACCAGGGCATGAAAACTGAGACACATTTGAACACGTTTCCCGATCACACGGTGGATCATACTCTGGGTTCCACATGCATGTTTTAGCTGAAGGAAGAATCCCTTAAACCTGGAGAGTTGAGACCCATGGAATGGGTACCATGCAATATGACTTCAAAGGGTCTGCATTTGCTCACCGAACATCACCAATCCTATCACTGCTGCGTTATGCCACGGTACACACGCTTGATTCTCTTTTGGAGACATATAAATCCATAGGTTTTAAGATTCTTACTAGTCAGGTATATTCTTAGGCGATTAATATGGGGTGTTGAGTCCACTTCATTGAGCAAGGAGTAGCTCTTGTCTATTACATATTTGGCTTATGGAATGGTATCTGTGCTAATTTCAATCTCTGGTTTTATGCAGCACCCCAAGTCACCTTTCCCCTTAAGCAAGCATAAGTTGGTTTTCCACATTTGAGACCCTGTTCTCTTTTGTAATTCAGTTCCTGTGTAGCCAAGTTTACATTCCATGTAGTAGTGATATCTTATGACGTTTCTTTTTCTGTGCGACTTATTTCACTTAGAATCATCGTACCTGAATCCACTCATTATGCTGCTACGGGCCTGATGACATAGATTTCATTGCTGAGTGATATTGCATTGTACGTAAGTACCACAACTTCTTTATCCATTTTTCATGTTCTGTGATATTGAACTTGTACCGTAAACGAGGTTCTTGTAAACAGAGCCATCCCAAACTTTGGGGTGGCTGTGTCTTTTTGATTTTAATTTCCCTAAGCTATAGGACCATAAGTGGAGGTGCCCTAGGCTCTGTTGCTTTGTTTTTTAGATGTTTCAGGAAACACCATACACTTCTCCAGAGTGGCTGTTGGCAATTTACATCCTGCCAATCAGCATAACAAGGCTCCCAGTTCTCCATGGCCTGTCCTGCCTTTCTGGATTTTACACTTTCTTCAGATGGCCCTTTTGACCGGGGGGCAGTGAGACTTCATTGTAGTGCAGATTTCCTTTGCAAGCTTGCTTGGTTGGCCAAAAAGGGCGTATGCGTTTTTTCCTGAATATATTCAGGAAAAAACGCATACGCCCTTTTTGGCCAAGTGCATCATTGTGGACGTTCTGCCTCTTTTCCTATGCTTTACATGCAATTCCAGTCTACCTCCTGAAATCGGTGTCCTGAAATTCTGCCCCGCTTTCAAGTCCTCTTGGCAGCCTTACTTCAATATATTTTTGGACGATAGCTGTCATTTATAACTCTGCAAGTTTGTGAATTACAGTGCGCCTGAGCTCCTTTCTTCAACTCGCTTTCTTGTGAGCTAGCCGCAACACCGCAGCATTGCTTCAGGCCCTAGTGTGGTTCCGGCATGGCACGCTGAGCCTTTGGTTAATTCTTCTTCCTAGTGGGAAACGAGAGTTAATTTTGCCCATCCAGACACCTCCAGCTAGTCTCCCATTGGTTCTCCCTATTCCTGTTTTCTTACACAGAAATTGCAAACTGGGCCAAACAGGAGGTTAAAGGCACTGACTCTCCAAGTGGTGAGAGTGTTAGTAAAGCATTTGGAATGTTGCACCCGAGTACCAGGGGACGAAAACTGAGACACATTTGAACACATTTCCCGATCACATGGTGGATCATAATCTGGGTTCCACATGCATGTTTTAGCTGAAGGAAGAATCCCTTAAAACTGGAGAGTTGAGACCCATGGAATGGGTACCATGCAATATGACTTCAAAGGGTCTGCATTTGCTCACCGAACATCACCAATCCTATCACTGCTGCGTTTATGCCACTGTACACATGCTTGATTATCTTTCGGAGACATATAAATCCATAGGTTTTTAAGATTCTTACTAGTCAGGTATATTCTTAGGCGTTTAATATGGGGTGTTGAGTCCACTTCGTTGAGGAAGGAGTAGCTCTTGTCTATTACATATTTGGCTTATGGAATGGTATCTGTGCTAATTTCAATCTCTGGTTTTATGCAGCACCCCAAGTCACCTTTCCCCTTAAGCAAGCATAAGTTGGTTTTCCACATTTGAGACCCTGTTCTCTTTTGTAATTCAGTTCCTGTGTAGCCAAGTTTACATTCCATGTAGTAGTGATATCTTATGATGTTTCTTTTTCTGTGCGACTTATTTCACTTAGAATCATCGTACCTGAATCCACTCATTATGCTGCTACGGGCCTGATGACATAGATTTCATTGCTGAGTGATATTGCATTGTACGTAAGTACCACAACTTCTTTATCCATTTTTCGCTTTCTGTGATATTGAACTTGTACCGTAAATGAGGTTCTTGTAAACAGAGCTGTCCCAAACTTTGGGGTGGCTGTGTCTTTTTGATTTTAATTTCCCTAAGCTATAGGACCATAAGTGGAAGTGCCCTAGGCTCTGTTGCTTTGTTTTTTAGATGTTTCAGGAAACACCATACACTTCTCCAGAGTGGCTGTTGGCAATTTACATCCCGCCCATCAGCATTACAAGGCTCCCAGTTCTCCATGGCCTGTCCTGCCTTTCTGGATTTTACACTTTTTTCAGATGGCCCTTTTGACCGGGGGGCAGTGAGACTTCATTGTAGTGCAGATTTCCTTTGCAAGCTTGCTTGGTTGGCCAAAAAGGGCGTATGCGTTTTTTCCTGAATATATTCAGGAAAAAACGCATACGCCCTTTTTGGCCAAGTGCATCATTGTGGACGTTCTGCCTCTTTTCCTATGCTTTACATGCAATTCCAGTCTACCTCCTGAAATCGGTTTCCTGCAATTCTGCCCCGCTTTCAAGTCCTCTTGGCAGCCTTACTTCAATATATTTTTGGACGATAGCTGTCATTTATAACTCTGCAGGTTTGTGAATTACAGTGCCCCTGAACTCCTTTCTTCAACTCGCTTTCTTGTGAGCTGGCCACAACACCGCAGGATTGCTTCAGGTCCTAGTGTGGTTCTGGCATGGCACGCTGAGCCTTTGGTTAATTCCTCTTCCTGGTGGGAAACGAGAGTTAAATTTGCCCATCCAGACACCTCCAGCTAGTCTCCCATTGGTTCTCCCTATTCCTGTTCGTCTTACACAGAAATTGCAAACTGGGCCAAACAGGAGGTTAAAGGCACTGACTCTCCAAGTGGGGAGAGTGTTAGTAAAGCGTCTGGAATGTTGCACCCGAGTACCAGGGCATGAAAACTGAGACACATTTGAACACGTTTCCCGGTCACACGGTGGATCATACTCTGGGTTCCACATGCATGTTTTAGCTGAAGGAAGAATCCCTTAAACCTGGAGAGTTGAGACCCATGGAATGGGTACCATGCAATATGACTTCAAAGGGTCTGCATTTGCTCACCGAACATCACCAATCGTATCACTGCTGCGTTATGCCACGGTACACACGCTTGATTCTCTTTTGGAGACATATAAATCCATAGGTTTTAAGATTCTTACTAGTCAGGTATATTCTTAGGCGATTAATATGGGGTGTTGAGTCCACTTCATTGAGCAAGGAGTAGCTCTTGTCTATTACATATTTGGCTTATGGAATGGTATCTGTGCTAATTTCAATCTCTGGTTTTATGCAGCACCCCAAGTCACCTTTCCCCTTAAGCAAGCATAAGTTGGTTTTCCACATTTGAGACCCTGTTCTCTTTTGTAATTCAGTTCCTGTGTAGCCAAGTTTACATTCCATGTAGTAGTGATATCTTATGATGTTTCTTTTTCTGTGCGACTTATTTCACTTAGAATCATCGTACCTGAATCCACTCATTATGCTGCTACGGGCCTGATGACATAGATTTCATTGCTGAGTGATATTGCATTGTACGTAAGTACCACAACTTCTTTATCCATTTTTCGCTTTCTGTGATATTGAACTTGTACCGTAAATGAGGTTCTTGTAAACAGAGCTGTCCCAAACTTTGGGGTGGCTGTGTCTTTTTGATTTTAATTTCCCTAAGCTATAGGACCATAAGTGGAAGTGCCCTAGGCTCTGTTGCTTTGTTTTTTAGATGTTTCAGGAAACACCATACACTTCTCCAGAGTGGCTGTTGGCAATTTACATCCCACCCATCAGCATTACAAGGCTCCCAGTTCTTCATGGCCTGTCCTGCCTTTCTGGATTTTACACTTTTTTCAGATGGCCCTTTTGACCGGGGGGCAGTGAGACTTCATTGTAGTGCAGATTTCCTTTGCAAGCTTGCTTGGTTGGCCAAAAAGGGCGTATGCGTTTTTTCCTGAATATATTCAGGAAAAAACGCATACGCCCTTTTTGGCCAAGTGCATCATTGTGGACGTTCTGCCTCTTTTCCTATGCTTCACATGCAATTCCAGTCTACCTCCTGAAATCGGTTTCCTGCAATTCTGCCCCGCTTTCAAGTCCTCTTGGCAGCCTTACTTCAATATATTTTTGGACGATAGCTGTCATTTATAACTCTGCAGGTTTGTGAATTACAGTGCCCCTGAGCTCCTTTCTTCAACTCGCTTTCTTGTGAGCTGGCCGCAACACCGCAGGATTGCTTCAGGTCCTAGTGTGGTTCCGGCATGGCACGCTGAGCCTTTGGTTAATTCCTCTTCCTGGTGGGAAACGAGAGTTAAATTTGCCCATCCAGACACCTCCGCCTAGTCTCCCGTTGGTTCTCCCTATTCCTGTTCGTCTTACACAGAAATTGCAAACTGGGCCAAACAGGAGGTTAAAGGCACTGACTCTCCAAGTGGGGAGAGTGTTAGTAAAGCGTCTGGAATGTTGCACCCGAGTACCAGGGCATGAAAACTGAGACACATTTGAACACGTTTCCCGGTCACACGGTGGATCATACTCTGGGTTCCACATGCATGTTTTAGCTGAAGGAAGAATCCCTTAAACCTGGAGAGTTGAGACCCATGGAATGGGTACCATGCAATATGACTTCAAAGGGTCTGCATTTGCTCACCGAACATCACCAATCGTATCACTGCTGCGTTATGCCACGGTACACACGCTTGATTCACTTTTGGAGACATATAAATCCATAGGTTTTAAGATTCTTACTAGTCAGGTATATTCTTAGGCGATTAATATGGGGTGTTGAGTCCACTTCATTGAGCAAGGAGTAGCTCTTGTCTATTACATATTTGGCTTATGGAATGGTATCTGTGCTAATTTCAATCTCTGGTTTTATGCAGCACCCCAAGTCACCTTTCCCCTTAAGCAAGCATAAGTTGGTTTTCCACATTTGAGACCCTGTTCTCTTTTGTAATTCAGTTCCTGTGTAGCCAAGTTTACATTCCATGTAGTAGTGATATCTTATGATGTTTCTTTTTCTGTGCGACTTATTTCACTTAGAATCATCGTACCTGAATCCACTCATTATGCTGCTACGGGCCTGATGACATAGATTTCATTGCTGAGTGATATTGCATTGTACGTAAGTACCACAACTTCTTTATCCATTTTTCATGTTCTGTGATATTGAACTTGTACCGTAAACGAGGTTCTTGTAAACAGAGCCGTCCCAAACTTTGGGGTGGCTGTGTCTTTTTGATTTTAATTTCCCTAAGCTATAGGACCATAAGTGGAAGTGCCCTAGGCTCTGTTGCTTTGTTTTTTAGATGTTTCAGGAAACACCATACACTTCTCCAGAGTGGCTGTTGGCAATTTACATCCCGCCCATCAGCATTACAAGGTTCCCAGTTCTCCATGGCCTGTCCTGCCTTTCTGGATTTTACACTTTTTTCAGATGGCCCTTTTGACCGGGGGGCAGTGAGACTTCATTGTAGTGCAGATTTCCTTTGCAAGCTTGCTTGGTTGGCCAAAAAGGGCGTATGCGTTTTTTCCTGAATATATTCAGGAAAAAACGCATACGCCCTTTTTGGCCAAGTGCATCATTGTGGACGTTCTGCCTCTTTTCCTATGCTTTACATGCAATTCCAGTCTACCTCCTGAAATCGGTTTCCTGCAATTCTGCCCCGCTTTCAAGTCCTCTTGGCAGCCTTACTTCAATATATTTTTGGACGATAGCTGTCATTTATAACTCTGCAGGTTTGTGAATTACAGTGCCCCTGAGCTCCTTTCTTCAACTCGCTTTCTTGTGAGTGGCCGCAACACCGCAGGATTGCTTCAGGTCCTAGTGTGGTTCCGGCATGGCACGCTGAGCCTTTGGTTAATTCCTCTTCCTGGTGGGAAACGAGAGTTAAATTTGCCCATCCAGACACCTCCAGCTAGTCTCCCATTGGTTCTCCCTATTCCTGTTCGTCTTACACAGAAATTGCAAACTGGGCCAAACAGGAGGTTAAAGGCACTGACTCTCCAAGTGGGGAGAGTGTTAGTAAAGCGTCTGGAATGTTGCACCCGAGTACCAGGGCATGAAAACTGAGACACATTTGAACACGTTTCCCGATCACACGGTGGATCATACTCTGGGTTCCACATGCATGTTTTAGCTGAAGGAAGAATCCCTTAAACCTGGAGAGTTGAGACCCATGGAATGGGTACCATGCAATATGACTTCAAAGGGTCTGCATTTGCTCACCGAACATCACCAATCCTATCACTGCTGCGTTATGCCACTGTACACACGCTTGATTCTCTTTTGGAGACATATAAATCCATAGGTTTTAAGATTCTTACTAGTCAGGTATATTCTTAGGCGATTAATATGGGGTGTTGAGTCGACTTCATTGAGCAAGGAGTAGCTCTTGTCTATTACATATTTGGCTTATGGAGTGGTATCTGTGCTAATTTCAATCAATGGTTTTATGCAGCACCCCAAGTCACCTTTCCCCTTAAGCAAGCATAAGTTGGTTTTCTACATTTGAGACCTTGTTCTGTTTTGTAATTCAGTTCCTGTGTAGCCACGTTTACATTCCATGTAGTAGTGATATCTTATGATGTTTCATTTTCTGTGGGACTTATTTCACTTAGAATCATCGTACCTGAATCCACTCATTATGCTGCTACGGGCCTGATGACATAGATTTCATTGCTGAGTGATATTGCATTGTACGTAAGTACCACAACTTCTTTATCCATTTTTCATGTTCTGTGATATTGAACTTGTACCGTAAACGAGGTTCTTGTAAACAGAGCCGTCCCAAACTTTGGGGTGGCTGTGTCTTTTTGATTTTAATTTCCCTAAGCTATAGGACCATAAGTGGAAGTGCCCTAGGCTCTGTTGCTTTGTTTTTTAGATGTTTCAGGAAACACCATACACTTCTCCAGAGTGGCTGTTGGCAATTTACATCCCGCCCATCAGCATAACAAGGTTCCCAGTTCTCCATGGCCTGTCCTGCCTTTCTGGATTTTACACTTTTTTCAGATGGCCCTTTTGACCGGGGGGCAGTGAGACTTCATTGTAGTGCAGATTTCCTTTGCAAGCTTGCTTGGTTGGCCAAAAAGGGCGTATGCGTTTTTTCCTGAATATATTCAGGAAAAAACGCATACGCCCTTTTTGGCCAAGTGCATCATTGTGGACGTTCTGCCTCTTTTCCTATGCTTTACATGCAATTCCAGTCTACCTCCTGAAATCGGTTTCCTGCAATTCTGCCCCACTTTCAAGTCCTCTTGGCAGCCTTACTTCAATATATTTTTGGACGATAGCTGTCATTTATAACTCTGCAGGTTTGTGAATTACAGTGCCCCTGAGCTCCTTTCTTCAACTCGCTTTCTTGTGAGCTGGCCGCAACACCGCAGGATTGCTTCAGGTCCTAGTGTGGTTCCGGCATGGCACGCTGAGCCTTTGGTTAATTCCTCTTCCTGGTGGGAAACGAGAGTTAAATTTGCCCATCCAGACACCTCCAGCTAGTCTCCCATTGGTTCTCCCTATTCCTGTTCGTCTTACACAGAAATTGCAAACTGGGCCAAACAGGAGGTTAAAGGCACTGACTCTCCAAGTGGGGAGAGTGTTAGTAAAGCGTCTGGAATGTTGCACCCGAGTACCAGGGCATGAAAACTGAGACACATTTGAACACGTTTCCCGATCACATGGTGGATCATACTCTGGGTTCCACATGCATGTTTTAGCTGAAGGAAGAATCCCTTAAACCTGGAGAGTTGAGACCCATGGAATGGGTACCATGCAATATGACTTCAAAGGGTCTGCATTTGCTCACCGAACATCACCAATCGTATCACTGCTGCGTTATGCCACTGTACACACGCTTGATTCTCTTTTGGAGACATATAAATCCATAGGTTTTAAGATTCTTACTAGTCAGGTATATTCTTAGGCGATTAATATGGGGTGTTGAGTCCACTTCATTGAGCAAGGAGTAGCTCTTGTCTATTACATATTTGGCTTATGGAATGGTATCTGTGCTAATTTCAATCTCTGGTTTTATGCAGCACCCCAAGTCACCTTT
Source organism: Globicephala melas (assembly GCF_963455315.2). Taxonomy (NCBI): domain Eukaryota; kingdom Metazoa; phylum Chordata; class Mammalia; order Artiodactyla; family Delphinidae; genus Globicephala; species Globicephala melas. The sequence goes on from NW_027207223.1 coordinate 1,173,141, forward strand.
CCCCTTAAGCAAGCATAAGTTGGTTTTCCACATTTGAGACCCTGTTCTCTTTTGTAATTCAGTTCCTGTGTAGCCAAGTTTACATTCCATGTAGTAGTGATATCTTATGATGTTTCTTTTTCTGTGCGACTTATTTCACTTAGAATCATAGTACCTGAATCCACTCATTATGCTGCTACGGGCCTGATGACATAGATTTCATTGCTGAGTGATATTGCATTGTACGTAAGTACCACAACTTCTTTATCCATTTTTCGCTTTCTGTGATATTGAACTTGTACCGTAAATGAGGTTCTTGTAAACAGAGCTGTCCCAAACTTTGGGGTGGCTGTGTCTTTTTGATTTTAATTTCCCTAAGCTATAAGACCATAAGTGGAAGTGCCCTAGGCTCTGTTGCTTTGTTTTTTAGATGTTTCAGGAAACACCATACACTTCTCCAGAGTGGCTGTTGGCAATTTACATCCCGCCCATCAGCATAACAAGGTTCCCAGTTCTCCATGGCCTGTCCTGCCTTTCTGGATTTTACACTTTTTTCAGATGGCCCTTTTGACCGGGGGGCAGTGAGACTTCATTGTAGTGCAGATTTCCTTTGCAAGCTTGCTTGGTTGGCCAAAAAGGGCGTATGCGTTTTTTCCTGAATATATTCAGGAAAAAACGCATACGCCCTTTTTGGCCAAGTGCATCATTGTGGACGTTCTGCCTCTTTTCCTATGCTTTACATGCAATTCCAGTCTATCTCCTGAAATCGGTTTCCTGCAATTCTGCCCCGCTTTCAAGTCCTCTTGGCAGCCTTACTTCAATATATTTTTGGACGATAGCTGTCATTTATAACTCTGCAGGTTTGTGAATTACAGTGCCCCTGAGCTCCTTTCTTCAACTCGCTTTCTTGTGAGCTGGCCGCAACACCGCAGGATTGCTTCAGGTCCTAGTGTGGTTCCGGCATGGCACGCTGAGCCTTTGGTTAATTCCTCTTCCTGGTGGGAAACGAGAGTTAAATTTGCCCATCCAGACACCTCCAGCTAGTCTCCCATTGGTTCTCCCTATTCCTGTTCGTCTTACACAGAAATTGCAAACTGGGCCAAACAGGAGGTTAAAGGCACTGACTCTCCAAGTGGGGAGAGTGTTAGTAAAGCGTCTGGAATGTTGCACCCGAGTACCAGGGCATGAAAACTGAGACACATTTGAACACGTTTCCCGATCACACGGTGGATCATACTCTGGGTTCCACATGCATGTTTTAGCTGAAGGAAGAATCCCTTAAACCTGGAGAGTTGAGACCCATGGAATGGGTACCATGCAATATGACTTCAAAGGGTCTGCATTTGCTCACCGAACATCACCAATCGTATCACTGCTGCGTTATGCCACTGTACACACGCTTGATTCTCTTTTGGAGACATATAAATCCATAGGTTTTAAGATTCTTACTAGTCAGGTATATTCTTAGGCGATTAATATGGGGTGTTGAGTCCACTTCATTGAGCAAGGAGTAGCTCTTGTCTATTACATATTTGGCTTATGGAATGGTATCTGTGCTAATTTCAATCTCTGGTTTTATGCAGCACCCCAAGTCACCTTTCCCCTTAAGCAAGCATAAGTTGGTTTTCCACATTTGAGACCCTGTTCTCTTTTGTAATTCAGTTCCTGTGTAGCCAAGTTTACATTCCATGTAGTAGTGATATCTTATGATGTTTCTTTTTCTGTGCGACTTATTTCACTTAGAATCATCGTACCTGAATCCACTCATTATGCTGCTACGGGCCTGATGACATAGATTTCATTGCTGAGTGATATTGCATTGTACGTAAGTACCACAACTTCTTTATCCATTTTTCGCTTTCTGTGATATTGAACTTGTACCGTAAATGAGGTTCTTGTAAACAGAGCTGTCCCAAACTTTGGGGTGGCTGTGTCTTTTTGATTTTAATTTCCCTAAGCTATAAGACCATAAGTGGAAGTGCCCTAGGCTCTGTTGCTTTGTTTTTTAGATGTTTCAGGAAACACCATACACTTCTCCAGAGTGGCTGTTGGCAATTTACATCCCGCCCATCAGCATAACAAGGTTCCCAGTTCTCCATGGCCTGTCCTGCCTTTCTGGATTTTACACTTTTTTCAGATGGCCCTTTTGACCGGGGGGCAGTGAGACTTCATTGTAGTGCAGATTTCCTTTGCAAGCTTGCTTGGTTGGCCAAAAAGGGCGTATGCGTTTTTTCCTGAATATATTCAGGAAAAAACGCATACGCCCTTTTTGGCCAAGTGCATCATTGTGGACGTTCTGCCTCTTTTCCTATGCTTTACATGCAATTCCAGTCTACCTCCTGAAATCGGTTTCCTGCAATTCTGCCCCGCTTTCAAGTCCTCTTGGCAGCCTTACTTCAATATATTTTTGGACGATAGCTGTCATTTATAACTCTGCAGGTTTGTGAATGACAGTGCCCCTGAGCTCCTTTCTTCAACTCGCTTTCTTGTGAGCTGGCCGCAACACCGCAGGATTGCTTCAGGTCCTAGTGTGATTCCGGCATGGCACGCTGAGCCTTTGGTTAATTCCTCTTCCTGGTGGGAAACGAGAGTTAAATTTGCCCATCCAGACACCTCCAGCTAGTCTCCCATTGGTTCTCCCTATTCCTGTTCGTCTTACACAGAAATTGCAAACTGGGCCAAACAGGAGGTTAAAGGCACTGACTCTCCAAGTGGGGAGAGTGTTAGTAAAGCGTCTGGAATGTTGCACCCGAGTACCAGGGCATGAAAACTGAGACACATTTGAACACGTTTCCCGATCACACGGTGGATCATACTCTGGGTTCCACATGCATGTTTTAGCTGAAGGAAGAATCCCTTAAACCTGGAGAGTTGAGACCCATGGAATGGGTACCATGCAATATGACTTCAAAGGGTCTGCATTTGCTCACCGAACATCACCAATCGTATCACTGCTGCGTTATGCCACTGTACACACGCTTGATTCTCTTTTGGAGACATATAAATCCATAGGTTTTAAGATTCTTACTAGTCAGGTATATTCTTAGGCGATTAATATGGGGTGTTGAGTCCACTTCATTGAGCAAGGAGTAGCTCTTGTCTATTACATATTTGGCTTATGGAATGGTATCTGTGCTAATTTCAATCTCTGGTTTTATGCAGCACCCCAAGTCACCTTTCCCCTTAAGCAAGCATAAGTTGGTTTTCCACATTTGAGACCCTGTTCTCTTTTGTAATTCAGTTCCTGTGTAGCCAAGTTTACATTCCATGTAGTAGTGATATCTTATGATGTTTCTTTTTCTGTGCGACTTATTTCACTTAGAATCATAGTACCTGAATCCACTCATTATGCTGCTACGGGCCTGATGACATAGATTTCATTGCTGAGTGATATTGCATTGTACGTAAGTACCACAACTTCTTTATCCATTTTTCGCTTTCTGTGATATTGAACTTGTACCGTAATAGAGGTTCTTGTAAACAGAGCTGTCCCAAACTTTGGGGTGGCTGTGTCTTTTTGATTTTAATTTCCCTAAGCTATAAGACCATAAGTGGAAGTGCCCTAGGCTCTGTTGCTTTGTTTTTTAGATGTTTCAGGAAACACCATACACTTCTCCAGAGTGGCTGTTGGCAATTTACATCCCGCCCATCAGCATAACAAGGTTCCCAGTTCTCCATGGCCTGTCCTGCCTTTCTGGATTTTACACTTTTTTCAGATGGCCCTTTTGACCGGGGGGCAGTGAGACTTCATTGTAGTGCAGATTTCCTTTGCAAGCTTGCTTGGTTGGCCAAAAAGGGCGTATGCGTTTTTTCCTGAATATATTCAGGAAAAAACGCATACGCCCTTTTTGGCCAAGTGCATCATTGTGGACGTTCTGCCTCTTTTCCTATGCTTTACATGCAATTCCAGTCTACCTCCTGAAATCGGTTTCCTGCAATTCTGCCCCGCTTTCAAGTCCTCTTGGCAGCCTTACTTCAATATATTTTTGGACGATAGCTGTCATTTATAACTCTGCAGGTTTGTGAATGACAGTGCCCCTGAGCTCCTTTCTTCAACTCGCTTTCTTGTGAGCTGGCCGCAACACCGCAGGATTGCTTCAGGTCCTAGTGTGATTCCGGCATGGCACGCTGAGCCTTTGGTTAATTCCTCTTCCTGGTGGGAAACGAGAGTTAAATTTGCCCATCCAGACACCTCCAGCTAGTCTCCCATTGGTTCTCCCTATTCCTGTTCGTCTTACACAGAAATTGCAAACTGGGCCAAACAGGAGGTTAAAGGCACTGACTCTCCAAGTGGGGAGAGTGTTAGTAAAGCGTCTGGAATGTTGCACCCGAGTACCAGGGCATGAAAACTGAGACACATTTGAACACGTTTCCCGATCACACGGTGGATCATACTCTGGGTTCCACATGCATGTTTTAGCTGAAGGAAGAATCCCTTAAACCTGGAGAGTTGAGACCCATGGAATGGGTACCATGCAATATGACTTCAAAGGGTCTGCATTTGCTCACCGAACATCACCAATCGTATCACTGCTGCGTTATGCCACTGTACACACGCTTGATTCTCTTTTGGAGACATATAAATCCATAGGTTTTAAGATTCTTACTAGTCAGGTATATTCTTAGGCGATTAATATGGGGTGTTGAGTCCACTTCATTGAGCAAGGAGTAGCTCTTGTCTATTACATATTTGGCTTATGGAATGGTATCTGTGCTAATTTCAATCTCTGGTTTTATGCAGCACCCCAAGTCACCTTTCCCCTTAAGCAAGCATAAGTTGGTTTTCCACATTTGAGACCCTGTTCTCTTTTGTAATTCAGTTCCTGTGTAGCCAAGTTTACATTCCATGTAGTAGTGATATCTTATGATGTTTCTTTTTCTGTGCGACTTATTTCACTTAGAATCATAGTACCTGAATCCACTCATTATGCTGCTACGGGCCTGATGACATAGATTTCATTGCTGAGTGATATTGCATTGTACGTAAGTACCACAACTTCTTTATCCATTTTTCGCTTTCTGTGATATTGAACTTGTACCGTAAATGAGGTCCTTGTAAACACAGCTGTCCCAAACTTTGGGGTGGCTGTGTCTTTTTGATTTTAATTTCCCTAAGCTATAGGACCATAAGTGGAAGTGCCCTAGGCTCTGTTGCTTTGTTTTTTAGATGTTTCAGGAAACACCATACACTTCTCCAGAGTGGCTGTTGGCAATTTACATCCCGCCCATCAGCATTACAAGGCTCCCAGTTCTCCATGGCCTGTCCTGCCTTTCTGGATTTTACACTTTTTTCAGATGGCCCTTTTGACCGGGGGGCAGTGAGACTTCATTGTAGTGCAGATTTCCTTTGCAAGCTTGCTTGGTTGGCCAAAAAGGGCGTATGCGTTTTTTCCTGAATATATTCAGGAAAAAACGCATACGCCCTTTTTGGCCAAGTGCATCATTGTGGACGTTCTGCCTCTTTTCCTATGCTTTACATGCAATTCCAGTCTACCTCCTGAAATCGGTTTCCTGCAATTCTGCCCCGCTTTCAAGTCCTCTTGGCAGCCTTACTTCAATATATTTTTGGACGATAGCTGTCATTTATAACTCTGCAGGTTTGTGAATGACAGTGCCCCTGAGCTCCTTTCTTCAACTCGCTTTCTTGTGAGCTGGCCGCAACACCGCAGGATTGCTTCAGGTCCTAGTGTGGTTCCGGCATGGCACGCTGAGCCTTTGGTTAATTCCTCTTCCTGGTGGGAAACGAGAGTTAAATTTGCCCATCCAGACACCTCCAGCTAGTCTCCCATTGGTTCTCCCTATTCCTGTTTGTCTTACACAGAAATTGCAAACTGGGCCAAACAGGAGTTTAAAGGCACTGACTCTCCAAGTGGGGAGAGTGTTAGTAAAGCGTCTGGAATGTTGCACCCGAGTACCAGGGCATGAAAACTGAGACACATTTGAACACGTTTCCCGATCACACGGTGGATCATACTCTGGGTTCCACATGCATGTTTTAGCTGAAGGAAGAATCCCTTAAACCTGGAGAGTTGAGACCCATGGAATGGGTACCATGCAATATGACTTCAAAGGGTCTGCATTTGCTCACCGAACATCACCAATCGTATCACTGCTGCGTTATGCCACTGTACACACGCTTGATTCTCTTTGGGAGACATATAAATCCATAGGTTTTAAGATTCTTACTAGTCAGGTATATTCTTAGGCGATTAATATGGGGTGTTGAGTCCACTTCATTGAGCAAGGAGTAGCTCTTGTCTATTACATATTTGGCTTATGGAATGGTATCTGTGCTAATTTCAATCTCTGGTTTTATGCAGCACCCCAAGTCACCTTTCCCCTTAAGCAAGCATAAGTTGGTTTTCCACATTTGAGACCCTGTTCTCTTTTGTAATTCAGTTCCTGTGTAGCCAAGTTTACATTCCATGTAGTAGTGATATCTTATGATGTTTCTTTTTCTGTGCGACTTATTTCACTTAGAATCATAGTACCTGAATCCACTCATTATGCTGCTACGGGCCTGATGACATAGATTTCATTGCTGAGTGATATTGCATTGTACGTAAGTACCACAACTTCTTTATCCATTTTTCGCTTTCTGTGATATTGAACTTGTACCGTAATAGAGGTTCTTGTAAACAGAGCTGTCCCAAACTTTGGGGTGGCTGTGTCTTTTTGATTTTAATTTCCCTAAGCTATAAGACCATAAGTGGAAGTGCCCTAGGCTCTGTTGCTTTGTTTTTTAGATGTTTCAGGAAACACCATACACTTCTCCAGAGTGGCTGTTGGCAATTTACATCCCGCCCATCAGCATAACAAGGTTCCCAGTTCTCCATGGCCTGTCCTGCCTTTCTGGATTTTACACTTTTTTCAGATGGCCCTTTTGACCGGGGGGCAGTGAGACTTCATTGTAGTGCAGATTTCCTTTGCAAGCTTGCTTGGTTGGCCAAAAAGGGCGTATGCGTTTTTTCCTGAATATATTCAGGAAAAAACGCATACGCCCTTTTTGGCCAAGTGCATCATTGTGGACGTTCTGCCTCTTTTCCTATGCTTTACATGCAATTCCAGTCTACCTCCTGAAATCGGTTTCCTGCAATTCTGCCCCGCTTTCAAGTCCTCTTGGCAGCCTTACTTCAATATATTTTTGGACGATAGCTGTCATTTATAACTCTGCAGGTTTGTGAATGACAGTGCCCCTGAGCTCCTTTCTTCAACTCGCTTTCTTGTGAGCTGGCCGCAACACCGCAGGATTGCTTCAGGTCCTAGTGTGATTCCGGCATGGCACGCTGAGCCTTTGGTTAATTCCTCTTCCTGGTGGGAAACGAGAGTTAAATTTGCCCATCCAGACACCTCCAGCTAGTCTCCCATTGGTTCTCCCTATTCCTGTTCGTCTTACACAGAAATTGCAAACTGGGCCAAACAGGAGGTTAAAGGCACTGACTCTCCAAGTGGGGAGAGTGTTAGTAAAGCGTCTGGAATGTTGCACCCGAGTACCAGGGCATGAAAACTGAGACACATTTGAACACGTTTCCCGATCACACGGTGGATCATACTCTGGGTTCCACATGCATGTTTTAGCTGAAGGAAGAATCCCTTAAACCTGGAGAGTTGAGACCCATGGAATGGGTACCATGCAATATGACTTCAAAGGGTCTGCATTTGCTCACCGAACATCACCAATCGTATCACTGCTGCGTTATGCCACTGTACACACGCTTGATTCTCTTTTGGAGACATATAAATCCATAGGTTTTAAGATTCTTACTAGTCAGGTATATTCTTAGGCGATTAATATGGGGTGTTGAGTCCACTTCATTGAGCAAGGAGTAGCTCTTGTCTATTACATATTTGGCTTATGGAATGGTATCTGTGCTAATTTCAATCTCTGGTTTTATGCAGCACCCCAAGTCACCTTTCCCCTTAAGCAAGCATAAGTTGGTTTTCCACATTTGAGACCCTGTTCTCTTTTGTAATTCAGTTCCTGTGTAGCCAAGTTTACATTCCATGTAGTAGTGATATCTTATGATGTTTCTTTTTCTGTGCGACTTATTTCACTTAGAATCATAGTACCTGAATCCACTCATTATGCTGCTACGGGCCTGATGACATAGATTTCATTGCTGAGTGATATTGCATTGTACGTAAGTACCACAACTTCTTTATCCATTTTTTGCTTTCTGTGATATTGAACTTGTACCGTAAATGAGGTCCTTGTAAACACAGCTGTCCCAAACTTTGGGGTGGCTGTGTCTTTTTGATTTTAATTTCCCTAAGCTATAGGACCATAAGTGGAAGTGCCCTAGGCTCTGTTGCTTTGTTTTTTAGATGTTTCAGGAAACACCATACACTTCTCCAGAGTGGCTGTTGGCAATTTACATCCCGCCCATCAGCATTACAAGGCTCCCAGTTCTCCATGGCCTGTCCTGCCTTTCTGGATTTTACACTTTTTTCAGATGGCCCTTTTGACCGGGGGGCAGTGAGACTTCATTGTAGTGCAGATTTCCTTTGCAAGCTTGCTTGGTTGGCCAAAAAGGGCGTATGCGTTTTTTCCTGAATATATTCAGGAAAAAACGCATACGCCCTTTTTGGCCAAGTGCATCATTGTGGACGTTCTGCCTCTTTTCCTATGCTTTACATGCAATTCCAGTCTACCTCCTGAAATCGGTTTCCTGCAATTCTGCCCCGCTTTCAAGTCCTCTTGGCAGCCTTACTTCAATATATTTTTGGACGATAGCTGTCATTTATAACTCTGCAGGTTTGTGAATTACAGTGCCCCTGAGCTCCTTTCTTCAACTCGCTTTCTTGTGAGCTGGCCGCAACACCGCAGGATTGCTTCAGGTCCTAGTGTGGTTCCGGCATGGCACGCTGAGCCTTTGGTTAATTCCTCTTCCTGGTGGGAAACGAGAGTTAAATTTGCCCATCCAGACACCTCCAGCTAGTCTCCCATTGGTTCTCCCTATTCCTGTTTGTCTTACACAGAAATTGCAAACTGGGCCAAACAGGAGTTTAAAGGCACTGACTCTCCAAGTGGGGAGAGTGTTAGTAAAGCGTCTGGAATGTTGCACCCGAGTACCAGGGCATGAAAACTGAGACACATTTGAACACGTTTCCCGATCACACGGTGGATCATACTCTGGGTTCCACATGCATGTTTTAGCTGAAGGAAGAATCCCTTAAACCTGGAGAGTTGAGACCCATGGAATGGGTACCATGCAATATGACTTCAAAGGGTCTGCATTTGCTCACCGAACATCACCAATCGTATCACTGCTGCGTTATGCCACTGTACACACGCTTGATTCTCTTTTGGAGACATATAAATCCATAGGTTTTAAGATTCTTACTAGTCAGGTATATTCTTAGGCGATTAATATGGGGTGTTGACTCCACTTCATTGAGCAAGGAGTAGCTCTTGTCTATTACATATTTGGCTTATGGAATGGTATCTGTGCTAATTTCAATCTCTGGTTTTATGCAGCACCCCAAGTCACCTTTCCCCTTAAGCAAGCATAAGTTGGTTTTCCACATTTGAGACCCTGTTCTCTTTTGTAATTCAGTTCCTGTGTAGCCAAGTTTACATTCCATGTAGTAGTGATATCTTATGATGTTTCTTTTTCTGTGCGACTTATTTCACTTAGAATCATAGTACCTGAATCCACTCATTATGCTGCTACGGGCCTGATGACATAGATTTCATTGCTGAGTGATATTGCATTGTACGTAAGTACCACAACTTCTTTATCCATTTTTCGCTTTCTGTGATATTGAACTTGTACCGTAATAGAGGTTCTTGTAAACAGAGCTGTCCCAAACTTTGGGGTGGCTGTGTCTTTTTGATTTTAATTTCCCTAAGCTATAAGACCATAAGTGGAAGTGCCCTAGGCTCTGTTGCTTTGTTTTTTAGATGTTTCAGGAAACACCATACACTTCTCCAGAGTGGCTGTTGGCAATTTACATCCCGCCCATCAGCATAACAAGGTTCCCAGTTCTCCATGGCCTGTCCTGCCTTTCTGGATTTTACACTTTTTTCAGATGGCCCTTTTGACCGGGGGGCAGTGAGACTTCATTGTAGTGCAGATTTCCTTTGCAAGCTTGCTTGGTTGGCCAAAAAGGGCGTATGCGTTTTTTCCTGAATATATTCAGGAAAAAACGCATACGCCCTTTTTGGCCAAGTGCATCATTGTGGACGTTCTGCCTCTTTTCCTATGCTTTACATGCAATTCCAGTCTACCTCCTGAAATCGGTTTCCTGCAATTCTGCCCCGCTTTCAAGTCCTCTTGGCAGCCTTACTTCAATATATTTTTGGACGATAGCTGTCATTTATAACTCTGCAGGTTTGTGAATGACAGTGCCCCTGAGCTCCTTTCTTCAACTCGCTTTCTTGTGAGCTGGCCGCAACACCGCAGGATTGCTTCAGGTCCTAGTGTGATTCCGGCATGGCACGCTGAGCCTTTGGTTAATTCCTCTTCCTGGTGGGAAACGAGAGTTAAATTTGCCCATCCAGACACCTCCAGCTAGTCTCCCATTGGTTCTCCCTATTCCTGTTCGTCTTACACAGAAATTGCAAACTGGGCCAAACAGGAGGTTAAAGGCACTGACTCTCCAAGTGGGGAGAGTGTTAGTAAAGCGTCTGGAATGTTGCACCCGAGTACCAGGGCATGAAAACTGAGACACATTTGAACACGTTTCCCGATCACACGGTGGATCATACTCTGGGTTCCACATGCATGTTTTAGCTGAAGGAAGAATCCCTTAAACCTGGAGAGTTGAGACCCATGGAATGGGTACCATGCAATATGACTTCAAAGGGTCTGCATTTGCTCACCGAACATCACCAATCGTATCACTGCTGCGTTATGCCACTGTACACACGCTTGATTCTCTTTTGGAGACATATAAATCCATAGGTTTTAAGATTCTTACTAGTCAGGTATATTCTTAGGCGATTAATATGGGGTGTTGAGTCCACTTCATTGAGCAAGGAGTAGCTCTTGTCTATTACATATTTGGCTTATGGAATGGTATCTGTGCTAATTTCAATCTCTGGTTTTATGCAGCACCCCAAGTCACCTTTCCCCTTAAGCAAGCATAAGTTGGTTTTCCACATTTGAGACCCTGTTCTCTTTTGTAATTCAGTTCCTGTGTAGCCAAGTTTACATTCCATGTAGTAGTGATATCTTATGATGTTTCTTTTTCTGTGCGACTTATTTCACTTAGAATCATAGTACCTGAATCCACTCATTATGCTGCTACGGGCCTGATGACATAGATTTCATTGCTGAGTGATATTGCATTGTACGTAAGTACCACAACTTCTTTATCCATTTTTCGCTTTCTGTGATATTGAACTTGTACCGTAAATGAGGTCCTTGTAAACACAGCTGTCCCAAACTTTGGGGTGGCTGTGTCTTTTTGATTTTAATTTCCCTAAGCTATAGGACCATAAGTGGAAGTGCCCTAGGCTCTGTTGCTTTGTTTTTTAGATGTTTCAGGAAACACCATACACTTCTCCAGAGTGGCTGTTGGCAATTTACATCCCGCCCATCAGCATTACAAGGCTCCCAGTTCTCCATGGCCTGTCCTGCCTTTCTGGATTTTACACTTTTTTCAGATGGCCCTTTTGACCGGGGGGCAGTGAGACTTCATTGTAGTGCAGATTTCCTTTGCAAGCTTGCTTGGTTGGCCAAAAAGGGCGTATGCGTTTTTTCCTGAATATATTCAGGAAAAAACGCATACGCCCTTTTTGGCCAAGTGCATCATTGTGGACGTTCTGCCTCTTTTCCTATGCTTTACATGCAATTCCAGTCTACCTCCTGAAATCGGTTTCCTGCAATTCTGCCCCGCTTTCAAGTCCTCTTGGCAGCCTTACTTCAATATATTTTTGGACGATAGCTGTCATTTATAACTCTGCAGGTTTGTGAATTACAGTGCCCCTGAGCTCCTTTCTTCAACTCGCTTTCTTGTGAGCTGGCCGCAACACCGCAGGATTGCTTCAGGTCCTAGTGTGGTTCCGGCATGGCACGCTGAGCCTTTGGTTAATTCCTCTTCCTGGTGGGAAACGAGAGTTAAATTTGCCCATCCAGACACCTCCAGCTAGTCTCCCATTGGTTCTCCCTATTCCTGTTTGTCTTACACAGAAATTGCAAACTGGGCCAAACAGGAGTTTAAAGGCACTGACTCTCCAAGTGGGGAGAGTGTTAGTAAAGCGTCTGGAATGTTGCACCCGAGTACCAGGGCATGAAAACTGAGACACATTTGAACACGTTTCCCGATCACACGGTGGATCATACTCTGGGTTCCACATGCATGTTTTAGCTGAAGGAAGAATCCCTTAAACCTGGAGAGTTGAGACCCATGGAATGGGTACCATGCAATATGACTTCAAAGGGTCTGCATTTGCTCACCGAACATCACCAATCATATCACTGCTGCATTATGCCACTGTACACACGCTTGATTCTCTTTTGGAGACATATAAATCCATAGGTTTTAAGATTCTTACTAGTCAGGTATATTCTTAGGCGATTAATATGGGGTGTTGAGTCCACTTCATTGAGCAAGGAGTAGCTCTTGTCTATTACATATTTGGCTTATGGAGTGGTATCTGTGCTAATTTCAATCAATGGTTTTATGCAGCACCCCAAGTCACCTTTCCCCTTAAGCAAGCATAAGTTGGTTTTCTACATTTGAGACCTTGTTCTGTTTTGTAATTCAGTTCCTGTGTAGCCAAGTTTACATTCCATGTAGTAGTGATATCTTATGATGTTTCATTTGCTGTGGGACTTATCTCACTTAGAATCATCGTACCTGAATCCACCCATTATGCTGCTACAGGCCTGATGACATAGATTTCATTGCTGAGTGATATTGCATTGTACGTAAGTACCACAACTTCTTTATCCATTTTTCGCTTTCTGTGATATTGAACTTGTACCGTAAATGAGGTTCTTGTAAACACAGCCGTCCCAAACTTTGGGGTGGCTGTGTCTTTTTGATTTTAATTTCCCTAAGCTATAGGACCATAAGTGGAAGTGCCCTAGGCTCTGTTGCTTTGTTTTTTAGATGTTTCAGGAAACACCATACACTTCTCCAGAGTGGCTGTTGGCAATTTACATCCCGCTCATCAGCATAACAAGGTTCCCAGTTCTCCATGGCCTGTCCTGCCTTTCTGGATTTTACACTTTTTTCAGATGGCCCTTTTGACCGGGGGGCAGTGAGACTTCATTGTAGTGCAGATTTCCTTTGCAAGCTTGCTTGGTTGGCCAAAAAGGGCGTATGCGTTTTTTCCTGAATATATTCAGGAAAAAACGCATACGCCCTTTTTGGCCAAGTGCATCATTGTGGACGTTCTGCCTCTTTTCCTATGCTTTACATGCAATTCCAGTCTACCTCCTGAAATCGGTTTCCTGCAATTCTGCCCCGCTTTCAAGTCCTCTTGGCAGCCTTACTTCAATATATTTTTGGACGATAGCTGTCATTTATAACTCTGCAGGTTTGTGAATGACAGTGCCCCTGAGCTCCTTTCTTCAACTCGCTTTCTTGTGAGCTGGCCGCAACACCGCAGGATTGCTTCAGGTCCTAGTGTGATTCCGGCATGGCACGCTGAGCCTTTGGTTAATTCCTCTTCCTGGTGGGAAACGAGAGTTAAATTTGCCCATCCAGACACCTCCAGCTAGTCTCCCATTGGTTCTCCCTATTCCTGTTCGTCTTACACAGAAATTGCAAACTGGGCCAAACAGGAGGTTAAAGGCACTGACTCTCCAAGTGGGGAGAGTGTTAGTAAAGCGTCTGGAATGTTGCACCCGAGTACCAGGGCATGAAAACTGAGACACATTTGAACACGTTTCCCGATCACACGGTGGATCATACTCTGGGTTCCACATGCATGTTTTAGCTGAAGGAAGAATCCCTTAAACCTGGAGAGTTGAGACCCATGGAATGGGTACCATGCAATATGACTTCAAAGGGTCTGCATTTGCTCACCGAACATCACCAATCGTATCACTGCTGCGTTATGCCACTGTACACACGCTTGATTCTCTTTTGGAGACATATAAATCCATAGGTTTTAAGATTCTTACTAGTCAGGTATATTCTTAGGCGATTAATATGGGGTGTTGAGTCCACTTCATTGAGCAAGGAGTAGCTCTTGTCTATTACATATTTGGCTTATGGAATGGTATCTGTGCTAATTTCAATCTCTGGTTTTATGCAGCACCCCAAGTCACCTTTCCCCTTAAGCAAGCATAAGTTGGTTTTCCACATTTGAGACCCTGTTCTCTTTTGTAATTCAGTTCCTGTGTAGCCAAGTTTACATTCCATGTAGTAGTGATATCTTATGATGTTTCTTTTTCTGTGCGACTTATTTCACTTAGAATCATAGTACCTGAATCCACTCATTATGCTGCTACGGGCCTGATGACATAGATTTCATTGCTGAGTGATATTGCATTGTACGTAAGTACCACAACTTCTTTATCCATTTTTCGCTTTCTGTGATATTGAACTTGTACCGTAAATGAGGTCCTTGTAAACACAGCTGTCCCAAACTTTGGGGTGGCTGTGTCTTTTTGATTTTAATTTCCCTAAGCTATAGGACCATAAGTGGAAGTGCCCTAGGCTCTGTTGCTTTGTTTTTTAGATGTTTCAGGAAACACCATACACTTCTCCAGAGTGGCTGTTGGCAATTTACATCCCGCCCATCAGCATTACAAGGCTCCCAGTTCTCCATGGCCTGTCCTGCCTTTCTGGATTTTACACTTTTTTCAGATGGCCCTTTTGACCGGGGGGCAGTGAGACTTCATTGTAGTGCAGATTTCCTTTGCAAGCTTGCTTGGTTGGCCAAAAAGGGCGTATGCGTTTTTTCCTGAATATATTCAGGAAAAAACGCATACGCCCTTTTTGGCCAAGTGCATCATTGTGGACGTTCTGCCTCTTTTCCTATGCTTTACATGCAATTCCAGTCTACCTCCTGAAATCGGTTTCCTGCAATTCTGCCCCGCTTTCAAGTCCTCTTGGCAGCCTTACTTCAATATATTTTTGGACGATAGCTGTCATTTATAACTCTGCAGGTTTGTGAATTACAGTGCCCCTGAGCTCCTTTCTTCAACTCGCTTTCTTGTGAGCTGGCCGCAACACCGCAGGATTGCTTCAGGTCCTAGTGTGGTTCCGGCATGGCACGCTGAGCCTTTGGTTAATTCCTCTTCCTGGTGGGAAACGAGAGTTAAATTTGCCCATCCAGACACCTCCAGCTAGTCTCCCATTGGTTCTCCCTATTCCTGTTTGTCTTACACAGAAATTGCAAACTGGGCCAAACAGGAGTTTAAAGGCACTGACTCTCCAAGTGGGGAGAGTGTTAGTAAAGCGTCTGGAATGTTGCACCCGAGTACCAGGGCATGAAAACTGAGACACATTTGAACACGTTTCCCGATCACACGGTGGATCATACTCTGGGTTCCACATGCATGTTTTAGCTGAAGGAAGAATCCCTTAAACCTGGAGAGTTGAGACCCATGGAATGGGTACCATGCAATATGACTTCAAAGGGTCTGCATTTGCTCACCGAACATCACCAATCATATCACTGCTGCATTATGCCACTGTACACACGCTTGATTCTCTTTTGGAGACATATAAATCCATAGGTTTTAAGATTCTTACTAGTCAGGTATATTCTTAGGCGATTAATATGGGGTGTTGAGTCCACTTCATTGAGCAAGGAGTAGCTCTTGTCTATTACATATTTGGCTTATGGAGTGGTATCTGTGCTAATTTCAATCAATGGTTTTATGCAGCACCCCAAGTCACCTTTCCCCTTAAGCAAGCATAAGTTGGTTTTCTACATTTGAGACCTTGTTCTGTTTTGTAATTCAGTTCCTGTGTAGCCAAGTTTACATTCCATGTAGTAGTGATATCTTATGATGTTTCATTTTCTGTGGGACTTATCTCACTTAGAATCATCGTACCTGAATCCACCCATTATGCTGCTACGGGCCTGATGACATAGATTTCATTGCTGAGTGATATTGCATTGTACGTAAGTACCACAACTTCTTTATCCATTTTTCGCTTTCTGTGATATTGAACTTGTACCGTAAATGAGGTTCTTGTAAACACAGCCGTCCCAAACTTTGGGGTGGCTGTGTCTTTTTGATTTTAATTTCCCTAAGCTATAGGACCATAAGTGGAAGTGCCCTAGGCTCTGTTGCTTTGTTTTTTAGATGTTTCAGGAAACACCATACACTTCTCCAGAGTGGCTGTTGGCAATTTACATCCCGCTCATCAGCATAACAAGGTTCCCAGTTCTCCATGGCCTGTCCTGCCTTTCTGGATTTTACACTTTTTTCAGATGGCCCTTTTGACCGGGGGGCAGTGAGACTTCATTGTAGTGCAGATTTCCTTTGCAAGCTTGCTTGGTTGGCCAAAAAGGGCGTATGCGTTTTTTCCTGAATATATTCAGGAAAAAACGCATACGCCCTTTTTGGCCAAGTGCATCATTGTGGACGTTCTGCCTCTTTTCCTATGCTTTACATGCAATTCCAGTCTACCTCCTGAAATCGGTTTCCTGCAATTCTGCCCCGCTTTCAAGTCCTCTTGGCAGCCTTACTTCAATATATTTTTGGACGATAGCTGTCATTTATAACTCTGCAGGTTTGTGAATGACAGTGCCCCTGAGCTCCTTTCTTCAACTCGCTTTCTTGTGAGCTGGCCGCAACACCGCAGGATTGCTTCAGGTCCTAGTGTGGTTCCGGCATGGCACGCTGAGCCTTTGGTTAATTCCTCTTCCTGGTGGGAAACGAGAGTTAAATTTGCCCATCCAGACACCTCCAGCTAGTCTCCCATTGGTTCTCCCTATTCCTGTTCGTCTTACACAGAAATTGCAAACTGGGCCAAACAGGAGGTTAAAGGCACTGACTCTCCAAGTGGGGAGAGTGTTAGTAAAGCGTCTGGAATGTTGCACCCGAGTACCAGGGCATGAAAACTGAGACACATTTGAACACGTTTCCCGATCACACGGTGGATCATACTCTGGGTTCCACATGCATGTTTTAGCTGAAGGAAGAATCCCTTAAACCTGGAGAGTTGAGACCCATGGAATGGGTACCATGCAATATGACTTCAAAGGGTCTGCATTTGCTCACCGAACATCACCAATCCTATCACTGCTGCGTTATGCCACTGTACACACGCTTGATTCTCTTTTGGAGACATATAAATCCATAGGTTTTAAGATTCTTACTAGTCAGGTATATTCTTAGGCGATTAATATGGGGTGTTGAGTCCACTTCATTGAGCAAGGAGTAGCTCTTGTCTATTACATATTTGGCTTATGGAGTGGTATCTGTGCTAATTTCAATCTCTGGTTTTATGCAGCACCCCAAGTCACCTTTCCCCTTAAGCAAGCATAAGTTGGTTTTCCACATTTGAGACCCTGTTCTCTTTTGTAATTCAGTTCCTGTGTAGCCAAGTTTACGTTCCATGTAGTAGTGATATCTTATGACGTTTCTTTTTCTGTGCGACTTATTTCACTTAGAATCATCGTACCTGAATCCACTCATTATGCTGCTACGGGCCTGATGACATAGATTTCATTGCTGAGTGATATTGCATTGTACGTAAGTACCACAACTTCTTTATCCATTTTTCGCTTTCTGTGATATTGAACTTGTACCGTAAATGAGGTTCTTGTAAACAGAGCTGTCCCAAACTTTGGGGTGGCTGTGTCTTTTTGATTTTAATTTCCCTAAGCTATAAGACCATAAGTGGAAGTGCCCTAGGCTCTGTTGCTTTGTTTTTTAGATGTTTCAGGAAACACCATACACTTCTCCAGAGTGGCTGTTGGCAATTTACATCCCGCCCATCAGCATAACAAGGTTCCCAGTTCTCCATGGCCTGTCCTGCCTTTCTGGATTTTACACTTTTTTCAGATGGCCCCTTTGACCGGGGGGCAGTGAGACTTCATTGTAGTGCAGATTTCCTTTGCAAGCTTGCTTGGTTGGCCAAAAAGGGCGTATGCGTTTTTTCCTGAATATATTCAGGAAAAAACGCATACGCCCTTTTTGGCCAAGTGCATCATTGTGGACGTTCTGCCTCTTTTCCTATGCTTTACATGCAATTCCAGTCTACCTCCTGAAATCGGTTTCCTGCAATTCTGCCCCGCTTTCAAGTCCTCTTGGCAGCCTTACTTCAATATATTTTTGGACGATAGCTGTCATTTATAACTCTGCAGGTTTGTGAATTACAGTGCCCCTGAGCTCCTTTCTTCAAGTCGCTTTCTTGTGAGCTGGCCGCAACACCGCAGGATTGCTTCAGGTCCTAGTGTGATTCCGGCATGGCACGCTGAGCCTTTGGTTAATTCCTCTTCCTGGTGGGAAACGAGAGTTAAATTTGCCCATCCAGACACCTCCAGCTAGTCTCCCATTGGTTCTCCCTATTCCTGTTCGTCTTACACAGAAATTGCAAACTGGGCCAAACAGGAGGTTAAAGGCACTGACTCTCCAAGTGGGGAGAGTGTTAGTAAAGCGTCTGGAATGTTGCACCCGAGTACCAGGGCATGAAAACTGAGACACATTTGAACACGTTTCCCGATCACACGGTGGATCATACTCTGGGTTCCACATGCATGTTTTAGCTGAAGGAAGAATCCCTTAAACCTGGAGAGTTGAGACCCATGGAATGGGTACCATGCAATATGACTTCAAAGGGTCTGCATTTGCTCACCGAACATCACCAATCGTATCACTGCTGCGTTATGCCACTGTACACACGCTTGATTCTCTTTTGGAGACATATAAATCCATAGGTTTTAAGATTCTTACTAGTCAGGTATATTCTTAGGCGATTAATATGGGGTGTTGAGTCCACTTCATTGAGCAAGGAGTAGCTCTTGTCTATTACATATTTGGCTTATGGAATGGTATCTGTGCTAATTTCAATCTCTGGTTTTATGCAGCACCCCAAGTCACCTTTCCCCTTAAGCAAGCATAAGTTGGTTTTCCACATTTGAGACCCTGTTCTCTTTTGTAATTCAGTTCCTGTGTAGCCAAGTTTACATTCCATGTAGTAGTGATATCTTATGATGTTTCTTTTTCTGTGCGACTTATTTCACTTAGAATCATCGTACCTGAATCCACTCATTATGCGGCTACGGGCCTGATGACATAGATTTCATTGCTGAGTGATATTGCATTGTACGTAAGTACCACAACTTCTTTATCCATTTTTCGCTTTCTGTGATATTGAACTTGTACCGTAAATGAGGTCCTTGTAAACAGAGCTGTCCCAAACTTTGGGGTGGCTGTGTCTTTTTGATTTTAATTTCCCTAAGCTATAGGACCATAAGTGGAAGTGCCCTAGGCTCTGTTGCTTTGTTTTTTAGATGTTTCAGGAAACACCATACACTTCTCCAGAGTGGCTGTTGGCAATTTACATCCCGCCCATCAGCATTACAAGGCTCCCAGTTCTCCATGGCCTGTCCTGCCTTTCTGGATTTTACACTTTTTTCAGATGGCCCTTTTGACCGGGGGGCAGTGAGACTTCATTGTAGTGCAGATTTCCTTTGCAAGCTTGCTTGGTTGGCCAAAAAGGGCGTATGCGTTTTTTCCTGAATATATTCAGGAAAAAACGCATACGCCCTTTTTGGCCAAGTGCATCATTGTGGACGTTCTGCCTCTTTTCCTATGCTTTACATGCAATTCCAGTCTACCTCCTGAAATCGGTTTCCTGCAATTCTGCCCCGCTTTCAAGTCCTCTTGGCAGCCTTACTTCAATATATTTTTGGACGATAGCTGTCATTTATAACTCTGCAGGTTTGTGAATTACAGTGCCCCTGAGCTCCTTTCTTCAACTCGCTTTCTTGTGAGCTGGCCGCAACACCGCAGGATTGCTTCAGGTCCTAGTGTAGTTCCGGTATGGCACGCTCAGCCTTTGGTTAATTCCTCTTCCTGGTGGGAAACGAGAGTTAAATTTGCCCATCCAGACACCTCCAGCTAGTCTCCCATTGGTTCTCCCTATTCCTGTTCCTCTTACACAGAAATTGCAAACTGGGCCAAACAGGAGGTTAAAGGCACTGACTCTCCAAGTGGGGAGAGTGTTAGTAAAGCGTCTGGAATGTTGCACCCGAGTACCAGGGCATGAAAACTGAGACACATTTGAACACGTTTCCCGATCACATGGTGGATCATACTCTGGGTTCCACATGCATGTTTTAGCTGAAGGAAGAATCCCTTAAACCTGGAGAGTTGAGACCCATGGAATGGGTACCATGCAATATGACTTCAAAGGGTCTGCATTTGCTCACCGAACATCACCAATCGTATCACTGCTGCGTTATGCCACTGTACACACGCTTGATTCTCTTTTGGAGACATATAAATCCATAGGTTTTAAGATTCTTACTAGTCAGGTATATTCTTAGGCCATTAATATGGGGTGTTGAGTCCACTTCATTGAGCAAGGAGTAGCTCTTGTCTATTACATATTTGGCTTATGGAATGGTATCTGTGCTAATTTCAATCTCTGGTTTTATGCAGCACCCCAAGTCACCTTTCCCCTTAAGCAAGCATAAGTTGGTTTTCCACATTTGAGACCCTGTTCTCTTTTGTAATTCAGTTCCTGTGTAGCCAAGTTTACATTCCATGTAGTAGTGATATCTTATGATGTTTCTTTTTCTGTGCGACTTATTTCACTTAGAATCATCGTACCTGAATCCACTCATTATGCTGCTACGGGCCTGATGACATAGATTTCATTGCTGAGTGATATTGCATTTTACGTAAGTACCACAACTTCTTTATCCATTTTTCGCTTTCTGTGATATTGAACTTGTACCGTAAATGAGGTTCTTGTAAACAGAGCCGTCCCAAACTTTGGGGTGGCTGTGTCTTTTTGATTTTAATTTCCCTAAGCTATAGGACCATAAGTGGAAGTGCCCTAGGCTCTGTTGCTTTGTTTTTTAGATGTTTCAGGAAACACCATACACTTCTCCAGAGTGGCTGTTGGCAATTTACATCCCGCCCATCAGCATAACAAGGTTCCCAGTTCTCCATGGCCTGTCCTGCCTTTCTAGATTTTACACTTTTTTCAGATGGCCCTTTTGACCGGGGGGCAGTGAGACTTCATTGTAGTGCAGATTTCCTTTGCAAGCTTGCTTGGTTGGCCAAAAAGGGCGTATGCGTTTTTTCCTGAATATATTCAGGAAAAAACGCATACGCCCTTTTTGGCCAAGTGCATCATTGTGGACGTTCTGCCTCTTTTCCTATGCTTTACATGCAATTCCAGTCTACCTCCTGAAATCGGTTTCCTGCAATTCTGCCCCGCTTTCAAGTCCTCTTGGCAGCCTTACTTCAATATATTTTTGGACGATAGCTGTCATTTATAACTCTGCATGTTTGTGAATTACAGTGCCCCTGAGCTCCTTTCTTCAACTCGCTTTCTTGTGAGCTGGCCGCAACACCGCAGGATTGCTTCAGGTCCTAGTGTGGTTCCGGCATGGCACGCTGAGCCTTTGGTTAATTCCTCTTCCTGGTGGGAAACGAGAGTTAAATTTGCCCATCCAGACACCTCCAGCTAGTCTCCCATTGGTTCTCCCTATTCCTGTTCGTCTTACACAGAAATTGCAAACTGGGCCAAACAGGAGGTTAAAGGCACTGACTCTCCAAGTGGGGAGAGTGTTAGTAAAGCGTCTGGAATGTTGCACCCGAGTACCAGGGCATGAAAACAGAGACACATTTGAACACGTTTCCCGATCACACGGTGGATCATACTCTGGGTTCCACATGCATGTTTTAGCTGAAGGAAGAATCCCTTAAACCTGGAGAGTTGAGACCCATGGAATGGGTACCATGCAATATGACTTCAAAGGGTCTGCATTTGCTCACCAAACATCACCAATCCTATCACTGCTGCGTTATGCCACTGTACACACGCTTGATTCTCTTTTGGAGACATATAAATCCATAGGTTTTAAGATTCTTACTAGTCAGGTATATTCTTAGGCCATTAATATGGGGTGTTGAGTCCACTTCATTGAGCAAGGAGTAGCTCTTGTCTATTACATATTTGGCTTATGGAATGGTATCTGTGCTAATTTCAATCTCTGGTTTTATGCAGCACCCCAAGTCACCTTTCCCCTTAAGCAAGCATAAGTTGGTTTTCCACATTTGAGACCCTGTTCTCTTTTGTAATTCAGTTCCTGTGTAGCCAAGTTTACATTCCATGTAGTAGTGATATCTTATGATGTTTCTTTTTCTGTGCGACTTATTTCACTTAGAATCATCGTACCTGAATCCACTCATTATGCTGCTACGGGCCTGATGACATAGATTTCATTGCTGAGTGATATTGCATTGTACGTAAGTACCACAACTTCTTTATCCATTTTTCGCTTTCTGTGATATTGAACTTGTACCGTAAATGAGGTCCTTGTAAACAGAGCCGTCCCAAACTTTGGGGTGGCTGTGTCTTTTTGATTTTAATTTCCCTAAGCTATAGGACCATAAGTGGAAGTGCCCTAGGCTCTGTTGCTTTGTTTTTTAGATGTTTCAGGAAACACCATACACTTCTCCAGAGTGGCTGTTGGCAATTTACATCCCGCCCATCAGCATAACAAGGTTCCCAGTTCTCCATGGCCTGTCCTGCCTTTCTGGATTTTACACTTTTTTCAGATGGCCCTTTTGACCGGGGGGCAGTGAGACTTCATTGTAGTGCAGATTTCCTTTGCAAGCTTGCTTGGTTGGCCAAAAAGTGCGTATGCGTTTTTTCCTGAATATATTCAGGAAAAAACGCATACGCCCTTTTTGGCCAAGTGCATCATTGTGGACGTTCTGCCTCTTTTCCTATGCTTTACATGCAATTCCAGTCTACCTCCTGAAATCAGTTTCCTGCAATTCTGCCCCGCTTTCAAGTCCCCTTGGCAGCCTTACTTCAATATATTTTTGGACGATAGCTGTCATTTATAACTCTGCAGGTTTGTGAATGACAGTGCCCCTGAGCTCCTTTCTTCAACTCGCTTTCTTGTGAGCTGGCCGCAACACCGCAGGATTGCTTCAGGTCCTAGTGTGGTTCCGGCATGGCACGCTGAGCCTTTGGTTAATTCCTCTTCCTGGTGGGAAACGAGAGTTAAATTTGCCCATCCAGACACCTCCAGCTAGTCTCCCATTGGTTCTCCCTATTCCTGTTCGTCTTACACAGAAATTGCAAACTGGGCCAAACAGGAGGTTAAAGGCACTGACTCTCCAAGTGGGGAGAGTGTTAGTAAAGCGTCTGGAATGTTGCACCCGAGTACCAGGGCATGAAAACTGAGACACATTTGAACACGTTTCCCGATCACACAGTGGATCATACTCTGGGTTCCACATGCATGTTTTAGCTGAAGGAAGAATCCCTTAAACCTGGAGAGTTGAGACCCATGGAATGGGTACCATGCAATATGACTTCAAAGGGTCTGCATTTGCTCACCAAACATCACCAATCCTATCACTGCTGCGTTATGCCACTGTACACACGCTTGATTCTCTTTTGGAGACATATAAATCCATAGGTTTTAAGATTCTTACTAGTCAGGTATATTCTTAGGCGATTAATATGGGGTGTTGAGTCCACTTCATTGAGCAAGGAGTAGCTCTTGTCTATTACATATTTGGCTTATGGAATGGTATCTGTGCTAATTTCAATCTCTGGTTTTATGCAGCACCCCAAGTCACCTTTCCCCTTAAGCAAGCATAAGTTGGTTTTCCACATTTGAGACCCTGTTCTCTTTTGTAATTCAGTTCCTGTGTAGCCAAGTTTACATTCCATGTAGTAGTGATATCTTATGATGTTTCTTTTTCTGTGCGACTTATTTCACTTAGAATCATCGTACCTGAATCCACTCATTATGCTGCTACGGGCCTGATGACATAGATTTCATTGCTGAGTGATATTGCATTGTACGTAAGTACCACAACTTCTTTATCCATTTTTCGCTTTCTGTGATATTGAACTTGTACCGTAAATGAGGTCCTTGTAAACAGAGCCGTCCCAAACTTTGGGGTGGCTGTGTCTTTTTGATTTTAATTTCCCGAAGCTATAGGACCATAAGTGGAAGTGCCCTAGGCTCTGTTGCTTTGTTTTTTAGATGTTTCAGGAAACACCATACACTTCTCCAGAGTGGCTGTTGGCAATTTACATCCCGCCCATCAGCATTACAAGGCTCCCAGTTCTCCATGGCCTGTCCTGCCTTTCTGGATTTTACACTTTTTTCAGATGGCCCTTTTGACCGGGGGGCAGTGAGACTTCATTGTAGTGCAGATTTCCTTTGCAAGCTTGCTTGGTTGGCCAAAAAGGGCGTATGCGTTTTTTCCTGAATATATTCAGGAAAAAACGCATACGCCCTTTTTGGCCAAGTGCATCATTGTGGACGTTCTGCCTCTTTTCCTATGCTTTCAATGCAATTCCAGTCTACCTCCTGAAATCGGTTTCCTGCAATTCTGCCCCGCTTTCAAGTCCTCTTGGCAGCCTTACTTCAATATATTTTTGGACGATAGCTGTCATTTATAACTCTGCAGGTTTGTGAATTACAGTGCCCCTGAGCTCCTTTCTTCAACTCGCTTTCTTGTGAGCTGGCCGCAACACCGCAGGATTGCTTCAGGTCCTAGTGTGGTTCCGGTATGGCACGCTGAGCCTTTGGTTAATTCCTCTTCCTGGTGGGAAACGAGAGTTAAATTTGCCCGTCCAGACACCTCCAGCTAGTCTCCCATTGGTTCTCCCTATTCCTGTTCGTCTTACACAGAAATTGTAAACTGGGCCAAACAGGAGGTTAAACGCACTGACTCTCCAAGTGGGGAGAGTGTTAGTAAAGCATCTGGAATGTTGCACCCGAGTACCAGGGCATGAAAACTGAGACACATTTGAACACGTTTCCCGATCACACGGTGGATCATACTCTGGGTTCCACATGCATGTTTTAGCTGAAGGAAGAATCCCTTAAACCTGGAGAGTTGAGACCCATGGAATGGGTACCATGCAATATGACTTCAAAGGGTCTGCATTTGCTCACCGAACATCACCAATCCTATCACTGCTGCGTTATGCCACTGTACACACGCTTGATTCTCTTTTGGAGACATATAAATCCATAGGTTTTAAGATTCTTACTAGTCAGGTATATTCTTAGGCGATTAATATGGGGTGTTGAGTCCACTTCATTGAGCAAGGAGTAGCTCTTGTCTATTACATATTTGGCTTATGGAATGGTATCTGTGCTAATTTCAATCTCTGGTTTTATGCAGCACCCCAAGTCACCTTTCCCCTTAAGCAAGCATAAGTTGGTTTTCCACATTTGAGACCCTGTTCTCTTTTGTAATTCAGTTCCTGTGTAGCCAAGTTTACATTCCATGTAGTAGTGATATCTTGTGATGTTTCATTTTCTGTGTGACTTATTTCACTTAGAATCATCGTACCTGAATCCACTCATTATGCTGCTATGGGCCTGATGACATAGATTTCATTGCTGAGTGATATTGCATTGTACGTAAGTACCACAACTTCTTTATCCATTTCTCATGTTCTGTGACATTGAACTTGTACCGTAAACGAGGTTCTTGTAAACAGAGCCATCCCAAACTTTGGGGTGGCTGTGTCTTTTTGATTTTAATTTCCCGAAGCTATAGGACCATAAGTGGAAGTGCCCTAGGCTCTGTTGCTTTGTTTTTTAGATGTTTCAGGAAACACCATACACTTCTCCAGAGTGGCTGTTGGCAATTTACATCCCGCCCATCAGCATTACAAGGCTCCCAGTTCTCCATGGCCTGTCCTGCCTTTCTGGATTTTACACTTTTTTCAGATGGCCCTTTTGACCGGGGGGCAGTGAGACTTCATTGTAGTGCAGATTTCCTTTGCAAGCTTGCTTGGTTGGCCAAAAAGGGCGTATGCGTTTTTTCCTGAATATATTCAGGAAAAAACGCATACGCCCTTTTTGGCCAAGTGCATCATTGTGGACGTTCTGCCTCTTTTCCTATGCTTTACATGCAATTCCAGTCTACCTCCTGAAATCGGTTTCCTGCAATTCTGCCCCGCTTTCAAGTCCTCTTGGCAGCCTTACTTCAATATATTTTTGGACGATAGCTGTCATTTATAACTCTGCAGGTTTGTGAATTACAGTGCCCCTGAGCTCCTTTCTTCAACTCGCTTTCTTTTGAGCTGGCCGCAACACCGCAGGATGGCTTCAGGCCCTAATCTGGTTCCGGCACGGCACACTGAGCCTTTGGTTATTTCCTCTTCCTGGTGGGAAATGAGAGTTAAATTTGCCCGTCCAGACACCTCCAGCTAGTCTCTCATTGGTTCTCGCTATTCCTGTTCATCTTCCGCTGAAATTGCAAACTGGGCCAAACAGGAGGTTAAAGGGACTGACTCTCCAAGTCGGGAGAGTGTTAGTAAAGCGTCTGGAATGTTGCACCCGAGTACCAGGGTACGAAACCTGAGACATATTTGAACACGTCTCCCGATCACATGGTTAATCATACTCTAGGTTCCACATGCATGTTTTAGCTGAAGGAAGAATACCTTAAACCTGGGTAGTTGAAACCCGTGGAATGGGTACCATGCAATATGACTTCAAAGGGTCTTCATTTGCTCACCGAACCTCTCCAATCCTATCACTGCTGCGTTTATGCCCCTGTACACATGCTTGATTCTCTTTCGGAGACATAGCAATCCATAGGTTTTAAGATACTTACTAGTCAGGTACATTCTTAGGCGTTTAATATGCGGTGTTGAGTCCATTTCGTTGAGCAAGGAGTAGCTCTTGTCTATTCCATATTTGGCTTAAGGAACTTTATCTGTGCTCATTTCAATCTCTTGTTTTATGCAGCACCCCAACTCACCTTTCCCCTTAAGCAAGCATAAGTTGGTTTTCTAAATTTGAGACCCTGTTCTGTTTTGGAATTCAGTTCCTGTGTAGCCAAGTTTACATTCCGTGTATTAGTGATATCTTATGATGTTTCTTTTTCTGTGTGACTTATTTCAGTTAGAATCATCGTACCTGAATCCACTCACTGTGCTGCTAAGGGCCTGATGACATAGATTTCATTGCTGAGTGATATTGCTTTGTAAGTAAATACCACAACTTCTTTATGCATTTTTCACTTTCTGCGATGTTGAACTTGTACTATAAACGAGGTTCTTGTAAACAGAGCCGTTCCAAACTTTGGGGTGGCTGTGTCTTTTTGATTTTAATTTCCCTAAGCTATAGGACCATAAGTGGAAGTGCCCTAGGCTCTGTTGCTTTGTTTCTTAGATGTTTCAGGAAACACCATACACTTCTCCAGAGTGTCTGTTGGCAATTTACATCCCGCCCATCAGCATAACAAGGCTCCCAGTTCTCCATGGCCTGTCCCGCCTTTCTGGATTTTACACTTTTTTCAGATGGCCCTTTTGACCGGGGGGAAGTGAGACTTCATTGTAGTGCAGATTTCCTTTGCAAGCTTGCTTGGTTGGCCAAAAAGGGCGTATGCGTTTTTTCCTGAATATATTCAGGAAAAAACGCATACGCCCTTTTTGGCCAAGTGCATCATTGTGGACGTTCTGCCTCTTTTCCTATGCTTTCAATGCAATTCCAGTCTACCTCCTGAAATCGGTTTCCTGCAATTCTGCCCCCCTTTCAAGTCCTCTTGGCAGCCTTACTTCAGTATATTTTTGGACGATAGCTGTCATTTATAACTCTGCAGGTTTGTGAATTACAGTGCCCCTGAGCTCCTTTCTTCAACTCGCTTTCTTGTGAGCTGGCCGCAACACCGCAGGATGGCTTCTGGCCCTAATCTGGTTCCGGCACGGCACGCTGAGCCTTTGGTTAATTCCTATTCCTGGTGGGAAATGAGAGTTAAATTTGCCCGTCCAGACACCTCCAGCTAGTCTCTCATTGGTTCTCGCTATTCCTGTTCATCTTCCGCTGAAATTGCAAACTGGGCCAAACAGGAGGTTAAAGGGACTGACTCTCCAAGTCGGGAGAGTGTTAGTAAAGCGTCTGGAATGTTGCACCCGAGTACCAGGGTACGAAAACTGAGACATATTTGAACACGTCTCCCGATCACATGGTTGATCATACTCTAGGTTCCACATGCATGTTTTAGCTGAAGGAAGAATACCTTAAACCTGGGTAGTTGAATCCCGTGGAATGGGTACCATGCAATATGACTTCAAAGGGTCTTCATTTGCTCACCGAACCTCTCCAATCCTATCACTGCTGCGTTTATGCCCCTGTACACATGCTTGATTATCTTTTGGAGACATAGCAATCCATAGGTTTTAAGATACTTACTAGTCAGGTACATTCTTAGGCGTTTAATATGCGGTGTTGAGTCCATTTCGTTGAGCAAGGAGTAGCTCTTGTCTATTCCATATTTGGCTTAAGGAACTTTATCTGTGCTCATTTCAATCTCTGGTTTTATGCAGCACCCCAACTCACCTTTCCCCTTAAGCAAGCATAAGTTGGTTTTCTAAATTTGAGACCCTGTTCTGTTTTGGAATTCAGTTCCTGTGTAGCCAAGTTTACATTCCGTGTATTAGTGATATCTTATGATGTTTCTTTTTCTGTGTGACTTATTTCAGTTAGAATCATCGTACCTGAATCCACTCACTGTGCTGCTAAGGGCCTGATGACATAGATTTCATTGCTGAGTGATATTGCTTTGTAAGTAAATACCACAACTTCTTTATCCATTTTTCACTTTCTGCGATGTTGAACTTGTACTGTAAACGAGGTTCTTGTAAACAGAGCCGTTCCAAACTTTGGGGTGGCTGTGTCTTTTTGATTTTAATTTCCCTAAGCTATAGGACCATAAGTGGAAGTGCCCTAGGCTCTGTTGCTTTGTTTTTTAGATGTTTCAGGAAACACCATACACTTCTCCAGAGTGTCTGTTGGCAATTTACATCCCGCCCATCAGCATAACAAGGCTCCCAATTCTCCATGGCCTGTCCCGCCTTTCTGGATTTTACACTTTTTTCAGATGGCCCTTTTGACCGGGGGGAAGTGAGACTTCATTGTAGTGCAGATTTCCTTTGCAAGCTTGCTTGGTTGGCCAAAAAGTGCGTATGCGTTTTTTCCTGAATATATTCAGGAAAAAACGCATACGCCCTTTTTGGCCAAGTGCATCATTGTGGACGTTCTGCCTCTTTTCCTATGCTTTCAATGCAATTCCAGTCTACCTCCTGAAATCGGTTTCCTGCAATTCTGCCCCGCTTTCAAGTCCTCTTGGCAGCCTTACTTCAGTATATTTTTTGACGATAGCTGTCATTTATAACTCTGCAGGTTTGTGAATTACAGTGCCCCTGAGCTCCTTTCTTCAACTCGCTTTCTTTTGAGCTGGCCGCAACACCGCAGGATGGCTTCTGGCCCTAATCTGATTCCGGCACGGCACGCTGAGCCTTTGGTTAATTCCTCTTCCTGGTGGGAAATGAGAGTTAAATTTGCCCGTCCAGACACCTCCAGCTAGTCTCTCATTGGTTCTCGCTATTCCTGTTCATCTTCCGCTGAAATTGCAAACTGGGCCAAACAGGAGGTTAAAGGGACTGACTCTCCAAGTCGGGAGAGTGTAAGTAAAGCGTCTGGAATGTTGCACCCGAGTACCAGGGTACGAAAACTGAGACATATTTGAACACGTCTCCCGATCACATGGTTAATCATACTCTAGGTTCCACATGCATGTTTTAGCTGAAGGAAGAATACCTTAAACGTGGATAGTTGAAACCCGTGGAATGGGTACCATGCAATATGACTTCAAAGGGTCTTCATTTGCTCACCGAACCTCTCCAATCCTATCACTGCTGCGTTTATGCCCCTGTACACATGCTTGATTCTCTTTCGGAGACATAGCAATCCATAGGTTTTAAGATACTTACTAGTCAGGTACATTCTTAGGCGTTTAATATGGGGTGTTGAGTCCATTTCGTTGAGCAAGGAGTAGCTCTTGTCTATTCCATATTTGGCTTAAGGAACTTTATCTGTGCTCATTTCAATCTCTGGTTTTATACAGCACCCCAACTCAC
This sequence comes from Globicephala melas, assembly GCF_963455315.2. Classification (NCBI taxonomy): domain Eukaryota; kingdom Metazoa; phylum Chordata; class Mammalia; order Artiodactyla; family Delphinidae; genus Globicephala; species Globicephala melas. Next base: position 1,203,141 of record NW_027207223.1, read on the forward strand.
CTTTCCCCTTAAGCAAGCATAAGTTGGTTTTTCTAAATTTGAGACCCTGTTCTGTTTTGGAATTCAGTTCCTGTGTAGCCAAGTTTACATTCCGTGTATTAGTGATATCTTATGATGTTTCTTTTTCTGTGTGACTTATTTCAGTTAGAATCATCGTACCTGAATCCACTCATTATGCTGCTAAGGGCCTGATGACATAGATTTCATTGCTGAGTGATATTGCTTTGTAAGTAAATACCACAACTTCTTTATCCATTTTTCACTTTCTGCGATGTTGAACTTGTACTGTAAACGAGGTTCTTGTAAACAGAGCCGTTCCAAACATTGGGGTGGCTGTGTCTTTTTGATTTTAATTTCCTAAGCTATAGGACCATAAGTGGAAGTGCCCTAGGCTCTGTTGCTTTGTTTCTTAGATGTTTCAGGAAACACCATACACTTCTCCCGAGTGTCTGTTGGCAATTTACATCCCGCCCATCAGCATAACAAGGCTCCCAGTTCTCCATGGCCTGTCCTGCCTTTCTGGATTTTACACTTTTTTCAGATGGCCCTTTTGACCGGGGGGAAGTGAGACTTCATTGTAGTGCAGATTTCCTTTGCAAGCTTGCTTGGTTGGCCAAAAAGGGCGTATGCGTTTTTTCCTGAATATATTCAGGAAAAAACGCATACACCCTTTTTGGCCAAGTGCATCATTGTGGACGTTCTGCCTCTTTTCCTATGCTTTCAATGCAATTCCAGTCTACCTCCTGAAATCGGTTTCCTGCAATTCTGCCCCGCTTTCAAGTCCTCTTGGCAGCCTTACTTCAGTATATTTTTGGACGATAGCTGTCATTTATAACTCTGCATGTTTGTGAATTACAGTGCCCCTGAGCTCCTTTCTTCAACTCGCTTTCTTTTGAGCTGGCCGCAACACCGCAGGATGGCTTCAGGCCCTAATCTGGTTCCGGCACGGCACACTGAGCCTTTGGTTATTTCCTCTTCCTGGTGGGAAATGAGAGTTAAATTTGCCCGTCCAGACACCTCCAGCTAGTCTCTCATTGGTTCTCGCTATTCCTGTTCATCTTCCGCTGAAATTGCAAACTGGGCCAAACAGGAGGTTAAAGGGACTGACTCTCCAAGTCGGGAGAGTGTTAGTAAAGCGTCTGGAATGTTGCACCCGAGTACCAGGGTACGAAAACTGAGACATATTTGAACATGTCTCTTGTTCACACGGTTGATCATACTCTGGGTTCCACATGCATGTTTTAGCTGAAGGAAGAATACCTTAAACCTGGGTAGTTGAAACCCGTGGAATGGGTACCATGCAATATGACTTCAAAGGGTCTTCATTTGCTCACCGAACCTCTCCAATCCTATCACTGCTGCGTTTATGCCCCTGTACACATGCTTGATTCTCTTTTGGAGACATAGCAATCCATAGGTTTTAAGATACTTCCTAGTCAGGTACATTCTTAGGCGTTTAATATGGGGTGTTGAGTCCATTTCGTTGAGCAAGGAGTAGCTCTTGTCTATTCCATATTTGGCTTAAGGAACTTTATCTGTGCTCATTTCAATCTCTGGTTTTATGCAGCACCCCAACTCACCTTTCCACTTAAGCAACCATAAGTTGGTTTTCTAAATTTGAGACCCTGTTCTGTTTTGGAATTCAGTTCCTGTGTAGCCAAGTTTACATTCCGTGTATTACTGATATCTTATGATGTTTCTTTTTCTGTGTGACTTATTTCATTTAGAATCATCGTACCTGAATCCACTCATTATGCTGCTACGGGCCTGATGACATAGATTTCATTGCTGAGTGATATTGCTTTGTAAGTAAATACCACAACTTCTTTATCCATTTTTCACTTTCTGCGATGTTGAACTTGTACTGTAAACGAGGTTCTTGTAAACAGAGCCGTTCCAAACTTTGGGGTGGCTGTGTCTTTTTTATTTTAATTTCCCTAAGCTATAGGACCATAAGTTGAAGTGCCCTAGGCTCGTTGCTTTGTTTTTTAGATGTTTCAGGAAACACCATACACTTCTCCCGAGTGTCTGTTGGCAGTTTACATCCCGTCCATCAGCATTACAAGGCTCCCAGTTCTCCATGGCCTGTCCTGCCTTTCTGGATTTTACACTTTTTTCAGATGGCCCTTTTGATCGGGGGGAAGTGAAACTTCATTGTAGTGCAGATTTCCTTTGCAAGCTTGCTTGGTTGGCCAAAAAGTGCGTATGCGTTTTTTCCTGAATATATTCAGGAAAAAACGCATACGCCCTTTTTGGCCAAGTGCATCATTGTGGACGTTCTGCCTCTTTTCCTATGCTTTCAATGCAATTCCAGTCTACCTCCTGAAATCGGTTTCCTGCAATTCTGCCCCGCTTTCAAGTCCTCTTGGCAGCCTTACTTCAGTATAATTTTGGATGATAGCTGTCATTTATAACTCTGCAGGTTTGTGAATTACAGTGCCCCTGAGCTCCTTTCTTCAACTCGCTTTCTTGTGAGCTGGCCGCAACACCGCAGGATGGCTTCAGGCCCTAATCTGGTTCCGGCACGGAATGCTGAGCCTTTGGTTATTTCCTCTTCCTGGTGGGAAATGAGAGTTAAATTTGCCCGTCCAGACACCTCCAGCTAGTTTCTCATTGCTTCTCGCTATTCCTGTTCATCTTCCGCAGAAATTGCAAACTGGGCCAAACAGGACGTTAAAGGGACTGACTCTCCAAGTCGGGAGAGTGTTAGTAAAGCGTCTGGAATGTTGCACCCGAGTACCAGGGTATGAAAAGTGAGACATATTTGAACACGTTTCCCGATCATATGGTTGATCAAACTCTATGTTCCACATGAATATTTTAGCTGAAGGAAGAATACCATAAACCTGGGTAGTTGAGACCCGTGGAATGGGTACCATGCAATGTGACTTCAAAGGGTCTTCACTTGCTCACCGAGCCTCTCCAATCCTATCACTGCTGCGTTTATGCCCCTGTACACATACTTGATTCTCTTTCGGAAACATAGCAATCCATAGGTTTTAAGATACTTACTAGTCAGGTACATTCTTAGGCGTTTAATATGCGGTGTTGAGTCCATTTCGTTGAGCAAGGAGTAGCTCTTGTCTATTCCATATTTGGCTTAAGGAACTTTATCTGTGCTCATTTCAATCTCTGGTTTTATGCAGCACCCCAACTCACCTTTCCCCTTAAGCAAGCATAAGTTGGTTTTCTAAATTTGAGACCCTGTTCTGTTTTGGAATTCAGTTCCTGTGTAGCCAAGTTTACATTCCGTGTATTAGTGATATCTTATGATGTTTCTTTTTCTGTGTGACTTATTTCAGTTAGAATCATCGTACCTGAATCCACTCATTATGCTGCTACGGGCCTGATGACATAGATTTCATTGCTGAGTGATACTGCATTGTACGTAAGTACCACAAGTTCTTTATCCATTTTTCACTTTCTGTGATATTGAACTTGTACCGTAAACGAGGTTCTTGAAAACAGAGGCGTCCCAAACTTTGGGGTGGCTGTGTCTTTTTGAATTTAATTTTCCTAAGCTATAGGACCATAAGTGGAAGTGCCCTAGGCTCTGTTGCTTTGTTTTTTAGATGTTTCAGGAAACACCATACACTTCTCCCGAGTGTCTGTTGGCAACTTACATCCCGCCAATCAGCATAACAAGGCTCCCAGTTCTCCATGGCCTGTCCTGCCTTTCTGGATTTTACACTTTTTTCAGATGGCCCTTTTGACCGGGGGGAAGTGAGACTTCATTGTAGTGCAGATTTCCTTTGCAAGCTTGCTTGGTTGGCCAAAAAGGGCGTATGCGTTTTTTCCTGAATATATTCAGGAAAAAACGCATACGCCCTTTTTGGCCAAGTGCATCATTGTGGACGTTCTGCCTCTTTTCCTATGTTTTCAATGCAATTCCAGTCTACCTCCTGAAATCGGTTTCCTGCAATTCTGCCCCGCTTTCAAGTCCTCTTGGCAGCCTTACTTCAGTATATTTTTGGACGATAGCTGTCATTTATAACTCTGCAGCTTTGTGAATTAAAGTGCCCCTGAGCTCCTTTCTTCAACTCGCTTTCTTGTGAGCTGGCCGCAACACCGCAGGATGGCTTCAGGCCCTAATCTGGTTCCGACATGGCACGCTGAGCCTTTGGTTATTTCCTCTTCCTGGTGGGAAATGAGAGTTAAATTTGCCCGTCCAGACACCTCCAGCTAGTCTCTCATTGGTTCTCGCTATTCCTGTTCATCTTCCGCAGAAATTGCAAACTGGGCCAAACAGGAGGTTAAAGGGACTGACTCTCCAAGTCGGGAGAGTGTTAGTAAAGCGTCTGGAATGTTGCACCCGAGTACCAGCGTACGAAAACTGAGACATATTTGAACACGTCTCCCGATCACATGGTTGATCATACTCTAGGTTCCACATGCATGTTTTAGCTGAAGGAAGAATACCTTAAACCTGGGTAGTTGAGACCCATGGAATGGGTACCATGCAATGTGACTTCAAAGGGTCTTCACTTGCTCACCGAACCTCTCCAATCCTATCACTGCTGCGTTTCTGCCCCTGTACACATGCTTGATTCTCTTTCGGAGACATAGCAATCCATAGGTTTTAAGATACTTACTAGTCAGGTACATTCTTAGGCGTTTAATATGCGGTGTTGAGTCCATTTTGTTGAGCAAGGAGTAGCTCTTGTCTATTCCATATTTGGCTTAAGGAACTTTATCTGTGCTCATTTCAATCTCTGGTTTTATGCAGCACCCCAACTCACCTTTCCCCTTAAGCAAGCATAAGTTGGTTTTCTAAATTTGAGACCCTGTTCTGTTTTGGAATTCAGTTCCTGTGTAGCCAAGTTTACATTCCGTGTATTAGTGATATCTTATGATGTTTCTTTTTCTGTGTGACTTATTTCAGTTAGAATCATCATACCTGAATCCACTCATTATGCTGCTACGGGCCTGATGACATAGATTTCATTGCTGAGTGATAGTGCATTGTACGTAAGTACCACAAGTTCTTTATCCATTTTTCACTTTCTGTGATATTGAACTTGTACTGTAAACGAGGTTCTTGAAAACAGAGGCGTCCCAAACTTTGGGGTGGCTGTGTCTTTTTGAATTTAATTTTCCTAAGCTATAGGACCATAAGTGGAAGTGCCCTAGGCTCTGTTGCTTTGTTTTTTAGATGTTTCAGGAAACACCATACACTTCTCCCGAGTGTCTGTTGGCAACTTACATCCCGCCCATCAGCATAACAAGGCTCCCAGTTCTCCATGGCCTGTCCTGCCTTTCTGGATTTTACACTTTTTTCAGATGGCCCTTTTGACCGGGGGGAAGTGAGACTTCATTGTAGTGCAGATTTCCTTTGCAAGCTTGCTTGGTTGGCCAAAAAGTGCGTATGCGTTTTTTCCTGAATATATTCAGGAAAAAACGCATACGCCCTTTTTGGCCAAGTGCATCATTGTGGACGTTCTGCCTCTTTTCCTATGTTTTCAATGCAATTCCAGTCTACCTCCTGAAATCGGTTTCCTGCAATTCTGCCCCGCTTTCAAGTCCTCTTGGCAGCCTTACTTCAGTATATTTTTGGACGATAGCTGTCATTTATAACTCTGCAGCTTTGTGAATTACAGTGCCCCTGAGCTCCTTTCTTCAACTCGCTTTCTTGTGAGCTGGCCGCAACACCGCAGGATGGCTTCAGGCCCTAATCTGGTTCCGGCACGGCACACTGAGCCTTTGGTTATTTCCTCTTCCTGGTGGGAAATGAGAGTTAAATTTGCCCGTCCAGACACCTCCAGCTAGTCTCTCCTTGGTTCTCGCTATTCCTGTTCATCTTCCGCTGAAATTGCAAACTGGGCCAAACAGGAGGTTAAAGGGACTGACTCTCCAAGTCGGGAGAGTGTTAGTAAAGCGTCTGGAATGTTGCACCCGAGTACCAGCGTACGAAAACTGAGACATATTTGAACACGTCTCCCGATCACATGGTTGATCATACTCTAGGTTCCACATGCATGTTTTAGCTGAAGGAAGAATACCTTAAACCTGGGTAGTTGAGACCCATGGAATGGGTACCATGCAATGTGACTTCAAAGGGTCTTCACTTGCTCACCGAACCTCTCCAATCCTATCACTGCTGCGTTTCTGCCCCTGTACACATGCTTGATTCTCTTTCGGAGACATAGCAATCCATAGGTTTTAAGATACTTACTAGTCAGGTACATTCTTAGGCGTTTAATATGCGGTGTTGAGTCCATTTCGTTGAGCAAGGAGTAGCTCTTGTCTATTCCATTTTTGGCTTAAGGAACTTTATCTGTGCTCATTTCAATCTCTGATTTTATGCAGCACCCCATCTCACCTTTCCCCTTAAGCAAGCATAAGTTGGTTTTCTAAATTTGAGACCCTGTTCTGTTTTGGAATTCAGTTCCTGTGTAGCCAAGTTTACATTCCGTGTATTAGTGATATCTTATGATGTTTCTTTTTCTGTGTGACTTATTTCAGTTAGAATCATCGTACCTGAATCCACTCATTATGCTGCTACTGGCCTGATGACATAGATTTCATTGCTGAGTGATACTGCATTGTACGTAAGTACCACAAGTTCTTTATCCATTTTCCACTTTCTGTGATATTGAACTTGTACGGTAAATGAGGTTCTTGTAAACAGAGGCGTCCCAAACTTTGGGGTGGCTGTATCTTTTTGATTTTAATTCGCCTAAGCTATAGGACCATAAGTGGAAGTGCCCTAGGCTCTGTTGCTTTGTTTTTTAGATGTTTCAGGAAACACCATACACTTCTCCCGAGTGTCTGTTGGCAATTTACATCCCGCCCATCAGCATAACAAGGCTTCCAGTTCTCCATGGCCTGTCCTGCCTTTCTGGATTTTACACTTTTTTCAGATGGCCCGTTTGACCGGGGGGAAGTGAGACTTCATTGTAGTGCAGATTTCCTTTGCAAGCTTGCTTGGTTGGCCAAAAAGGGCGTATGCGTTTTTTCCTGAATATATTCAGGAAAAAATGCATACGCCCTTTTTGGCCAAGTGCATCATTGTGGACGTTCTGTCTCTTTTCCTATGCTTTCAATGCAATTCCAGTCTACCTCCTGAAATCGGTTTCCTGCAATTCTGCCCCGCTTTCAAGTCCTCTTGGCAGCCTTACTTCACTATATTTTTGGACGATAGCTGTCATTTATAACTCTGCAGGTTTTTGAATTACAGTACCCCTGAGCTCCTTTCTTCAACTCGCTTTCTTGTGACCTGGCCACAACACCGCAGGATGGCTTCAGGCCCTAATCTGGTTCCGGCACGGCACGCTGAGCCTTTGGTTAATTCCTCTTCCTGGTGGGAAATGAGAGTTAAATTTGCCCGTCCAGACACCTCCAGCTAGTCTCTCATTGGTTCTCGCTATTCCTGTTCATCTTCCGCAGAAATTGCAAACTGGGCCAAACAGGAGGTTAAAGGGACTGACTCTCCAAGTCGGGAGAGTGTTAGTAAAGCGTCTGGAATGTTACACCCAAGTACCAGGGGAGGAAAACTGAGACATATTTGAACACGTTTCCCGATCATATGGTTGATCATACTCTAGGTTCCACATGCATGTTTTAGCTGAAGGAAGAATACCTTAAACCTGGAGAGTTGAGACCCGTGGAATGGGTACCATGCAATATGACTTCAAAGGGTCTTCATTTGCTCACCGAACCTCTCCAATCCTATCACTGCTGCGTTTATGCCCCTGTACACACGCTTGATTCTCTTTTGGAGACATAGCAATCCATAGGTTTTAAGATACTTACTAGTCAGGTACATTCTTAGGCTTTTAATATGGGGTGTTGAGTCCATTTCGTTGAGCAAGGAGTAGCTCTTGTCTATTCCATATTTGGCTTAAGGAACTTTATCTGTGCTCATTTGAATCTCTGGTTTTATGCAGCACCCCAACTCACCTTTACCCTTAAGCAAGCATAAGTTGGTTTTCTAAATTTGAGACCCTGTTCTGTTCTGTAATTCAGTTCCTGTGTAGCTAAGTTTACATTCCATGTATTACTGATATCTTATGATGTTTCTTTTCCTGTGTGACCTAGTTCAGTTAGAATCATCATACCTGAATCCACTCATTGTGCTGCTAAGGGCCTGATGAAATAGATTTCATTGCTGAGTGATATTGCTTTGTAAGTAAATACCACAAGTTCTTTATCCATTTTTCACTTTCTGCGATGTTGAACTTGTACTGTAAACGAAGTTCTTGTAAACAGAGCCGTTCCAAACTTTGGGCTGGCTGTGTCTTTTTGAGTTTAATTTTCCTAAGCTATAGGACCATAAGTGGAAGTGCCCTAGGCTCTGTTGCTTTGTTTTTTAGATGTTTCAGGAAACACCATACACTTCTCCCGAGTGTCTGTTGGCAATTTACATCCCGCCCATCAGCATAACAAGGCTCCCAGTTCTCCATGGCCTGTCCTGCCTTTCTGGATTTTACACTTTTTTCAGATGGCCCGTTTGACCGGGGGGAAGTGAGACTTCATTGTAGTGCAGATTTCCTTTGCAAGCTTGCTTGGTTGGCCAAAAAGGGCGTATGCGTTTTTTCCTGAATATATTCAGGAAAAAACGCATACGCCCTTTTTGGCCAAGTGCATCATTGTGGACGTTCTGTCTCTTTTCCTATGCTTTCAATGCAATTCCAGTCTACCTCCTGAAATCGGTTTCCTGCAATTCTGCCCCGCTTTCAAGTCTTCTTGGCAGCCTTACTTCAGTATATTTTTGGATGATAGCTGTCATTTATAACTCTGCAGGTTTGTGAATTACAGTGCCCCTGAGCTCCTTTCTTCAACTCGCTTTCTTGTGACCTGGCCACAACACCGCAGGATGGCTTCAGGCCCTAATCTGGTTCCGGTACGGCATGCTGAGCCTTTGGTTAATTCCTCTTCCTGGTGGGAAATGAGAGTTAAATTTGCCCGTCCAGACACCTCCAGCTAGTCTCCCATTGGTTCTCGCTATTCCTGTTCATCTTCCGCAGAAATTGCAAACTGGGCCAAACAGGAGGTTAAAGGCACTGACTCTCCAAGTAGGGAGAGTGTTAGTAAAGCATCTGGAATGTTGCACCCGAGTACCAGGGTACGAAAAGTGAGACATATTTTAACACGTCTCCTGATCACATGGTTGATCATACTCTAGGTTCCACATGCATGTTTTAGCTGAAGGAAGAATACCTTAAACCTGGGTAGTTGAAACCCATGGAATGGGTACCATGCAATATGAATTCAAATGGTCTTCATTTGCTCACCGAAACTCTCCAATCCTATCACTGCTGCGTTTATGTCCCTGTACACATGCTTGATTCTCTTTCGGAGACATAGCAATCCATAGGTTTTAAGATACTTACTAGTCAGGTACATTCTTAGGCGTTTAATATGCGGTGTTGAGTCCATTTCGTTGAGCAAGGAGTAGCTCTTGTCTATTCCATATTTGGCTTAAGGAACTTTATCTGTGCTCATTTCAATCTCTGGTTTTATGCAGCACCCCAACTCACCTACCCCTTAAGCAAGCATAAGTTGGTTTTCTAAATTTGAGACACTGTTCTGTTCTGTAATTCAGTTCCTGTGTAGCCAAGTTTACATTCCGTGTATTACTGATATCTTATGATGTTTCTTTTTCTGTGTGTCTTATTTCAGTTAGAATCATCATACCTGAATCCACTCATTGTGCTGCTAAGGGCCTGATGACATAGATTTCATTGCTGAGTCACATTGCTTTGTAAGTAAATACCACAAATTCTTTATCCATTTTTCACTTTCTGCGATGTTGAACTTGTACTGTAAACGAGGTTCTTGTAAACAGAGCCGTTCCAAACTTTGGGGTGGCTGTGTCTTTTTGATTTTAATTTCCCTAAGCTATAGGACCATAAGTGGAAGTGCCCTAGGCTCTGTTGCTTTGTTTTTTAGATGTTTCAGGAAACACCATACACTTCTTCCGAGTGTCTCTTGGCAATTTACATCCCGCCCATCAGCATAACAAGGCTCCCAGTTCTCCATGGCCTGTCCTGCCTTTCTGGATTTTACACTTTTTTCAGATGGCCCTTTTGACCGGGGGGAAGTGAGACTTCATTGTAGTGCAGATTTCCTTTGCAAGCTTGCTTGGTTGGCCAAAAAGGGCGTATGCGTTTTTTCCTGAATATATTCAGGAAAAAACGCATACGCCCTTTTTGTCCAAGTGCATCATTGTGGACGTTCTGCCTCTCTTCCTATGCTTTCAATGCAATTCCAGTCTACCTCCTGAAATCGGTTTCCTGCAATTCTGCCCCGCTTTCAAGTCCTCTTGGCAGCCTTACTTCAGTATATTTTTGGATGATAGCTGTCATTTATAACTCTGCAGGTTTGTGAATTACAGTGCCCCTGAGCTCCTTTCTTCAACTCGCTTTCTTGTGAGCTGGCCGCAACACCGCTGGATGGCTTCAGGCCCTAATCTGGTTCCGGCACGGCACCCTGAGCCTTTGGTTAATTCCTCTTCCTGGTGGGAAATGAGAGTTAAATTTGCCCGTCCAGACACCTCCAGCTAGTCTCTCATTGGTTCTCCTTATTCCTGTTCATCTTCCGCAGAAATTGCAAACTGGGCCAAACAGGACGTTAAAGGGACTGACTCTCCAAGTCGGGAGAGTGTTAGTAAAGCGTCTGGAATGTTGCACCCGAGTACCAGGGTATGAAAAGTGAGACATATTTGAACACGTTTCCCGATCATATGGTTGATCAAACTCTATGTTCCACATGAATATTTTAGCTGAAGGAAGAATACCATAAACCTGGAGAGTTGAGACCCGTGGAATGGGTACCATGCAATGTGACTTCAAAGGGTCTTCATTTGCTCACCGAACCTCTCCAATCCTATCACTGCTGCGTTTATGCCCCTGTACACATGCTTCATTCTCTTTTGGAGACATAGCAATCCATAGGTTTTAAGATACTTACTAGTCAGGTACATTCTTAGGCGTTTAATATGGGGTGTTGAGTCCATTTCGTTGAGCAAGGAGTAGCTCTTGTCTATTCCATATTTGGCTTAAGGAACTTTATCTGTGCTCATTTCAATCTCTGGTTTTATGCAGCACCCTAACTCACCTTTCCCCTTAAGCAAGCAGAAGTTGGTTTTCTAAATTTGAGACCCTGTTCTGTTTTGGAATTCAGTTCCTGTGTAGCCAAGTTTACATTCCGTGTATTAGTGATATCTTATGATGTTTCTTTTTCTGTGTGACTTATTTAAGTTAGAATCATCGTACCTGAATCCACTCATTATGCTTCTACGGGCCTGATGACATAGATTTCATTGCTGAGTGATACTGCATTGTACGTAAGTACCACAAGTTCTTTATCCATTTTTCACTTTCTGTGATATTGAACTTGTACGGTAAACGAGGTTCTTGTAAACAGAGGCGTCCCAAACAGTGGGGTGGCTGTGTCTTTTTGATTTTAATTTCCCTAAGCTATAGGACCATAAGTGGAAGTGCCCTAGGCTCTGTTGCTTTGTTTTTTAGATGTTTCAGGAAACACCATACACTTCTCCCGAGTGTCTGTTGGCAATTTACATCCCGCCCATCAGCATAACAAGGCTTCCAGTTCTCCATGGTCTGTCCTGCCTTTCTGGATTTTACACTTTTTTCAGATGGCCCTTTTGACCGGGGGGAAGTGAGACTTCATTGTAGTGCAGATTTCCTTTGCAAGCTTGCTTGGTTGGCCAAAAAGGGCGTATGCGTTTTTTCCTGAATATATTCAGGAAAAAACGCATACGCCATTTTTGGCCAAGTGCATCATTGTGGATGTTCTGCCTCTTTTCTTATGTTTTCAATACAATTCCAGTCTACTTCCTGAAATCGGTTTCCTGCAATTCTGCCCCGCTTTCAAGTCCTCTTGGCAGCCTTACTTCAGTATATTTTTGGACGAGAGCTGTCATTTATAACTCTGCAGGTTTGTGAATTACAGTGCCCCTGAGCTCCTTTCTTCAACTCGCTTTCTTGTGACCTGGCCGCAACACCGCAGGATGCCTTCAGGCCCTAATCTGGTTCTGGCACGGCACGCTGAGCCTTTGGTTATTTCCTCTTCCTGGTGGGAAATGAGAGTTAAATTTGCCTGTCTAGACACCTCCAGCTAGTCTCTCATTGGTTCTCCCTATTCCTGTTCATCTTCCGCAGAAATTGCAAACTGGGCCAAACAGGAGGTTAAAGGCGCTGACTATCCAAGTGGGGAGAGTGTTAGTAAAGCGTCTGGAATGTTGCACCTGAGTACCAGGGGAGGAAAACTGAGACATATTTGAACATGTCTCTCGTTCACACGGTTGATCATACTCTGGGTTCCACATGCATGATTTAGCTGAAGGAAGAATACCTTAAACCTGGGTAGTTGAAACCCGTGGAATGGGTACCATTCAATATGACTTCGAAGGGTCTTCATTTGCTCACCGAACCTCTTCAATCCTATCACTGCTGCGTTTATGCCCCTGTACACATGCTTGATTCTCTTTTGGAGACATAACAATCCATAGGTTTTAAGATACTTACAAGTCAGGCACATTCTTAGGCGTTTAATATGCGGTGTTGAGTCCATTTCGTTGAGCAAGGAGTAGCTCTTGTCTATTCCATATTTGGCTTAAGGAACTTTATCTGTGCTCATTTCAATCTCTGGTTTTATGCAGCACCCCAACTCACCTTTCCCCTTAAGCAAGCATAAGTTGGTTTTCTAAATTTGAGACCCTGTTCTGTTCTGTAATTCAGTTCTTGTGTAGCCAAGTTTACATTCCGTGTATTACTGTTATCTTATGATGTTTCTTTTTCTGTGTGACTTATTTCAGTTAGAATCATCGTACCTGAATCCACTCATTATGTTGCTACGGGCCTGATGACATAGATTTCATTGCTGAGTGATACTGCATTGTACATAAGTACCACAAGTTCTTTATCCATTTTTCACTTTCTGTGATATTGAACTTGTACGGTAAACGAGGTTCTTGTAAACAGAGGCGTCCCAAACTTTGGGGTGGCTGTGTCTTTTTGATTTTAATTTCCCTAAGCTATAGGACCATAAGTGGAAGTGCCCTAGGCTCTGTTGCTTTGTTTTTTAGATGTTTCAGGAAACACCATACACTTCTTCCGAGTGTCTGTTGGCAATTTATATCCCGCCCATCAGCATAACAAGGCTCCCAGTTCTCCATGGCCTGTCCTGCCTTTCTGGATTTTACACTTTTTTCAGATGGCCCTTTTGACCGGGGGGAAGTGAGACTTCATTGTAGTGCAGATTTCCTTTGCAAGCTTGCTTGGTTGGCCAAAAAGGGCGAATGCGTTTTTCCCTGAATATATTCAGGAAAAAACGCATACGCCCTTTTTGGCCAAGTGCATCATTGTGGACGTTCTGCCTCTTTTCCTATGCTTTACATGCAATTCCAGTCTACCTCCTGAAATCGGTTTCCTGCAATTCTGCCCCGCTTTCAAGTCCTCTTGGCAGCCTTACTTCAGTATATTTTTGGACGATAGCTGCGATTTATAACTCTGCAGGTTTGTGAATTACAGTGCCCCTGAGCTCCTTTCTTCAACTCGCTTTCTTGTGAGCTGGCCGCAACACCGCAGGATGGCTTCAGGCCCTAATCTGGTTCCGGCCCGGAATGCTGAGCCTTTGGTTATTTCCTCTTCCTGGTGGGAAATGAGAGTTAAATTTGCCTGTCCAGACACCTCCAGCTAGTCTCTCATTGGTTCTCGCTATTCCTGTTCATCTTCCGCAGAAATTGCAAACTGCGCCAAACAGGACGTTAAAGGGACTGACTCTCCAAGTCGGGAGAGTGTTAGTAAAGCGTCTGGAATGTTGCACCCGAGTACCAGGGTATGAAAAGTGAGACATATTTGAACACGTTTCCCGATCATATGGTTGATCAAACTCTAGGTTCCACATGGATATTTTAGCTGAAGGAAGAATACCATAAACCTGGAGAGTTGAGACCCGTGGAATGGCTACCATGCAATATGACTTCAAAGGGTCTTCATTTGCTCACCGAACCTCTCCAATCCTATCACTGCTGCGTTTATGCCCCTGTACACACGCTTGATTCTCTTTTGGAGACATAGCAATCCATAGGTTTTAAGAAACTTACTAGTCAGGTACATTCTTAGGCGTTTAATATGGGGTGTTGAGTCCATTTCGTTGAGCAAGGAGTAGCTCTTGTCTATTCCATATTTGGCTTAAGGAACTTTATCTGTGCTCATTTCAATCTCTGGTTTTATGCAGCACCCCAACTCACCTTTCCCCTTAAGCAAGCATAAGTTGGTTTTCTAAATTTGAGACCCTGTTCTGTTTTGGAATTCAGTTCCTGTGTAGCCAAGTTTACATTCCGTGTATTAGTGATATCTTATGATGTTTCTTTCTCTGTGTGACTTATTTCAGTTAGAATCATCGTACCTGAATCCACTCATTATGTTGCTACGGGCCTGATGACATAGATTTCATTGCTGAGTGATACTGCATTGTACATAAGTACCACAAGTTCTTTATCCATTTTCCACTTTCTGTGATATTGAACTTGTACGGTAAATGAGGTTCTTGTAAACAGAGGCGTCCCAAACTTTGGGGTGGCTGTGTCTTTTTGATTTTAATTTCCCTAAGCTATAGGACCATAAGTGGAAGTGCCCTAGGCTCTGTTGCTTTGTTTTTTAGATGTTTCAGGAAACACCATACACTTCTCCCGAGTGTCTGTTGGCAATTTACATCCCGCCCATCAGCATAACAAGGCTCCCAGTTCTCCATGGCCTGTCCTGCCTTTCTGGATTTTACACTTTTTTCAGATGGCCCTTTTGACCGGGGGGAAGTGAGACTTCATTGTAGTGCAGATTTCCTTTGCAAGCTTGCTTGGTTGGCCAAAAAGGGCGAATGCGTTTTTTCCTGAATATATTCAGGAAAAAACGCATACGCCCTTTTTGGCCAAGTGCATCATTGTGGACGTTCTGCCTCTTTTCCTATGCTTTCAATGCAATTCCAGTCTACCTCCTGAAATCGGTTTCCTGCAATTCTGCCCCGCTTTCAAGTCCTCTTGGCAGCCTTACTTCAGTATATTTTTGGACGATAGCTGCCATTTATAACTCTGCAGGTTTGTGAATTACAGTGCCCCTGAGCTCCTTTCTTCAACTCGCTTTCTTGTGAGCTGGCCGCAACACCGCAGGATGGCTTCAGGCCCTAATCTGGTTCCGGCATGGCACGCTGAGCCTTTGGTTATTTCCTCTTCCTGATGGGAAATGAGAGTTAAATTTGCCCGTCCAGACACCTCCAGCTAGTCTCTCATTGGTTCTCGCTATTCCTGTTCATCTTCCGCTGAAATTGCAAACTGGGCCAAACAGGAGGTTAAAGGGACTGACTCTCCAAGTCGGGAGAGTGTTAGTAAAGCGTCTGGAATGTTGCACCCGAGTACCAGGGTACGAAAACTGAGACATATTTGAACACGTCTCCCGATCACATGGTTGATCATACTCTAGGTTCCACATGCATGTTTTAGCTGAAGGAAGAATACCTTAAACCTGGGTAGTTGAGACCCGTGGAATGGGTACCATGCAATATGACTTCAAAGGGTCTTCATTTGCTCACCGAACCTCTCCAATCCTATCACTGCTGCGTTTATGCCCCTGTACACATGCTTGATTCTCTTTCGGAGACATAGCAATCCATAGGTTTTAAGATACTTACTAGTCAGGTACATTCTTAGGCGTTTAATATGGGGTGTTGAGTCCATTTCGTTGAGCAAGGAGTAGCACTTGTCTATTCGATATTTGGCTTAAGGAACTTTATCTGTGCTCATTTCAATCTCTGGTTTTATGCAGCACCCCAACTCACCTTTCCTCTTAAGCAAGCATAAGTTGGTTTTCTAAATTTGAGACCCTGTTCTGTTTTGGAATTCAGTTCCTGTGTAGCCAAGTTTACATTCGGTGTATTACTGATATCTTATGATGTTTCTTTTTCTGTGTGACTTATTTCAGTTAGAATCATCGTACCTGAATCCACTCATTGTGCTGCTAAGGGCCTGATGACATAGATTTCATTGCTGAGTGATATTGCTTTGTAAGTAAATACCACAACTTCTTTATCCATTTTTCACTTTCTGCGATGTTGAACTTGTACTGTAAACGAGGTTCTGGTAAACAGAGGCGTCCCAAACTTTGGGGTGGCTGTGTCTTTTTGATTTTAATTTCCCTAAGCTATAGGACCATAAGTGGAAGTGCCCTAGGCTCTGTTGCTTTGTTTTTTAGATGTTTCAGGAAACACCATACACTTCTCCCGAGTGTCTGTTGGCAATTTACATCCCGCCCATCAGCATAACAAGGCTCCCAGTTCTCCATGGCCTGTCCTGCCTTTCTGGATTTTACACTTTTTTCAGATGGCCTGTTAGACCGGGGGGAAGTGAAACTTCATTGTAGTGCAGATTTCCTTTGCAAGCTTGCTTGGTTGGCCAAAAAGGGCGTATGCGTTTTTACCTGAATATATTCAGGAAAAAACGCATACACCCTTTTTGGCCAAGTGCATCATTGTGGACGTTCTGCCTCTTTTCCTATGCTTTCAATGCAATTCCAGTCTACCTCCTGAAATCGGTTTCCTGCAATTCTGCCCCGCTTTCAAGTCCTCTTGGCAGCCTTACTTCAATATATTTTTGGACGATAGCTGTCATTTATAACTCTGCAGGTTTGTGAATTACAGTGCCCCTGAGCTCCTTTCTTCAACTCGCTTTCTTGTGAGCTGGCCGCAACACCGCAGGATGGCTTCAGGCCCTAATCTGGTTCCGGCACGGCACGCTGAGCCTTTGGTTATTTCCTCTTCCTGGTGGGAAATGAGAGTTAAATTTGCCCGTCCAGACACCTCCAGCTAGTCTCTCATTGGTTCTCGCTATTCCTGTTCATCTTCCGCAGAAATTGCAAACTGGGCCAAACAGGAGTTTAAAGGCGATGAGTCTCCAAGTGGGAAGAGTGTTAGTAAAATGTCTGGAATGTTGCACCCGAGTACCAGGGGAGGAAAACTGAGACATATTTGAACACGTCTCCCGTTCACACGGTTGATCATACTCTGGGTTCCACATGCATGTTTTAGCTGAAGGAAGAATACATTAAACCTGGAGAGTTGAGACCCGTGGAATGGGTACCATGCAATGTGACTTCAAAGGGTCTTCATTTGCTCACCGAACCTCTCCAATCCTATCACTGCTGCGTTTATGCCCCTGTACACATGCTTGATTCTCTTTCGGAGACATAGCAATCCATAGGTTTTAAGATACTTACTAGTCAGGTACATTCTTAGGCGTTTAATATGCGGTGTTGAGTCCATTTCGTTGAGCAAGGAGTAGCTCTTGTCTATTCCATATTTGGCTTAAGGAACTTTATCTGTGCTCATTTCAATCTCTGGTTTTATGCAGCACCCCAACTCACCTTTCCCCTTAAGCAAGCATAAGTTGGTTTTCTAAATTTGAGACCCTGTTCTGTTTTGGAATTCAGTTCCTGTGTAGCCAAGTTTACATTCCGTGTATTAGTGATATCTTATGATGTTTCTTTTTCTGTGTGACTTATTTCAGTTAGAATCATCGTACCTGAATCCACTCATTATGCTGCTACGGGCCTGATGACATAGATTTCATTGCTGAGTGATACTGCATTGTACGTAAGTACCACAAGTTCTTTATCCATTTTTCACTTTCTGTGATATTGAACTTGTACTGTAAACGAGGTTCTTGAAAACAGAGGCGTCCCAAACTTTGGGGTGGCTGTGTCTTTTTGAATTTAATTTTCCTAAGCTATAGGACCATAAGTGGAAGTGCCCTAGGCTCTGTTGCTTTGTTTTTTAGATGTTTCAGGAAACACCATACACTTCTCCCGAGTGTCTGTTGGCAACTTACATCCCGCCCATCAGCATAACAAGGCTCCCAGTTCTCCATGGCCTGTCCTGCCTTTCTGGATTTTACACTTTTTTCAGATGGCCCTTTTGACCGGGGGGAAGTGAGACTTCATTGTAGTGCAGATTTCCTTTGCAAGCTTGCTTGGTTGGCCAAAAAGGGCGTATGCGTTTTTTCCTGAATATATTCAGGAAAAAACGCATACGCCCTTTTTGGCCAAGTGCATCATTGTGGACGTTCTGCCTCTTTTCCTATGTTTTCAATGCAATTCCAGTCTACCTCCTGAAATCGGTTTCCTGCAATTCTGCCCCGCTTTCAAGTCCTCTTGGCAGCCTTACTTCAGTATATTTTTGGACGATAGCTGTCATTTATAACTCTGCAGCTTTGTGAATTAAAGTGCCCCTGAGCTCCTTTCTTCAACTCGCTTTCTTGTGAGCTGGCCGCAACACCGCAGGATGGCTTCAGGCCCTAATCTGGTTCCGACATGGCACGCTGAGCCTTTGGTTATTTCCTCTTCCTGGTGGGAAATGAGAGTTAAATTTGCCCGTCCAGACCTCTCCAGCTAGTCTCTCATTGGTTCTCGCTATTCCTGTTCATCTTCCGCAGAAATTGCAAACTGGGCCAAACAGGAGGTTAAAGGGACTGACTCTCCAAGTCGGGAGAGTGTTAGTAAAGCGTCTGGAATGTTGCACCCGAGTACCAGGGTACGAAAACTGAGACATATTTGAACACGTCTCCCGATCACATGGTTGATCATACTCTAGGTTCCACATGCATGTTTTAGCTGAAGGAAGAATACCTTAAACCTGGGTAGTTGAGACCCGTGGAATGGGTACCATGCAATGTGACTTCAAAGGGTCTTCACTTGCTCACCGAACCTCTCCAATCCTATCACTGCTGCGTTTATGCCCCTGTACACATGCTTGATTCTCTTTCGGAGACATAGCAATCCATAGGTTTTAAGATACTTACTAGTCAAGTACATTCTTAGGCGTTTAATATGCGGTGTTGAGTCCATTTCGTTGAGCAAGGAGTAGCTCTTGTCTATTCCATATTTGGCTTAAGGAACTTTATCTGTGCTCATTTCAATCTCTGGTTTTATGCAGCACCCCAACTCACCTTTCCCCTTAAGCAAGCATAAGTTGGTTTTCTAAATTTGAGACCCTGTTCTGTTTTGGAATTCAGTTCCTGTGTAGCCAAGTTTACATTCCGTGTATTAGTGATATCTTATGATGTTTCTTTTTCTGTGTGACTTATTTCAGTTAGAATCATCGTACCTGAATCCACTCATTATGCTGCTACGGGCCTGATGACATAGATTTCATTGCTGAGTGATACTGCATTGTACGTAAGTACCACAAGTTCTTTATCCATTTTTCACTTTCTG
Source organism: Globicephala melas (assembly GCF_963455315.2). Lineage (NCBI taxonomy): Eukaryota > Metazoa > Chordata > Mammalia > Artiodactyla > Delphinidae > Globicephala > Globicephala melas. The sequence continues at coordinate 1,222,367 of NW_027207223.1, forward strand.
TGATATTGAACTTGTACTGTAAACGAGGTTCTTGAAAACAGAGGCGTCCCAAACTTTGGGGTGGCTGTGTCTTTTTGAATTTAATTTTCCTAAGCTATAGGACCATAAGTGGAAGTGCCCTAGGCTCTGTTGCTTTGTTTTTTAGATGTTTCAGGAAACACCATACACTTCTCCCGAGTGTCTGTTGGCAACTTACATCCCGCCCATCAGCATAACAAGGCTCCCAGTTCTCCATGGCCTGTCCTGCCTTTCTGGATTTTACACTTTTTTCAGATGGCCCTTTTGACCGGGGGGAAGTGAGACTTCATTGTAGTGCAGATTTCCTTTGCAAGCTTTCTTGGTTGGCCAAAAAGTGCGTATGCGTTTTTTCCTGAATATATTCAGGAAAAAACGCATACGCCCTTTTTGGCCAAGTGCATCATTGTGGACGTTCTGCCTCTTTTCCTATGTTTTCAATGCAATTCCAGTCTACCTCCTGAAATCGGTTTCCTGCAATTCTGCCCCGCTTTCAAGTCCTCTTGGCAGCCTTACTTCAGTATATTTTTGGACGATAGCTGTCATTTATAACTCTGCAGCTTTGTGAATTACAGTGCACCTGAGCTCCTTTCTTCAACTCGCTTTCTTGTGAGCTGGCCGCAACACCGCAGGATGGCTTCAGGCCCTAATCTGGTTCCGGCATGGCACGCTGAGCCTTTGGTTATTTCCTCTTCCTGGTGGGAAATGAGAGTTAAATTTGCCCGTCCAGACACCTCCAGCTAGTCTCTCATTGGTTCTCGCTATTCCTGTTCATCTTCCGCTGAAATTGCAAACTGGGCCAAACAGGAGGTTAAAGGGACTGACTCTCCAAGTCGGGAGAGTGTTAGTAAAGCGTCTGGAATGTTGCACCCGAGTACCAGGGTACGAAAACTGAGACATATTTGAACACGTCTCCCGATCACATGGTTGATCATACTCTAGGTTCCACATGCATGTTTTAGCTGAAGGAAGAATACCTTAAACCTGGGTAGTTGAGACCCGTGGAATGGGTACCATGCAATATGACTTCAAAGGGTCTTCATTTGCTCACCGAACCTCTCCAATCCTATCACTGCTGCGTTTATGCCCCTGTACACATGCTTGATTCTCTTTCGGAGACATAGCAATCCATAGGTTTTAAGATACTTACTAGTCAGGTACATTCTTAGGCGTTTAATATGGGGTGTTGAGTCCATTTCGTTGAGCAAGGAGTAGCACTTGTCTATTCCATATTTGGCTTAAGGAACTTTATCTGTGCTCATTTCAATCTCTGGTTTTATGCAGCACCCCAACTCACCTTTCCTCTTAAGCAAGCATAAGTTGGTTTTCTAAATTTGAGACCCTGTTCTGTTTTGGAATTCAGTTCCTGTGTAGCCAAGTTTACATTCGGTGTATTACTGATATCTTATGATGTTTCTTTTTCTGTGTGACTTATTTCAGTTAGAATCATCGTACCTGAATCCACTCATTGTGCTGCTAAGGGCCTGATGACATAGATTTCATTGCTGAGTGATATTGCTTTGTAAGTAAATACCACAACTTCTTTATCCATTTTTCACTTTCTGCGATGTTGAACTTGTACTGTAAACGAGGTTCTGGTAAACAGAGGCGTCCCAAACTTTGGGGTGGCTGTGTCTTTTTAATTTTAATTTCCCTAAGCTATAGGACCATAAGTGGAAGTGCCCTAGGCTCTGTTGCTTTGTTTTTTAGATGTTTCAGGAAACACCATACACTTCTCCCGAGTGTCTGTTGGCAATTTACATCCCGCCCATCAGCATAACAAGGCTCCCAGTTCTCCATGGCCTGTCCTGCCTTTCTGGATTTTACACTTTTTTCAGATGGCCTGTTAGACCGGGGGGAAGTGAAACTTCATTGTAGTGCAGATTTCCTTTGCAAGCTTGCTTGGTTGGCCAAAAAGGGCGTATGCGTTTTTACCTGAATATATTCAGGAAAAAACGCATACACCCTTTTTGGCCAAGTGCATCATTGTGGACGTTCTGCCTCTTTTCCTATGCTTTCAATGCAATTCCAGTCTACCTCCTGAAATCGGTTTCCTGCAATTCTGCCCCGCTTTCAAGTCCTCTTGGCAGCCTTACTTCAATATATTTTTGGACGATAGCTGTCATTTATAACTCTGCAGGTTTGTGAATTACAGTGCCCCTGAGCTCCTTTCTTCAACTCGCTTTCTTGTGACCTGGCCGCAACACCGCAGGATGGCTTCAGGCCCTAATCTGGTTCCGGCACGGCACACTGAGCCTTTGGTTATTTCCTCTTCCTGGTGGGAAATGAGAGTTAAATTTGCCCGTCCAGACACCTCCAGCTAGTCTCTCATTGGTTCTCGCTATTCCTGTTCATCTTCCGCTGAAATTGCAAACTGGGCCAAACAGGAGGTTAAAGGGACTGACTCTCCAAGTCGGGAGAGTGTTAGTAAAGCGTCTGGAATGTTGCACCCGAGTACCAGGGTACGAAAACTGAGACATATTTGAACACGTCTCCCGATCACATGGTTGATCATACTCTAGGTTCCACATGCATGTTTTAGCTGAAGGAAGAATACCTTAAACCTGGGTAGTTGAGACCCGTGGAATGGGTACCATGCAATATGACTTCAAAGGGTCTTCATTTGCTCACCGAACCTCTCCAATCCTATCACTGCTGCGTTTATGCCCCTGTACACATGCTTGATTCTCTTTCGGAGACATAGCAATCCATAGGGTTTAAGATACTTAAGAGTCAGGCACATTCTTAGGCGTTTAATATGCGGTGTTGAGTCCATTTCGTTGAGCAAGGAGTAGCTCTTGTCTATTCCATTTTTGGCTTAAGGAACTTTATCTGTGCTCATTTCAATCTCTGGTTTTATGCAGCACCCCAACTCACCTTTCCCCTTAAGCAAGCATAAGTTGGTTTTCTAAATTTGAGACCCTGTTCTGTTTTGGAATTCAGTTCCTTTGTAGCCAAGTTTACATTCCGTGTATTAGTGATATCTTATGATGTTTCTTTTTCTGTGTGACTTATTTCAGTTAGAATCATCGTACCTGAATCCACTCATTATGCTGCTACGGGCCTGATGACATAGATTTCATTGCTGAGTGATACTGCATTGTACGTAAGTACCACAAGTTCTTTATCCATTTTCCACTTTCTGTGATATTGAACTTGTACGGTAAACGAGGTTCTTGTAAACAGAGCCGTTCCAAACTTTGGGGTGGTTGTGTCTTTTTGATTTTCATTTCCCTAAGCTATAGGACCATAAGTGGAAGTGCCCTAGGCTCTGTTGCTTTGTTTTTTAGATGTTTCAGGAAACACCATACACTTCTCCCGAGTGTCTGTTGGAAATTTACATCCCGCCCATCAGCATAACAAGGCTCCCAGTTCTCCATGGCCTGTCCTGCCTTTCTGGATTTTACACTTTTTTCAGATGGCCTGTTAGACCGGGGGGAAGTGAGACTTCATTGTAGTGCAGATTTCCTTTGCAAGCTTGCTTGGTTGGCCAAAAAGGGCGTATGCGTTTTTTCCTGAATATATTCAGGAAAAAACGCATACGCCCTTTTTGGCCAAGTGCATCATTGTGGACGTTCTGCCTCTTTTCCTATGCTTTCAATGCAATTCCAGTCTACCTCCTGAAATCGGTTTCCTGCAATTCTGCCCCGCTTTCAAGTCCTCTTGGCAGCCTTACTTTAGTATATTTTTTGACGATAGCTGTCATTTATAACTCTGCAGGTTTGTGAATTACAGTGCCCCTGAGCTCCTTTCTTCAACTCGCTTTCTTGTGACCTGGCCGCAACACCCCAGGATGGCTTCAGGCCCTAATCTGGTTCCGGCACGGCACGCTGAGCCTTTGGTTAATTCCTCTTCCTGTTGGGAAATGAGAGTTAAATTTGCCCGTCCACACACCTCCAGCTAGTCTCTCATTGGTTCTCGCTATTCCTGTTCATCTTCCGCAGAAATTGCAAACTGGGCCAAACAGGAGGTTAAAGGGACTGACTCTCCAAGTCGGGAGAGTGTTAGTAAAGCGTCTGGAATGTTGCACCCGAGTAGCAGGGTACGAAAACTGAGACATATTTGAACACGTCTCCCGATCACATGGTTGATCATACTCTAGGTTCCACATGCATGTTTTAGCTGAAGGAAGAATACCTTAAACCTGGGTAGTTGAGACCCGTGGAATGGGTACCATGCAATATGACTTCAAAGGGTCTTCATTTGCTCACCGAACCTCTCCAATCCTATCACTGCTGCGTTTATGCCCCTGTACACATGCTTGATTCTCTTTCGGAGACATAGCAATCCATAGGGTTTAAGATACTTACTTGTCAGGTACATTCTTAGGCGTTTAATATGGGGTGTTGAGTCCATTTCGTTGAGCAAGGAGTAGCTCTTGTCTATTCCATATTTGGCTTAAGGAACTTTATCTGTGCTCATTTCAATCTCTGGTTTTATGCAGCACCCCAACTCACCTTTCCCCTTAAGCAAGCATAAGTTGGTTTTCTAAATTTGAGACCCTGTTCTGTTTTGGAATTCAGTTCCTGTGTAGCCAAGTTTACATTCCGTGTATTAGTGATATCTTATGATGTTTCTTTTTCTGTGTGACTTATTTCATTTAGAATCATCGTACCTGAATCCACTCATTGTGCTGCTACGGGCCTGACGACATAGATTTCATTGCTGAGTGATACTGCATTGTACGTAAGTACCACAAGTTCTTTATCCATTTTCCACTTTCTGTGATATTGAACTTGTACGGTAAACGAGGTTCTTGTAAACAGAGCCGTTCCAAACTTTGGGGTGGTTGTGTCTTTTTGATTTTAATTTCCCTAAGCTATAGGACCATAAGTGGAAGTGCCCTAGGCTCTGTTGGTTTGTTTCTTAGATGTTTCAGGAAACACCATACACTTCTCTCGAGTGTCTGTTGGCAATTTACATCCCGCCCATCAGCATAACAAGGCTCCCAGTTCTCCATGGCCTGTCCTGCCTTTCTGGATTTTACACTTTTTTCAGATGGCCTGTTAGACCGGGGGGAAGTGAGACTTCATTGTAGTGCAGATTTCCTTTGTAAGCTTGCTTGCTTGGCCAAAAAGTGCGTATGCGTTTTTTCCTGAATATATTCAGGAAAAAACGCATACGCCCTTTTTGACCAAGTGCATCATTGTGGACGTTCTGCCTCTTTTCCTATGCTTTCAATGCAATTCCAGTCTACCTCCTGAAATCGGTTTCCTGCAATTCTGCCCCGCTTTCAAGTCCTCTTGGCAGCCATACTTTAGTATATTTTTTGACGATAGCTGGCATTTATAACTCTGCAGGTTTGTGAATTACAGTGCCCCTGAGCTCCTTTCTTCAACTCGCTTTCTTGTGAGCTGGCCGCAACACCCCAGGATGGCTTCATGCCCTAATCTGGTTCCGGCACGGCACGCTGAGCCTTTGGTTAATTCCTCTTCCTGGTGGGAAATGAGAGTTAAATTTGCCCGTCCAGACCCCTCCAGCTAGTCTCTCATTGGTTCTCGCTATTCCTGTTCATCTTCCGCAGAAATTGCAAACTGGGCCAAACAGGAGGTTAAAGGGACTGACTCTCCAAGTCGGGAGAGTGTTAGTAAAGCGTCTGGAATGTTGCACCCGAGTACCAGGGTACGAAAACTGAGACATATTTGAACACGTCTCCCGATCACATGGTTGATCATACTCTAGGTTCCACATGCATGTTTTAGCTGAAGGAAGAATACCTTAAACCTGGGTAGTTGAGACCCGTGGAATGGGTACCATGCAATGTGACTTCAAAGGGTCTTCACTTGCTCACCGAACCTCTCCAATCCTATCACTGCTGCGTTTATGCCCCTGTACACATGCTTGATTCTCTTTCGGAGACATAGCAATCCATAGGTTTTAAGATACTTACTAGTCAAGTACATTCTTAGGCGTTTAATATGCGGTGTTGAGTCCATTTCGTTGAGCAAGGAGTAGCTCTTGTCTATTCCATATTTGGCTTAAGGAACTTTATCTGTGCTCATTTCAATCTCTGGTTTTATGCAGCACCCCAACTCACCTTTCCCCTTAAGCAAGCATAAGTTGGTTTTCTAAATTTGAGACCCTGTTCTGTTTTGGAATTCAGTTCCTGTGTAGCCAAGTTTACATTCCGTGTATTAGTGATATCTTATGATGTTTCTTTTTCTGTGTGACTTATTTCAGTTAGAATCATCGTACCTGAATCCACTCATTATGCTGCTACGGGCCTGATGACATAGATTTCATTGCTGAGTGATACTGCATTGTACGTAAGTACCACAAGTTCTTTATCCATTTTTCACTTTCTGTGATATTGAACTTGTACTGTAAACGAGGTTCTTGAAAACAGAGGCGTCCCAAACTTTGGGGTGGCTGTGTCTTTTTGAATTTAATTTTCCTAAGCTATAGGACCATAAGTGGAAGTGCCCTAGGCTCTGTTGCTTTGTTTTTTAGATGTTTCAGGAAACACCATACACTTCTCCCGAGTGTCTGTTGGCAACTTACATCCCGCCCATCAGCATAACAAGGCTCCCAGTTCTCCATGGCCTGTCCTGCCTTTCTGGATTTTACACTTTTTTCAGATGGCCCTTTTGACCGGGGGGAAGTGAGACTTCATTGTAGTGCAGATTTCCTTTGCAAGCTTGCTTGGTTGGCCAAAAAGTGCGTATGCGTTTTTTCCTGAATATATTCAGGAAAAAACGCATACGCCCTTTTTGGCCAAGTGCATCATTGTGGACGTTCTGCCTCTTTTCCTATGTTTTCAATGCAATTCCAGTCTACCTCCTGAAATCGGTTTCCTGCAATTCTGCCCCGCTTTCAAGTCCTCTTGGCAGCCTTACTTCAGTATATTTTTGGACGATAGCTGTCATTTATAACTCTGCAGCTTTGTGAATTACAGTGCACCTGAGCTCCTTTCTTCAACTCGCTTTCTTGTGAGCTGGCCGCAACACCGCAGGATGGCTTCAGGCCCTAATCTGGTTCCGGCATGGCACGCTGAGCCTTTGGTTATTTCCTCTTCCTGGTGGGAAATGAGAGTTAAATTTGCCCGTCCAGACACCTCCAGCTAGTCTCTCATTGGTTCTCGCTATTCCTGTTCATCTTCCGCTGAAATTGCAAACTGGGCCAAACAGGAGGTTAAAGGGACTGACTCTCCAAGTCGGGAGAGTGTTAGTAAAGCGTCTGGAATGTTGCACCCGAGTACCAGGGTACGAAAACTGAGACATATTTGAACACGTCTCCCGATCACATGGTTGATCATACTCTAGGTTCCACATGCATGTTTTAGCTGAAGGAAGAATACCTTAAACCTGGGTAGTTGAGACCCGTGGAATGGGTACCATGCAATATGACTTCAAAGGGTCTTCATTTGCTCACCGAACCTCTCCAATCCTATCACTGCTGCGTTTATGCCCCTGTACACATGCTTGATTCTCTTTCGGAGACATAGCAATCCATAGGTTTTAAGATACTTACTAGTCAGGTACATTCTTAGGCGTTTAATATGGGGTGTTGAGTCCATTTCGTTGAGCAAGGAGTAGCACTTGTCTATTCCATATTTGGCTTAAGGAACTTTATCTGTGCTCATTTCAATCTCTGGTTTTATGCAGCACCCCAACTCACCTTTCCTCTTAAGCAAGCATAAGTTGGTTTTCTAAATTTGAGACCCTGTTCTGTTTTGGAATTCAGTTCCTGTGTAGCCAAGTTTACATTCGGTGTATTACTGATATCTTATGATGTTTCTTTTTCTGTGTGACTTATTTCAGTTAGAATCATCGTACCTGAATCCACTCATTATGCTGCTACGGGCCTGATGACATAGATTTCATTGCTGAGTGATACTGCATTGTACGTAAGTACCACAAGTTCTTTATCCATTTTTCACTTTCTGTGATATTGAACTTGTACTGTAAACGAGGTTCTTGAAAACAGAGGCGTCCCAAACTTTGGGGTGGCTGTGTCTTTTTGAATTTAATTTTCCTAAGCTATAGGACCATAAGTGGAAGTGCCCTAGGCTCTGTTGCTTTGTTTTTTAGATGTTTCAGGAAACACCATACACTTCTCCCGAGTGTCTGTTGGCAACTTACATCCCGCCCATCAGCATAACAAGGCTCCCAGTTCTCCATGGCCTGTCCTGCCTTTCTGGATTTTACACTTTTTTCAGATGGCCCTTTTGACCGGGGGGAAGTGAGACTTCATTGTAGTGCAGATTTCCTTTGCAAGCTTGCTTGGTTGGCCAAAAAGGGCGTATGCGTTTTTTCCTGAATATATTCAGGAAAAAACGCATACGCCCTTTTTGGCCAAGTGCATCATTGTGGACGTTCTGCCTCTTTTCCTATGTTTTCAATGCAATTCCAGTCTACCTCCTGAAATCGGTTTCCTGCAATTCTGCCCCGCTTTCAAGTCCTCTTGGCAGCCTTACTTCAGTATATTTTTGGACGATAGCTGTCATTTATAACTCTGCAGCTTTGTGAATTAAAGTGCCCCTGAGCTCCTTTCTTCAACTCGCTTTCTTGTGAGCTGGCCGCAACACCGCAGGATGGCTTCAGGCCCTAATCTGGTTCCGACATGGCACGCTGAGCCTTTGGTTATTTCCTCTTCCTGGTGGGAAATGAGAGTTAAATTTGCCCGTCCAGACCCCTCCAGCTAGTCTCTCATTGGTTCTCGCTATTCCTGTTCATCTTCCGCAGAAATTGCAAACTGGGCCAAACAGGAGGTTAAAGGGACTGACTCTCCAAGTCGGGAGAGTGTTAGTAAAGCGTCTGGAATGTTGCACCCGAGTACCAGGGTACGAAAACTGAGACATATTTGAACACGTCTCCCGATCACATGGTTGATCATACTCTAGGTTCCACATGCATGTTTTAGCTGAAGGAAGAATACCTTAAACCTGGGTAGTTGAGACCCGTGGAATGGGTACCATGCAATGTGACTTCAAAGGGTCTTCACTTGCTCACCGAACCTCTCCAATCCTATCACTGCTGCGTTTATGCCCCTGTACACATGCTTGATTCTCTTTCGGAGACATAGCAATCCATAGGTTTTAAGATACTTACTAGTCAAGTACATTCTTAGGCGTTTAATATGCGGTGTTGAGTCCATTTCGTTGAGCAAGGAGTAGCTCTTGTCTATTCCATATTTGGCTTAAGGAACTTTATCTGTGCTCATTTCAATCTCTGGTTTTATGCAGCACCCCAACTCACCTTTCCCCTTAAGCAAGCATAAGTTGGTTTTCTAAATTTGAGACCCTGTTCTGTTTTGGAATTCAGTTCCTGTGTAGCCAAGTTTACATTCCGTGTATTAGTGATATCTTATGATGTTTCTTTTTCTGTGTGACTTATTTCAGTTAGAATCATCGTACCTGAATCCACTCATTATGCTGCTACGGGCCTGATGACATAGATTTCATTGCTGAGTGATACTGCATTGTACGTAAGTACCACAAGTTCTTTATCCATTTTTCACTTTCTGTGATATTGAACTTGTACTGTAAACGAGGTTCTTGAAAACAGAGGCGTCCCAAACTTTGGGGTGGCTGTGTCTTTTTGAATTTAATTTTCCTAAGCTATAGGACCATAAGTGGAAGTGCCCTAGGCTCTGTTGCTTTGTTTTTTAGATGTTTCAGGAAACACCATACACTTCTCCCGAGTGTCTGTTGGCAACTTACATCCCGCCCATCAGCATAACAAGGCTCCCAGTTCTCCATGGCCTGTCCTGCCTTTCTGGATTTTACACTTTTTTCAGATGGCCCTTTTGACCGGGGGGAAGTGAGACTTCATTGTAGTGCAGATTTCCTTTGCAAGCTTGCTTGGTTGGCCAAAAAGTGCGTATGCGTTTTTTCCTGAATATATTCAGGAAAAAACGCATACGCCCTTTTTGGCCAAGTGCATCATTGTGGACGTTCTGCCTCTTTTCCTATGTTTTCAATGCAATTCCAGTCTACCTCCTGAAATCGGTTTCCTGCAATTCTGCCCCGCTTTCAAGTCCTCTTGGCAGCCTTACTTCAGTATATTTTTGGACGATAGCTGTCATTTATAACTCTGCAGCTTTGTGAATTACAGTGCACCTGAGCTCCTTTCTTCAACTCGCTTTCTTGTGAGCTGGCCGCAACACCGCAGGATGGCTTCAGGCCCTAATCTGGTTCCGGCATGGCACGCTGAGCCTTTGGTTATTTCCTCTTCCTGGTGGGAAATGAGAGTTAAATTTGCCCGTCCAGACACCTCCAGCTAGTCTCTCATTGGTTCTCGCTATTCCTGTTCATCTTCCGCTGAAATTGCAAACTGGGCCAAACAGGAGGTTAAAGGGACTGACTCTCCAAGTCGGGAGAGTGTTAGTAAAGCGTCTGGAATGTTGCACCCGAGTACCAGGGTACGAAAACTGAGACATATTTGAACACGTCTCCCGATCACATGGTTGATCATACTCTAGGTTCCACATGCATGTTTTAGCTGAAGGAAGAATACCTTAAACCTGGGTAGTTGAGACCCGTGGAATGGGTACCATGCAATATGACTTCAAAGGGTCTTCATTTGCTCACCGAACCTCTCCAATCCTATCACTGCTGCGTTTATGCCCCTGTACACATGCTTGATTCTCTTTCGGAGACATAGCAATCCATAGGTTTTAAGATACTTACTAGTCAGGTACATTCTTAGGCGTTTAATATGGGGTGTTGAGTCCATTTCGTTGAGCAAGGAGTAGCACTTGTCTATTCCATATTTGGCTTAAGGAACTTTATCTGTGCTCATTTCAATCTCTGGTTTTATGCAGCACCCCAACTCACCTTTCCTCTTAAGCAAGCATAAGTTGGTTTTCTAAATTTGAGACCCTGTTCTGTTTTGGAATTCAGTTCCTGTGTAGCCAAGTTTACATTCGGTGTATTACTGATATCTTATGATGTTTCTTTTTCTGTGTGACTTATTTCAGTTAGAATCATCGTACCTGAATCCACTCATTGTGCTGCTAAGGGCCTGATGACATAGATTTCATTGCTGAGTGATATTGCTTTGTAAGTAAATACCACAACTTCTTTATCCATTTTTCACTTTCTGCGATGTTGAACTTGTACTGTAAACGAGGTTCTGGTAAACAGAGGCGTCCCAAACTTTGGGGTGGCTGTGTCTTTTTAATTTTAATTTCCCTAAGCTATAGGACCATAAGTGGAAGTGCCCTAGGCTCTGTTGCTTTGTTTTTTAGATGTTTCAGGAAACACCATACACTTCTCCCGAGTGTCTGTTGGCAATTTACATCCCGCCCATCAGCATAACAAGGCTCCCAGTTCTCCATGGCCTGTCCTGCCTTTCTGGATTTTACACTTTTTTCAGATGGCCTGTTAGACCGGGGGGAAGTGAAACTTCATTGTAGTGCAGATTTCCTTTGCAAGCTTGCTTGGTTGGCCAAAAAGGGCGTATGCGTTTTTACCTGAATATATTCAGGAAAAAACGCATACACCCTTTTTGGCCAAGTGCATCATTGTGGACGTTCTGCCTCTTTTCCTATGCTTTCAATGCAATTCCAGTCTACCTCCTGAAATCGGTTTCCTGCAATTCTGCCCCGCTTTCAAGTCCTCTTGGCAGCCTTACTTCAATATATTTTTGGACGATAGCTGTCATTTATAACTCTGCAGGTTTGTGAATTACAGTGCCCCTGAGCTCCTTTCTTCAACTCGCTTTCTTGTGACCTGGCCGCAACACCGCAGGATGGCTTCAGGCCCTAATCTGGTTCCGGCACGGCACACTGAGCCTTTGGTTATTTCCTCTTCCTGGTGGGAAATGAGAGTTAAATTTGCCCGTCCAGACACCTCCAGCTAGTCTCTCATTGGTTCTCGCTATTCCTGTTCATCTTCCGCTGAAATTGCAAACTGGGCCAAACAGGAGGTTAAAGGGACTGACTCTCCAAGTCGGGAGAGTGTTAGTAAAGCGTCTGGAATGTTGCACCCGAGTACCAGGGTACGAAAACTGAGACATATTTGAACACGTCTCCCGATCACATGGTTGATCATACTCTAGGTTCCACATGCATGTTTTAGCTGAAGGAAGAATACCTTAAACCTGGGTAGTTGAGACCCGTGGAATGGGTACCATGCAATATGACTTCAAAGGGTCTTCATTTGCTCACCGAACCTCTCCAATCCTATCACTGCTGCGTTTATGCCCCTGTACACATGCTTGATTCTCTTTCGGAGACATAGCAATCCATAGGGTTTAAGATACTTAAGAGTCAGGCACATTCTTAGGCGTTTAATATGCGGTGTTGAGTCCATTTCGTTGAGCAAGGAGTAGCTCTTGTCTATTCCATTTTTGGCTTAAGGAACTTTATCTGTGCTCATTTCAATCTCTGGTTTTATGCAGCACCCCAACTCACCTTTCCCCTTAAGCAAGCATAAGTTGGTTTTCTAAATTTGAGACCCTGTTCTGTTTTGGAATTCAGTTCCTTTGTAGCCAAGTTTACATTCCGTGTATTAGTGATATCTTATGATGTTTCTTTTTCTGTGTGACTTATTTCAGTTAGAATCATCGTACCTGAATCCACTCATTATGCTGCTACGGGCCTGATGACATAGATTTCATTGCTGAGTGATACTGCATTGTACGTAAGTACCACAAGTTCTTTATCCATTTTCCACTTTCTGTGATATTGAACTTGTACGGTAAACGAGGTTCTTGTAAACAGAGCCGTTCCAAACTTTGGGGTGGTTGTGTCTTTTTGATTTTAATTTCCCTAAGCTATAGGACCATAAGTGGAAGTGCCCTAGGCTCTGTTGCTTTGTTTTTTAGATGTTTCAGGAAACACCATACACTTCTCCCGAGTGTCTGTTGGAAATTTACATCCCGCCCATCAGCATAACAAGGCTCCCAGTTCTCCATGGCCTGTCCTGCCTTTCTGGATTTTACACTTTTTTCAGATGGCCTGTTAGACCGGGGGGAAGTGAGACTTCATTGTAGTGCAGATTTCCTTTGCAAGCTTGCTTGGTTGGCCAAAAAGGGCGTATGCGTTTTTTCCTGAATATATTCAGGAAAAAACGCATACGCCCTTTTTGGCCAAGTGCATCATTGTGGACGTTCTGCCTCTTTTCCTATGCTTTCAATGCAATTCCAGTCTACCTCCTGAAATCGGTTTCCTGCAATTCTGCCCCGCTTTCAAGTCCTCTTGGCAGCCTTACTTTAGTATATTTTTTGACGATAGCTGTCATTTATAACTCTGCAGGTTTGTGAATTACAGTGCCCCTGAGCTCCTTTCTTCAACTCGCTTTCTTGTGACCTGGCCGCAACACCCCAGGATGGCTTCAGGCCCTAATCTGGTTCCGGCACGGCACGCTGAGCCTTTGGTTAATTCCTCTTCCTGTTGGGAAATGAGAGTTAAATTTGCCCGTCCACACACCTCCAGCTAGTCTCTCATTGGTTCTCGCTATTCCTGTTCATCTTCCGCAGAAATTGCAAACTGGGCCAAACAGGAGGTTAAAGGGACTGACTCTCCAAGTCGGGAGAGTGTTAGTAAAGCGTCTGGAATGTTGCACCCGAGTAGCAGGGTACGAAAACTGAGACATATTTGAACACGTCTCCCGATCACATGGTTGATCATACTCTAGGTTCCACATGCATGTTTTAGCTGAAGGAAGAATACCTTAAACCTGGGTAGTTGAGACCCGTGGAATGGGTACCATGCAATATGACTTCAAAGGGTCTTCATTTGCTCACCGAACCTCTCCAATCCTATCACTGCTGCGTTTATGCCCCTGTACACATGCTTGATTCTCTTTCGGAGACATAGCAATCCATAGGGTTTAAGATACTTACTTGTCAGGTACATTCTTAGGCGTTTAATATGGGGTGTTGAGTCCATTTCGTTGAGCAAGGAGTAGCTCTTGTCTATTCCATATTTGGCTTAAGGAACTTTATCTGTGCTCATTTCAATCTCTGGTTTTATGCAGCACCCCAACTCACCTTTCCCCTTAAGCAAGCATAAGTTGGTTTTCTAAATTTGAGACCCTGTTCTGTTTTGGAATTCAGTTCCTGTGTAGCCAAGTTTACATTCCGTGTATTAGTGATATCTTATGATGTTTCTTTTTCTGTGTGACTTATTTCATTTAGAATCATCGTACCTGAATCCACTCATTGTGCTGCTACGGGCCTGACGACATAGATTTCATTGCTGAGTGATACTGCATTGTACGTAAGTACCACAAGTTCTTTATCCATTTTCCACTTTCTGTGATATTGAACTTGTACGGTAAACGAGGTTCTTGTAAACAGAGCCGTTCCAAACTTTGGGGTGGTTGTGTCTTTTTGATTTTAATTTCCCTAAGCTATAGGACCATAAGTGGAAGTGCCCTAGGCTCTGTTGGTTTGTTTCTTAGATGTTTCAGGAAACACCATACACTTCTCTCGAGTGTCTGTTGGCAATTTACATCCCGCCCATCAGCATAACAAGGCTCCCAGTTCTCCATGGCCTGTCCTGCCTTTCTGGATTTTACACTTTTTTCAGATGGCCTGTTAGACCGGGGGGAAGTGAGACTTCATTGTAGTGCAGATTTCCTTTGCAAGCTTGCTTGCTTGGCCAAAAAGGGCGTATGCGTTTTTTCCTGAATATATTCAGGAAAAAACGCATACGCCCTTTTTGACCAAGTGCATCATTGTGGACGTTCTGCCTCTTTTCCTATGCTTTCAATGCAATTCCAGTCTACCTCCTGAAATCGGTTTCCTGCAATTCTGCCCCGCTTTCAAGTCCTCTTGGCAGCCATACTTTAGTATATTTTTTGACGATAGCTGGCATTTATAACTCTGCAGGTTTGTGAATTACAGTGCCCCTGAGCTCCTTTCTTCAACTCGCTTTCTTGTGAGCTGGCCGCAACACCCCAGGATGGCTTCATGCCCTAATCTGGTTCCGGCACGGCACGCTGAGCCTTTGGTTAATTCCTCTTCCTGTTGGGAAATGAGAGTTAAATTTGCCCGTCCAGACACCTCCAGCTAGTCTCTCATTGGTTCTCGCTATTCCTGTTCATCTTCCGCAGAAATTGCAAACTGGGCCAAACAGGAGGTTAAAGTGACTGACTCTCCAAGTCGGGAGCGTGTTAGTAAAGCGTCTGGAATGTTGCACCCGAGTACCAGGGTACGAAAACTGAGACATATTTGAACACGTCTCCCGATCACATGGTTGATCATACTCTAGGTTCCACATGCATGTTTTAGCTGAAGGAAGAATACCTTAAACCTTGGTAGTTGAAACCCGTGGAATGGGTTCCATGCAATATGACTTCAAAGGGTGTTCATTTGCTCACCGAACCTCTCCAATCCTATCACTGCTGCATTTATGCCCCTGTACACATGCTTGATTCTCTTTCGGAGACATAGCAATCCATAAGTTTTAAGTTACTTACTAGTCAGGTACATTCTTAGGCGTTTAATATGCGGTGTTGAGTCCATTTTGTTGAGCAAGGAGTAGCTCTTGTCTATTCCATATTTGGCTTAAGGAACTTTATCTGTGCTCATTTCAATCTCTGGTTTTATGCAGCACCCCAACTCACCTTTCCCCTTAAGCAAGCATAAGTTGGTTTTCTAAATTTGAGACCCTGTTCTGTTTTGGAATTCAGTTCCTGTGTAGCCAAGTTTGCATTCCGTGTATTACTGATATCTTATGATGTTTCTTTTTCTGTGTGACTTATTTCAGTTAGAATCATCGTACCTGAATCCACTCATTATGCTGCTACGGGCCTGATGACATAGATTTCATTGCTGAGTGATACTGCATTGTACGTAAGTACCACAAGTTCAATATCCATTTTTCACTTTCTGTGATATTGAACTTGTACGGTAAACGAGGTTCTTGTAAACAGAGGCGTCCCAAACTTTGGGGTGGCTGTGTCTTTTTGATTTTAATTTCCCTAAGCTATAGGACCATAAGTGGAAGTGCCCTAGGCTCTGTTGCTTTGTTTTTTAGATGTTTCAGGAAACACCATAAACTTCTCCCGAGTGTCTGTTGGCAATTTACATCCCGCCCATCAGCATAACAAGGCTCCCAGTTCTCCATGGCCTGTCCTGCCTTTCTGGATTTTACACTTTTTTCAGATGGCCTGTTAGACCGGGGGGAAGTGAGACTTCATTGTAGTGCAGATTTCCTTTGCAAGCTTGCTTGGTTGGCCAAAAAGGGCGTATGCGTTTTTTCCTGAATATATTCAGGAAAAAACGCATACGCCCTTTTTGGCCAAGTGCATCATTGTGGACGTTCTGCCTCTTTTCCTATGCTTTCAATGCAATTCCAGTCTACCTCCTGAAATCGGTTTCCTGCAATTCTGCCCCGCTTTCAAGTCCTCTTGGTAGCCTTACTTTAGTATATTTTTTGACGATAGCTGGCATTTATAACTCTGCAGGTTTGTGAATTACAGTGCCCCTGAGCTCCTTTCTTCAACTCGCTTTCTTGTGACCTGGCCGCAACTTCCCAGGATGGCTTCAGGCCCTAATCTGGTTCCGGCACGGCACGCTGAGCCTTTGGTTAATTCCTCTTCCTGTTGGGAAATGAGAGTTAAATTTGCCCGTCCAGACACCTCCAGCTAGTCTCTCATTGGTTCTCGCTATTCCTGTTCATCTTCCGCAGAAATTGCAAACTGGGCCAAACAGGAGGTTAAAGGGACTGACTCTCCAAGTCGGGAGAGTGTTAGTAAAGCGTCTGGAATGTTGCACCCGAGTACCAGGGTACGAAAACTGAGACATATTTGAACACGTCTCCCGATCACATGGTTGATCATACTCTAGGTTCCACATGCATGTTTTAGCTGAAGGAAGAATACCTTAAACCTGCGTAGTTGAAACCCGTGGAATGGGTACCATGCAATATGACTTCAAAGGGTGTTCATTTGCTCACCGAATCTCTCCAATCCTATCACTGCTGCGTTTATGCCCCTGTACACATGCTTGATTCTCTTTCGGAGACATAGCAATCCATAGGTTTTAAGATACTTACTTGTCAGGTACATTCTTAGGCGTTTAATATGGGGTGTTGAGTCCATTTCGTTGAGCAAGGAGTAGCTCTTGTCTATTCCATATTTGGCTTAAGGAACTTTATCTGTGCTCATTTCAATCTCTGGTTTTATGCAGCACCCCAACTCACCTTTCCCCTTAAGCAAGCATAAGTTGGTTTTCTAAATTTGAGACCCTGTTCTGTTTTGGAATTCAGTTCCTGTGTAGCCAAGTTTACATTCCGTGTATTAGTGATATCTTATGATGTTTCTTTTTCTGTGTGACTTATTTCAGTTAGAATCATCGTACCTGAATTCACTCATTATGCTGCTATGGGCCTGATGACATAGATTTCATTGCTGAGTGATACTGCATTGTACGTAAGTACCACAAGTTCTTTATCCATTTTCCACTTTCTGTGATATTGAACTTGTACTGTAAACGAGGTTCTTGTAAACAGAGCCGTTCCAAACTTTGGGGTGGCTGTGTCTTTTTGATTTTAATTTCCCTAAGCTATAGGACCATAAGTGGAAGTGCCCTAGGCTCTGTTGCTTTGTTTCTTAGATGTTTCAGGAAACACCATACACTTCTCCCGAGTGTCTGTTGGCAATTTACATCCCGCCCATCAGCATAACAAGGCTCCCAGTTATCCATGGCCTGTCCTGCCTTTCTGGATTTTACACTTTTTTCAGATGGCCCTTTTGACCGGGGGGAAGTGAGACTTCATTGTAGTGCAGATTTCCTTTGCAAGCTTGCTTGGTTGGCCAAAAATGGCGTATGCGTTTTTTCCTGAATATATTCAGGAAAAAACGCATACGCCCTTTTTGGCCAAGTGCATCATTGTGGACGTTCTGCCTCTTTTCCTATGCTTTCAATGCAATTCCAGTCTACCTCCTGAAATCGGTTTCCTGCAATTCTGCCCCGCTTTCAAGTCCTCTTGGCAGCCTTACTTCAGTATATTTTTGGACGATAGCTGTCCTTTATAACTCTGCAGGTTTGTGAATTACAGTGCCCCTGAGCTCCTTTCTTCAACTCGCTTTCTTGTGAGCTGGCTGCAACACCGCAGGATGGCTTCAGGCCCTAATCTGGTTCCGGCATGGCACGCTGAGCCTTTGGTTAATTCCTCTTCCTGGTGGGAAATGAGAGTTAAATTTGCCCGTCCAGACACCTCCAGCTAGTCTCTCATTGGTTCTCGCTATTCCTGTTCATGTTCCGCTGAAATTGCAAACTGGGCCAAACAGGAGGTTAAAGGGACTGACTCTCCAAGTGGGGAGAGTGTTAGTAAAGCGTCTGGAATGTTGCACCCGAGTACCAGGTTACGAAAACTGAGACATATTTGAACACGTCTCCCGATCACATTGTTGATCATACTCTAGGTTCCACATGCATGTTTTAGCTGAAGGAAGAATACCTTAAACCTTGGTAGTTGAAACCCGTGGAATGGGTACCATGCAATATGACTTCAAAGGGTGTTCATTTGCTCACCGAACCTCTCCAATCCTATCACTGCTGCGTTTATGCCCCTGTACACATGCTTGATTCTCTTTCAGAGACATAGCAATCCATAAGTTTTAAGTTACTTACTAGTCAGGTACATTCTTAGGCGTTTAATATGCGGTGTTGAGTCCATTTTGTTGAGCAAGGAGTAGCTCTTGTCTATTCCATATTTGGCTTAAGGAACTTTATCTGTGCTCATTTCAATCTCTGGTTTTATGCAGCACCCCAACTCACCTTTCCCCTTAAGCAAGCATAAGTTGGTTTTCTTAATTTGCGACCCTGTTCTGTTTTGGAATTCAGTTCCTGTGTAGCCAAGTTTACATTCCGTGTATTACTGATATCTTATGATGTTTCTTTTTCTGTGTGACTTATTTCAGTTAGAATCATCGTACCTGAATCCACTCATTATGCTGCTACGGGCCTGATGACATAGATTTCATTGCTGAGTGATACTGCATTGTACGTAAGTACCACAAGTTCAATATCCATTTTTCACTTTCTGCGATATTGAACTTGTACGGTAAACGAGGTTCTTGTAAACAGAGGCGTCCCAAACTTTGGGGTGGCTGTGTCTTTTTGATTTTAATTTCCCTAAGCTATAGGACCATAAGTGGAAGTGCCCTAGGCTCTGTTGCTTTGTTTTTTAGATGTTTCAGGAAACACCATACACTTCTCTCGAGTGTCTGTTGGCAATTTACATCCCGCCCATCAGCATAACAAGGCTCCCAGTTCTCCATGGCCTGTCCTGCCTTTCTGGATTTTACACTTTTTTCAGATGGCCTGTTAGACCGGGGGGAAGTGAGACTTCATTGTAGTGCAGATTTCCTTTGCAAGCTTGCTTGGTTGGCCAAAAAGGGCGTATGCGTTTTTTCCTGAATATATTCAGGAAAAAACTCATACGCCCTTTTTGGCCAAGTGCATCATTGTGGACGTTCTGCCTCTTTTCCTATGCTTTCAATGCAATTCCAGTCTACCTCCTGAAATCGGTTTCCTGCAATTCTGCCCCGCTTTCAAGTCCTCTTGGCAGCCTTACTTCAGTATATTTTTGGACGATAGCTGTCATTTATAACTCTGCAGGTTTGTGAATTACAGTGCCCCTGAGCTCCTTTCTTCAACTCGCTTTCTTGTGACCTGGCCGCAACACCCCAGGATGGCTTCATGCCCTAATCTGGTTCCGGCACGGCACGCTGAGCCTTTGGTTAATTCCTCTTCCTGTTGGGAAATGAGAGTTAAATTTGCCCGTCCAGACACCTCCAGCTAGTCTCTCATTGGTTCTCGCTATTCCTGTTCATCTTCCGCAGAAATTGCAAACTGGGCCAAACAGGAGGTTAAAGTGACTGACTCTCCAAGTCGGGAGAGTGTTAGTAAAGCGTCTGGAATGTTGCACCCGAGTACCAGGGTACGAAAACTGAGACATATTTGAACACGTCTCCCGATCACATGGTTGATCATACTCTAGGTTCCACATGCATGTTTTAGCTGAAGGAAGAATACCTTAAACCTTGGTAGTTGAAACCCGTGAAATGGGTTCCATGCAATATGACTTCAAAGGGTCTTCATTTGCTCACCGAACCTCTCCAATCCTATCACTACTGCATTTATGCCGCTGTACACATGCTTGATTCTCTTTCGGAGACATAGCAATCCATAAGTTTTAAGTTACTTACTAGTCAGGTACATTCTTAGGCGTTTAATATGCGGTGTTGAGTCCATTTTGTTGAGCAAGGAGTAGCTCTTGTCTATTCCATATTTGGCTTAAGGAACTTTATCTGTGCTCATTTCAATCTCTGGTTTTATGCAGCACCCCAACTCACCTTTCCCCTTAAGGAAGCAGAAGTTGGTTTTCTTAATTTGAGACCATGTTCTGTTTTGGAATTCAGTTCCTGTGTAGCCAAGTTTACATTCCGTGTATTACTGATATCTTATGATGTTTCTTTTTCTATGTGACTTATTTCAGTTAGAATCATCGTACCTGAATCCACTCACTGTGCTGCTAAGGGCCTGATGACATAGATTTCATTGCTGAGTGATATTGCTTTGTAAGTAAATACCACAACTTCTTTATCCATTTTTCACTTTCTGCGATGTTGAACTTGTACTGTAAACGAGGTTCTTGTAAACAGAGCCGTTCCAAACTTTGGGGTGGCTGTGTCTTTTTGATTTTAATTTCCCTAAGCTATAGGACCATAAGTGGAAGTGCCCTAGGCTCTGTTGCTTTGTTTCTTAGATGTTTCAGGAAACACCATACACTTCTCCCGAGTGTCTGTTGGCAATTTACATCCCGCCCATCAGCATAACAAGGCTCCCAGTTCTCCATGGCCTGTCCTGCCTTTCTGGATTTTACACTTTTTTCAGATGGCCCTTTTGACCGGGGGGAAGTGAGACTTCATTGTAGTGCAGATTTCCTTTGCAAGCTTGCTTGGTTGGCCAAAAACGGCGTATGCGTTTTTTCCTGAATATATTCAGGAAAAAACGCATACGCCCTTTTTGGCCAAGTGCATCATTGTGGACGTTCTGCCTCTTTTCCTATGCTTTCAATGCAATTCCAGTCTACCTCCTGAAATCGGTTTCCTGCAATTCTGCCCCGCTTTCAAGTCCTCTTGGCAGCCTTACTTTAGTATATTTTTGAAGACAGCTGTCATTTATAACTCTGCAGGTTTGTGAATTACAGTGCCCCTGAGCTCCTTTCTTCAACTCGCTTTCTTGTGACCTGGCCGCAACACCCCAGGATGGCTTCAGGCCCTAATCTGGTTCTGGCACGGCACGCTGAGCGTTTGGTTAATTCCTCTTCCTGTTGGGAAATGAGAGTTAAATTTGCCGTCCAGACACCTCCAGCTAGTCTCTCATTGGTTCTCGCTATTCCTGTTCATCTTCCGCAGAAATTGCAAACTGGGCCAAACAGGAGGTTAAAGGGACTGACTCTCCAAGTCGGGAGAGTGTTAGTAAAGCGTCTGGAATGTTGCACCCGAGTACCAGGGTACGAAAACTGAGACATATTTGAACACGTCTCCCGATCACATGGTTGATCATACTCTAGGTTCCACATGCATGTTTTAGCTGAAGGAAGAATACCTTAAACGTCGGTAGTTGAAACCCGTGGAATGGGTACCATGCAATATGACTTCAATGGGTCTTCATTTGCTCACCGAACCTCTCCAATCCTATCACTGCTGCGTTTATGCCCCTGTACACATGCTTGATTCTCTTTCGGAGACATAGCAATCCATAGGTTTTAAGATACTTACTAGTCAGGTACATTCTTAGGCGTTTAATATGGGGTGTTGAGTCCATTTCGTTGAGCAAGGAGTAGCTCTTGTCTATTCCATATTTGGCTTAAGGAACTTTATCTGTGCTCATTTCAATCTCTGGTTTTATGCAGCACCCCAACTCACCTTTCCCCTTAAGCAAGCATAAGTTGGTTTTCTAAATTTGAGACCCTGTTCTGTTTTGGAATTCAGTTCCTGTGTAGCCAAGTTTACATTCCGTGTATTAGTGATATCTTATGATGTTTCTTTTTCTGTGTGACTTATTTCATTTAGAATCATCGTACCTGAATCCACTCATTATGCTGCTACGGGCCTGATGACATAGATTTCATTGCTGAGTGATACTGCATTGTACGTAAGTACCACAAGTTCTTTATCCATTTTCCACTTTCTGTGATATTGAACTTGTACGGTAAACGAGGTTCTTGTAAACAGAGCCGTTCCAAACTTTGGGGTGGTTGTGTCTTTTTGATTTTAATTTCCCTAAGCTATAGGACCATAAGTGGAAGTGCCCTAGGCTCTGTTGCTTTGTTTTTTAGATGTTTCAGGAAACACCATACACTTCTCCCGAGTGTCTGTTGGCAATTTACATCCCGCCCATCAGCATAACAAGGCTCCCAGTTCTCCATGGCCTGTCCTGCCTTTCTGGATTTTACACTTTTTTCAGATGGCCTGTTAGACTGGGGGGAAGTGAGACTTCATTGTAGTGCAGATTTTCTTTGCAAGCTTGCTTGGTTGGCCAAAAAGGGCGTATGCGTTTTTTCCTGAATATATTCAGGAAAAAACGCATACGCCCTTTTTGGCCAAGTGCATCATTGTGGACGTTCTGCCTCTTTTCCTATGCTTTCAATGCAATTCCAGTCTACCTCCTGAAATCGGTTTCCTGCAATTCTGCCCCGCTTTCAAGTCCTCTTGGCAGCCTTACTTTAGTATATTTTTTGACGATAGCTGTCTTTTATAACTCTGCAGGTTTGTGAATTACAGTGCCCCTGAGCTCCTTTCTTCAACTCGCTTTCTTGTGACCTGGCCGCAACACCCCAGGATGGCTTCAGGCCCTAATCTGGTTCCGGCACGGCACGCTGAGCATTTGGTTAATTCCTCTTCCTGGTGGGAAATGAGAGTTAAATTTGCCCGTCCAGACACCTCCAGCTAGTCTCTCATTGGTTCTCGCTATTCCTGTTCATCTTCCGCAGAAATTGCAAACTGGGCCAAACAGGAGGTTAAAGGGACTGACTCTCCAAGTGGGGAGAGTGTTAGTAAAGCGTCTGGAATGTTGCACCCGAGTACCAGGGTACGAAAACTGAGACATATTTGAACACGTCTCCCGATCACATGGTTGATCATACTCTAGGTTCCACATGCATGTTTTAGCTGAAGGAAGAATACCTTAAACCTTTGTAGTTGAGACCCGTGGAATGGGTACCATGCAATATGACTTCAAAGGGTCTTCATTTGCTCACCGAACCTCTCCAATCCTATCACTGCTGCGTTTATGCCCCTGTACACATGCTTGATTCTCTTTCGGAGACATAGCAATCCATAGGTTTTAAGATACTTACTAGTCAGGTACATTCTTAGGCGTTTAATATGGGGTGTTGAGTCCATTTCGTTGAGCAAGGAGTAGCTCTTGTCTATTCCATATTTGGCTTAAGGAAATTTATCTGTGCTCATTTCAATCTCTGGTTTTATACAGCACCCCAACTCACCTTTCCCCTTAAGCAAGCATAAGTTGGTTTTCTAAATTTGAGACCCTGTTCTGTTTTGGAATTCAGTTCCTGTGTAGCCAAGTTTACATTCCGTGTATTAGTGATATCTTATGATGTTTCTTTTTCTGTGTGACTTATTTCAGTTAGAATCATCGTACCTGAATCCACTCATTATGCTGCTACGGGCCTGATGACATAGATTTCATTGCTGAGTGATACTGCATTGTACGTAAGTACCACAAGTTCTTTATCCATTTTCCACTTTCTGTGATATTGAACTTGTACGGTAAACGAGGTTCTTGTAAACAGAGCCGTTCCAAACTTTGGGGTGGTTGTGTCTTTTTGAATTTAATTTCCCTAAGCTATAGGACCATAAGTGGAAGTGCCCTAGGCTCTGTTGCTTTGTTTTTTAGATGTTTCAGGAAACACCATACACTTCTCCCGAGTGTCTGTTGGCAATTTACATCCCGCCCATCAGCATAACAAGGCTCCCAGTTCTCCATGGCCTGTCCTGCCTTTCTGGATTTTACACTTTTTTCAGATGGCCTGTTAGACCGGGGGGAAGTGAGACTTCATTGTAGTGCAGATTTCCCTTGCAAGCTTGCTTGTTTGGCCAAAAAGTGCGTATGCGTTTTTTCCTGAATATATTCAGGAAAAAACGCATACGCCCTTTTTGGCCAAGTGCATCATTGTGGACGTTCTGCCTCTTTTCCTATGCTTTCAATGCAATTCCAGTCTACCTCCTGAAATCGGTTTCCTGCAATTCTGCCCCGCTTTCAAGTCCTCTTGGCAGCCTTACTTTAGTATATTTTTTGACGATAGCTGTCCTTTATAACTCTGCAGGTTTGTGAATTACAGTGCCCCTGAGCTCCTTTCTTCAACTCGCTTTCTTGTGACCTGGCCGCAACACCCCAGGATGGCTTCAGGCCCTAATCTGGTTCCGGCACGGCACGCTGAGCCTTTGGTTAATTCCTCTTCCTGGTGGGAAATGAGAGTTAAATTTGCCCGTCCAGACACCTCCAGCTGGTCTCTCATTGGTTCTCCCTATTCCTGTTCATCTTCCGCTGAAATTGCAAACTGGGCCAAACAGGAGGTTAAAGGGACTGACTCTCCAAGTGGGGAGAGTGTTAGTAAAGCGTCTGGAATGTTGCACCCGAGTACCAGGGTACGAAAACTGAGACATATTTGAACACGTCTCCCGATCACATGGTTGATCATACTCTAGGTTCCACATGCATGTTTTAGCTGAAGGAAGAATACCTTAAACCTTTGTAGTTGAGACCCGTGGAATGGGTACCATGCAATATGACTTCAAAGGGTCTTCATTTGCTCACCGAACCTCTCCAATCCTATCACTGCTGCGTTTATGCCCCTGTACACATGCTTGATTCTCTTTCGGAGACATAGCAATCCATAGGGTTTAAGATACTTAAGAGTCAGGCACATTCTTAGGCGTTTAATATGCGGTGTTGAGTCCATTTCGTTGAGCAAGGAGTAGCTCTTGTCTATTCCATATTTGGCTTAAGGAACTTTATCTGTGCTCATTTCAATCTCTGGTTTTATGCAGCACCCCAACTCACCTTTCCCCTTAAGCAAGCATAAGTTGGTTTTCTAAATTTGAGACACTGTTCTGTTTTGGAATTCAGTTCCTGTGTAGCAAAGTTTACATTCCGTGTATTACTGATATCTTATGATGTTTCTTTTTCTGTGTGACTTATTTCAGTTAGAATCATCATACCTGAATCCACTCATTGTGCTGCTAAGGGCCTGATGACATAGATTTCATTGCTGAGTGATATTGCATTGTACGTAAGTACCACAACTCCTTTATCCATTTTTCGCTTTCTGTGATATTGAACTTGTACCGTAAATGAGGTTCTTGTAAACAGAGCCGTCCCAAACTTTGGGGTGGCTGTGTCTTTTTGATTTTAATTTCCCTAAGCTATAGGACCATAAGTGGAAGTGCCCTAGGCTCTGTTGCTTTGTTTTTTAGATGTTTCAGGAAACACCATACACTTCTCCAGAGTGGCTGTTGGCAATTTACATCCCGCCCATCAGCATAACAAGGTTCCCAGTTCTCCATGGCCTGTCCTGCCTTTCTGGATTTTACACTTTTTTCAGATGGCCCTTTTGACCGGGGGGCAGTGAGACTTCATTGTAGTGCAGATTTCCTTTGCAAGCTTGCTTGGTTGGCCAAAAAGGGCGTATGCGTTTTTTCCTGAATATATTCAGGAAAAAACGCATACGCCCTTTTTGGCCAAGTGCATCATTGTGGACGTTCTGCCTCTTTTCCTATGCTTTACATGCAATTCCAGTCTACCTCCTGAAATCGGTTTCCTGCAATTCTGCCCCGCTTTCAAGTCCTCTTGGCAGCCTTACTTCAATATATTTTTGGACGATAGCTGTCATTTATAACTCTGCAGGTTTGTGAATTACAGTGCCCCTGAGCTCCTTTCTTCAACTCGCTTTCTTGTGAGCTGGCCGCAACACCGCAGGATTGCTTCAGGTCCTAGTGTGGTTCCGGTATGGCACGCTGAGCCTTTGGTTAATTCCTCTTCCTGGTGGGAAACGAGAGTTAAATTTGCCCATCCAGACACCTCCAGCTAGTCTCCCATTGGTTCTCCCTATTCCTGTTCGTCTTACACAGAAATTGCAAACTGGGCCAAACAGGAGGTTAAAGGCACTGACTCTC
Source organism: Globicephala melas (assembly GCF_963455315.2). Taxonomy (NCBI): domain Eukaryota; kingdom Metazoa; phylum Chordata; class Mammalia; order Artiodactyla; family Delphinidae; genus Globicephala; species Globicephala melas. Next base: position 1,248,489 of record NW_027207223.1, read on the forward strand.
CAAGTGGGGAGAGTGTTAGTAAAGCGTCTGGAATGTTGCACCCGAGTACCAGGGCATGAAAACTGAGACACATTTGAACACGTTTCCCGATCACACGGTGGATCATACTCTGGGTTCCACATGCATGTTTTAGCTGAAGGAAGAATCCCTTAAACCTGGAGAGTTGAGACCCATGGAATGGGTACCATGCAATATGACTTCAAAGGGTCTGCATTTGCTCACCGAACATCACCAATCCTATCACTGCTGCGTTATGCCACTGTACACACGCTTGATTCTCTTTTGGAGACATATAAATCCATAGGTTTTAAGATTCTTACTAGTCAGGTATATTCTTAGGCGATTAATATGGGGTGTTGAGTCCACTTCATTGAGCAAGGAGTAGCTCTTGTCTATTACATATTTGGCTTATGGAATGGTATCTGTGCTAATTTCAATCTCTGGTTTTATGCAGCACCCCAAGTCACCTTTCCCCTTAAGCAAGCATAAGTTGGTTTTCCACATTTGAGACCCTGTTCTCTTTTGTAATTCAGTTCCTGTGTAGCCAAGTTTACATTCCATGTAGTAGTGATATCTTGTGATGTTTCATTTTCTGTGCGACTTATTTCACTTAGAATCATCGTACCTGAATCCACTCATTATGCTGCTACGGGCCTGATGACATAGATTTCATTGCTGAGTGATATTGCATTGTACGTAAGTACCACAACTTCTTTATCCATTTCTCATGTTCTGTGATATTGAACTTGTACCGTAAACGAGGTTCTTGTAAACAGAGCCATCCCAAACTTTGGGGTGGCTGTGTCTTTTTGATTTTAATTTCCCGAAGCTATAGGACCATAAGTGGAAGTGCCCTAGGCTCTGTTGCTTTGTTTTTTAGATGTTTCAGGAAACACCATACACTTTTCCTGAGTGGCTGTTGGCAATTTACATCCCGCCCATCAGCATTACAAGGCTCCCAGTTCTCCATGGCCTGTCCTGCCTTTCTGGATTTTACACTTTTTTCAGATGGCCCTTTTGACCGGGGGGCAGTGAGACTTCATTGTAGTGCAGATTTCCTTTGCAAGCTTGCTTGGTTGGCCAAAAAGGGCGTATGCGTTTTTTCCTGAATATATTCAGTAAAAAACGCATACGCCCTTTTTGGCCAAGTGCATCATTGTGGACGTTCTGCCTCTTTTCCTATGCTTTACATGCAATTCCAGTCTACCTCCTGAAATCGGTTTCCTGCAATTCTGCCCCGCTTTCAAGTCCTCTTGGCAGCCTTACTTCAATATATTTTTGGACGATAGCTGTCATTTATAACTCTGCAGGTTTGTGAATTACAGTGCCCCTGAGCTCCTTTCTTCAAGTCGCTTTCTTGTGAGCTGGCCGCAACAGCGCAGGATTGCTTCAGGTCCTAGTGTGGTTCCGGCATGGCACGCTGAGCCTTTGGTTAATTCCTCTTCCTGGTGGGAAACGAGAGTTAAATTTGCCCATCCAGACACCTCCAGCTAGTCTCCCATTGGTTCTCCCTATTCCTGTTCGTCTTACACAGAAATTGCAAACTGGGCCAAACAGGAGGTTAAAGGCACTGACTCTCCAAGTGGGGAGTGTGTTAGTAAAGCATCTGGAATGTTGCACCTGAGTACCAGGGCATGAAAACTGAGACACATTTGAACACGTTTCCCGATCACACGGTGGATCATACTCTGGGTTCCACATGCATGTTTTAGCTGAAGGAAGAATACCTTAAACCTGGAGAGTTGAGACCCATGGAATGGGTACCATGCAATATGACTTCAAAGGGTCTGCATTTGCTCACCGAACATCACCAATCCTATCACTGCTGCGTTATGCCACTGTACACACGCTTGATTCTCTTTTGGAGACATATAAATCCATAGGTTTTAAGATTCTTACTAGTCAGGTATATTCTTAGGCGATTAATATGGGGTGTTGAGTCCACTTCATTGAGCAAGGAGTAGCTCTTGTCTATTACATATTTGGCTTATGGAATGGTATCTGTGCTAATTTCAATCTCTGGTTTTATGCAGCACCCCAAGTCACCTTTCCCCTTAAGCAAGCATAAGTTGGTTTTCCACATTTGAGACCCTGTTCTCTTTTGTAATTCAGTTCCTGTGTAGCCAAGTTTACATTCCATGTAGTAGTGATATCTTATGATGTTTCTTTTTCTGTGCGACTTATTTCACTTAGAATCATCGTACCTGAATCCACTCATTATGCTGCTACGGGCCTGATGACATAGATTTCATTGCTGAGTGATATTGCATTGTACGTAAGTACCACAACTTCTTTATCCATTTTTCGCTTTCTGTGATATTGAACTTGTACGGTAAATGAGGTTCTTGTAAACAGAGCCGTCCCAAACTTTGGGGTGGCTGTGTCTTTTTGATTTTAATTTCCCTAAGCTATAGGACCATAAGTGGAAGTGCCCTAGGCTCTGTTGCTTTGTTTTTTAGATGTTTCAGGAAACACCATACACTTCTCCAGAGTGGCTGTTGGCAATTTACATCCCGCCCATCAGCATAACAAGGTTCCCAGTTCTCCATGGCCTGTCCTGCCTTTCTGGATTTTACACTTTTTTCAGATGGCCCTTTTGACCGGGGGGCAGTGAGACTTCATTGTAGTGCAGATTTCCTTTGCAAGCTTGCTTGGTTGGCCAAAAAGGGCGTATGCGTTTTTTCCTGAATATATTCAGGAAAAAACGCATACGCCCTTTTTGGCCAAGTGCATCATTGTGGACGTTCTGCCTCTTTTCCTATGCTTTACATGCAATTCCAGTCTACCTCCTGAAATCGGTTTCCTGCAATTCTGCCCCGCTTTCAAGTCCTCTTGGCAGCCTTACTTCAATATATTTTTGGACGATAGCTGTCATTTATAACTCTGCAGGTTTGTGAATTACAGTGCCCCTGAGCTGCTTTCTTCAAGTCGCTTTCTTGTGAGCTGGCCGCAACACCGCAGGATTGCTTCAGGTCCTAGTGTGGTTCCGGTATGGCACGCTGAGCCTTTGGTTAATTCCTCTTCCTGGTGGGAAACGAGAGTTAAATTTGCCCATCCAGACACCTCCAGCTAGTCTCCCATTGGTTCTCCCTATTCCTGTTTTCTTACACAGAAATTGCAAACTGGGCCAAACAGGAGGTTAAAGGCACTGACTCTCCAAGTGGTGAGAGTGTTAGTAAAGCATTTGGAATGTTGCACCCGAGTACCAGGGGACGAAAACTGAGACACATTTGAACACATTTCCCGACCACATGGTGGATCATACTCTGGGTTCCACATGCATGTTTTAGCTGAAGGAAGAATCCCTTAAAACTGGAGAGTTGAGACCCATGGAATGGGTACCATGCAATATGACTTCAAAGGGTCTGCATTTGCTCACCGAACCTCACCAATCCTATCACTGCTGCGTTTATGCCACTGTACACATGCTTGATTATCTTTCGGAGACATATAAATCCATAGGTTTTTAAGATTCTTACTAGTCAGGTATATTCTTAGGCGTTTAATATGGGGTGTTGAGTCCACTTCGTTGAGCAAGGAGTAGCTCTTGTCTATTACATATTTGGCTTATGGAATGGTATCTGTGCTAATTTCAATCTCTGGTTTTATGCAGCACCCCAAGTCACCTTTCCCCTTAAGCAAGGATAAGTTGATTTTCTACATTTGAGACCTTGTTCTCTTTTGTAATTCAGTTCCTGTGTAGCCAAGTTTACATTCCATGTAGCAGTGATATCTTATGATGTTTCATTTTCTGTGTGACATATTTCACTTAGAATCATCGTACCTGAATCCACTCATTATGCTGCTACGGGCCTGATGACATAGATTTCATTGCTGAGTGATATTGCATTGTACATAAGTACCACAACCTCTTTATCCATTTTTCATGTTCTGTGATATTGAACTTGTACTGTAAACGAGGTTCTTGTAAACAGAGCCATCCCAAACTTTGGGGTGGCTGTGTCTTTTTGATTTTAATTTCCCTAAGCTATAGGACCATAAGTGGAAGTGCCCTAGGCTCTGTTGCTTTGTTTTTTAGATGTTTCAGGAAACACCATACACTTCTCCAGAGTGGCTGTTGGCAATTTACATCCCGCCCATCAGCATTACAAGGCTCCCAGTTCTCCATGGCCTGTCCTGCCTTTCTGGATTTTACACTTTTTTCAGATGGCCCTTTTGACCGAGGGGCAGTGAGACTTCATTGTAGTGCAGATTTCCTTTGCAAGCTTGCTTGGTTGGCCAAAAAGGGCGTATGCGTTTTTTCCTGAATATATTCAGGAAAAAACGCATACGCCCTTTTTGGCCAAGTGCATCATTGTGGACGTTCTGCCTCTTTTCCTATGCTTTACATGCAATTCCAGTCTACCTCCTGAAATCGGTTTCCTGCAATGCTGCCCTGCTTTCAAGTCCTCTTGGCAGCCTTACTTCAATATATTTTTGGACGATAGCTGTCATTTATAACTCTGCAGGTTTGTGAATTACAGTGCCCCTGAGCTCCTTTCTTCAACTCGCTTTCTTGTGAGCTGGCCGCAACACCGCAGGATTGCTTCAGGTCCTAGTGTGGTTCTGGCATGGCACGCTGAGCCTTTGGTTAATTCCTCTTCCTGGTGGGAAACGAGAGTTAAATTTGCCCATCCAGACACCTCCAGCTAGTCTCCCATTGGTTCTCCCTATTCCTGTTCGTCTTACACAGAAATTGCAAACTGGGCCAAACAGGAGGTTAAAGGCACTGACTCTCCAAGTGGGGAGAGTGTTAGTAAAGCGTCTGGAATGTTGCACCCGAGTACCAGGGCATGAAAACTGAGACACATTTGAACACGTTTCCCGATCACACGGTGGATCATACTCTGGGTTCCACATGCATGTTTTAGCTGAAGGAAGAATCCCTTAAACCTGGAGAGTTGAGACCCATGGAATGGGTACCATGCAATATGACTTCAAAGGGTCTGCATTTGCTCACCGAACATCACCAATCCTATCACTGCTGCGTTATGCCACTGTACACACGCTTGATTCTCTTTTGGAGACATATAAATCCATAGGTTTTAAGATTCTTACTAGTCAGGTATATTCTTAGGCGATTAATATGGGGTGTTGAGTCCACTTCATTGAGCAAGGAGTAGCTCTTGTCTATTACATATTTGGCTTATGGAATGGTATCTGTGCTAATTTCAATCTCTGGTTTTATGCAGCACCCCAAGTCACCTTTCCCCTTAAGCAAGCATAAGTTGGTTTTCCACATTTGAGACCCTGTTCTCTTTTGTAATTCAGTTCCTGTGTAGCCAAGTTTACATTCCATGTAGTAGTGATATCTTATGATGTTTCTTTTTCTGTGCGACTTATTTCACTTAGAATCATCGTACCTGAATCCACTCATTATGCTGCTACGGGCCTGATGACATAGATTTCATTGCTGAGTGATATTGCATTGTACGTGAGTACCACAACTTCTTTATCCATTTTTCGCTTTCTGTGATATTGAACTTGTACCATAAATGAGGTTCTTGTAAACAGAGCCGTCCCAAACTTTGGGGTGGCTGTGTCTTTTTTATTTTAATTTCCCTAAGCTATAGGACCATAAGTGGAAGTGCCCTAGGCTCTGTTGCTTTGTTTTTTAGATGTTTCAGGAAACACCATACACTTCTCCAGAGTGGCTGTTGGCAATTTACATCCCGCCCATCAGCATTACAAGGCTCCCAGTTCTCCATGGCCTGTCCTGCCTTTCTGGATTTTACACTTTTTTCAGATGGCCCTTTTGACCGGGGGGCAGTGAGACTTCATTGTAGTGCAGATTTCCTTTGCAAGCTTGCTTGGTTGGCCAAAAAGGGCGTATGCGTTTTTTCCTGAATATATTCAGGAAAAAACGCATACGCCCTTTTTGGCCAAGTGCATCATTGTGGACGTTCTGCCTCTTTTCCTATGCTTTACATGCAATTCCAGTCTACCTCCTGAAATCGGTTTCCTGCAATTCTGCCCCGCTTTCAAGTCCTCTTGGCAGCCTTACTTCAATATATTTTTGGACGATAGCTGTCATTTATAACTCTGCAGGTTTGTGAATGACAGTGCCCCTGAGCTCCTTTCTTCAACTCGCTTTCTTGTGAGCTGGCCGCAACACCGCAGGATTGCTTCAGGCCCTAGTGTGGTTCCGGCATGGCACGCTGAGCCTTTGGTTAATTCCTCTTCCTGGTGGGAAACGAGAGTTAAATTTGCCCATCCAGACACCTCTAGCTAGTCTCCCATTGGTTCTCCCTATTCCTGTTTTCTTACACAGAAATTGCAAACTGGGCCAAACAGGAGGTTAAAGGCACTGACTCTCCAAGTGGGGAGAGTGTTAGTAAAGCGTCTGGAATGTTGCACCCGAGTACCAGGGCATGAAAACTGAGACACATTTGAACACGTTTCCCGATCACACGGTGGATCATACTCTGGGTTCCACATGCATGTTTTAGCTGAAGGAAGAATCCCTTAAACCTGGAGAGTTGAGACCCATGGAATGGGTACCATGCAATATGACTTCAAAGGGTCTGCATTTGCTCACCGAACATCACCAATCCTATCACTGCTGCGTTATGCCACTGTACACACGCTTGATTCTCTTTTGGAGACATATAAATCCATAGGTTTTAAGATTCTTACTAGTCAGGTATATTCTTAGGCGATTAATATGGGGTGTTGAGTCCACTTCATTGAGCAAGGAGTAGCTCTTGTCTATTACATATTTGGCTTATGGAATGGTATCTGTGCTAATTTCAATCTCTGGTTTTATGCAGCACCCCAAGTCACCTTTCCCCTTAAGCAAGCATAAGTTGGTTTTCCACATTTGAGACCCTGTTCTCTTTTGTAATTCAGTTCCTGTGTAGCCAAGTTTACATTCCATCTAGTAGTGATATCTTATGATGTTTCTTTTTCTGTGCGACTTATTTCACTTAGAATCATCATACCTGAATCCACTCATTATGCTGCTACGGGCCTGATGACATAGATTTCATTGCTGAGTGATATTGCATTGTACGTAAGTACCACAACTTCTTTATCCATTTTTCGCTTTCTGTGATATTGAACTTGTACCGTAAACGAGGTTCTTGTAAACAGAGCCGTCCTAAACTTTGGGGTGGCTGTGTCTTTTTGATTTTAATTTCCCTAAGCTATAGGACCATAAGTGGAAGTGCCCTAGGCTCTGTTGCTTTGTTTTTTAGATGTTTCAGGAAACACCATACACTTCTCCAGAGTGGCTGTTGGCAATTTACATCCCGCCCATCAGCATTACAAGGCTCCCAGTTCTCCATGGCCTGTCCTGCCTTTCTGGATTTTACACTTTTTTCAGATGGCCCTTTTGACCGGGGGGCAGTGAGACTTCATTGTAGTGCAGATTTCCTTTGCAAGCTTGCTTGTTTGGCCAAAAAGGGCGTATGCGTTTTTTCCTGAATATATTCAGGAAAAAACGCATACGCCCTTTTTGGCCAAGTGCATCATTGTGGACGTTCTGCCTCTTTTCCTATGCTTTACATGCAATTCCAGTCTACCTCCTGAAATCGGTTTCCTGCAATTCTGCCCCGCTTTCAAGTCCTCTTGGCAGCCTTACTTCAATATATTTTTGGACGATAGCTGTCATTTATAACTCTGCAGGTTTGTGAATTACAGTGCCCCTGAGCTCCTTTCTTCAACTCGCTTTCTTGTGAGCTGGCCGCAACACCGCAGGATTGCTTCAGGTCCTAGTGTGGTTCCGGCATGGCATGCTGAGCCTTTGGTTAATTCCTCTTCCTGGTGGGAAACGAGAGTTAAATTTGCCCATCCAGACACCTCCAGCTAGTCTCCCATTGGTTCTCCCTATTCCTGTTCATCTTACACAGAAATTGCAAACTGGGCCAAACAGGAGGTTAAAGGCACTGACTCTCCAAGTGGGGAGAGTGTTAGTAAAGCGTCTGGAATGTTGCACCCGAGTACCAGGGCATGAAAACTGAGACACATTTGAACACGTTTCCCGATCACACGGTGGATCATACTCTGGGTTCCACATGCATGTTTTAGCTGAAGGAAGAATCCCTTAAACCTGGAAAGTTGAGACCCATGGAATGGGTACCATGCAATATGACTTCAAAGGGTCTGCGTTTGCTCACCGAACATCACCAATCCTATCACTGCTGCGTTATGCCACGGTACACACGCTTGATTCTCTTTTGGAGACATATAAATCCATAGGTTTTAAGATTCTTACTAGTCAGGTATATTCTTAGGCGATTAATATGGGGTGTTGAGTCCACTTCATTGAGCAAGGAGTAGCTCTTGTCTATTACATATTTGGCTTATGGAATGGTATCTGTGCTAATTTCAATCTCTGGTTTTATGCAGCACCCCAAGTCACCTTTCCCCTTAAGCAAGGATAAGTTGATTTTCTACATTTGAGACCTTGTTCTCTTTTGTAATTCAGTTCCTGTGTAGCCAAGTTTACATTCCATGTAGCAGTGATATCTTATGATGTTTCATTTTCTGTGTGACATATTTCACTTAGAATCATCGTACCTGAATCCACTCATTATGCTGCTACGGGCCTGATGACATAGATTTCATTGCTGAGTGATATTGCATTGTACGTAAGTACCACAACTTCTTTATCCATTTTTCGCTTTCTGTGATATTGAACTTGTACCGTAAATGAGTTTCTTGTAAACAGAGCTGTCCCAAACTTTGGGGTGGCTGTGTCTTTTTGATTTTAATTTCCCTAAGCTATAGGACCATAAGTGGAAGTGCCCTAGGCTCTGTTGCTTTGTTTTTTAGATGTTTCAGGAAACACCATACACTTCTCCAGAGTGGCTGTTGGCAATTTACATCCCGCCCATCAGCATTACAAGGCTCCCAGTTCTCCATGGCCTGTCCTGCCTTTCTGGATTTTACACTTTTTTCAGATGGCCCTTTTGACCGGGGGGCAGTGAGACTTCATTGTAGTGCAGATTTCCTTTGCAAGCTTGCTTGGTTGGCCAAAAAGGGCGTATGCGTTTTTTCCTGAATATATTCAGGAAAAAACGCATACGCCCTTTTTGGCCAAGTGCATCATTGTGGACGTTCTGCCTCTTTTCCTATGCTTTACATGCAATTCCAGTCTACCTCCTGAAATCGGTTTCCTGCAATTCTGCCCCGCTTTCAAGTCCTCTTGGCAGCCTTACTTCAATATATTTTTGGACGATAGCTGTCATTTATAACTCTGCAGGTTTGTGAATGACAGTGCCCCTGAGCTCCTTTCTTCAACTCGCTTTCTTGTGAGCTGGCCGCAACACCGCAGGATTGCTTCAGGTCCTAGTGTGGTTCCGGCATGGCACGCTGAGCCTTTGGTTAATTCCTCTTCCTGGTGGGAAACGAGAGTTAAATTTGCCCATCCAGACACCTCCAGCTAGTCTCCCATTGGTTCTCCCTATTCCTGTTCGTCTTACACAGAAATTGCAAACTGGGCCAAACAGGAGGTTAAAGGCACTGACTCTCCAAGTGGGGAGAGTGTTAGTAAAGCGTCTGGAATGTTGCACCCGAGTACCAGGGCATGAAAACTGAGACACATTTGAACACGTTTCCCGATCACACGGTGGATCATACTCTGGGTTCCACATGCATGTTTTAGCTGAAGGAAGAATCCCTTAAACCTGGAAAGTTGAGACCCATGGAATGGGTACCATGCAATATGACTTCAAAGGGTCTGCGTTTGCTCACCGAACATCACCAATCCTATCACTGCTGCGTTATGCCATGGTACACACGCTTGATTCTCTTTTGGAGACATATAAATCCATAGGTTTTAAGATTCTTACTAGTCAGGTATATTCTTAGGCGATTAATATGGGGTGTTGAGTCCACTTCATTGAGCAAGGAGTAGCTCTTGTCTATTACATATTTGGCTTATGGAATGGTATCTGTGCTAATTTCAATCTCTGGTTTTATGCAGCACCCCAAGTCACCTTTCCCCTTAAGCAAGGATAAGTTGATTTTCTACATTTGAGACCTTGTTCTCTTTTGTAATTCAGTTCCTGTGTAGCCAAGTTTACATTCCATGTAGCAGTGATATCTTATGATGTTTCATTTTCTGTGTGACATATTTCACTTAGAATCATCGTACCTGAATCCACTCATTATGCTGCTACGGGCCTGATGACATAGATTTCATTGCTGAGTGATATTGCATTGTACATAAGTACCACAACTTCTTTATCCATTTTTCGCTTTCTGTGATATTGAACTTGTACTGTAAAGGAGGTTCTTGTAAACAGAGCCATCCCAAACTTTGGGGTGGCTGTGTCTTTTTGATTTTAATTTCCCTAACCTATAGGACCATAAGTGGAAGTGCCCTAGGCTCTGTTGCTTTGTTTTTTAGATGTTTCAGGAAACACCATACACTTCTCCAGAGTGGCTGTTGGCAATTTACATCCTGCCCATCAGCATAACAAAGCTCCAAGTTCTCCATGGCCTGTCCTGCCTTTCTGGATTTTACACTTTCTTCAGATGGCCCTTTTGACCGGGGGGCAGTGAGACTTCATTGTAGTGCAGATTTCCTTTGCAAGATTGCTTGGTTGGCCAAAAAGGGCGTATGCGTTTTTTCCAGAATATATTCAGGAAAAAACGCATACGCCCTTTTTGGCCAAGTGCATCATTGTGGACGTTCTGCCTCTTTTCCTATGCTTTACATGCAATTCCAGTCTACCTCCTGAAATCGGTTTCCTGCAATTCTGCCCCGCTTTCAAGTCCTCTTGGCAGCCTTACTTCAATATATTTTTGGACGATAGCTGTCATTTATAACTCTGCAGTTTTGTGAATTACAGTGCGCCTGAGCTCCTTTCTTCAACTCGCTTTCTTGTGAGCTAGCCGCAACACCGCAGGATTGCTTCAGGCCCTAGTGTGGTTCCGGCATGGCACGCTGAGCCTTTGGTTAATTCTTCTTCCTGGTGGGAAACGAGAGTTAAATTTGCCCATCCAGACACCTCCAGCTAGTCTCCCATTGGTTCTCCCTATTCCTGTTTTCTTACACAGAAATTGCAAACTGGGCCAAACAGGAGGTTAAAGGCACTGACTCTCCAAGTGGTGAGAGTGTTAGTAAAGCATTTGGAATGTTGCACCCGAGTACCAGGGGAGGAAAACTGAGACACATTTGAACACGTTTCCCGATCACACGGTGGATCATACTCTGGGTTCCACATGCATGTTTTAGCTGAAGGAAGAATCCCTTAAACCTGGAGAGTTGAGACCCATGGAATGGGTACCATGCAATATGACTTCAAAGGGTCTGCATTTGCTCACCGAACATCACCAATCCTATCACTGCTGCGTTATGCCACTGTACACACGCTTGATTCTCTTTTGGAGACATATAAATCCATAGGTTTTAAGATTCTTACTAGTCAGGTATATTCTTAGGCGATTAATATGGGGTGTTGAGTCCACTTCATTGAGCAAGGAGTAGCTCTTGTCTATTACATATTTGGCTTATGGAATGGTATCTGTGCTAATTTCAATCTCTGGTTTTATGCAGCACCCCAAGTCACCTTTCCCCTTAAGCAAGCATAAGTTGGTTTTCCACATTTGAGACCCTGTTCTCTTTTGTAATTCAGTTCCTGTGTAGCCAAGTTTACATTCCATCTAGTAGTGATATCTTATGATGTTTCTTTTTCTGTGCGACTTATTTCACTTAGAATCATCGTACCTGAATCCACTCATTATGCTGCTACGGGCCTGATGACATAGATTTCATTGCTGAGTGATATTGCATTGTACGTAAGTACCACAACTTCTTTATCCATTTTTCGCTTTCTGCGATATTGAACTTGTACCGTAAACGAGGTTCTTGTAAACAGAGCAGTCCCAAACTTTGGGGTGGCTGTGTCTTTTTGATTTTAATTTCCCTAAGCTATAAGACCATAAGTGGAAGTGCCCTAGGCTCTGTTGCTTTGTTTTTTAGATGTTTCAGGAAACACCATACACTTCTCCAGAGTGGCTGTTGGCAATTAACATCCCGCCCATCAGCATTACAAGGCTCCCAGTTCTCCATGGCCTGTCCTGCCTTTCTGGATTTTACACTTTTTTCAGATGGCCCTTTTGACCGGGGGGCAGTGAGACTTCATTGTAGTGCAGATTTCCTTTGCAAGCTTGCTTGGTTGGCCAAAAAGGGCGTATGCGTTTTTTCCTGAATATATTCAGGAAAAAACGCATACGCCCTTTTTGGCCAAGTGCATCATTGTGGACGTTCTGCCTCTTTTCCTATGCTTTACATGCAATTCCAGTCTACCTCCTGAAATCGGTTTCCTGCAATTCTGCCCCGCTTTCAAGTCCTCTTGGCAGCCTTACTTCAATATATTTTTGGACGATAGCTGTCATTTATAACTCTGCAGGTTTGTGAATTACAGTGCCCCTGAGCTCCTTTCTTCAACTCGCTTTCTTGTGAGCTGGCCGCAACACCGCAGGATTGCTTCAGGTCCTAGTGTGGTTCCGGCATGGCACGCTGAGCCTTTGGTTAATTCCTCTTCCTGGTGGGAAACGAGAGTTAAATTTGCCCATCCAGACACCTCCAACTAGTCTCCCGTTGGTTCTCCCTATTCCTGTTCGTCTTACACAGAAATTGCAAACTGGGCCAAACAGGAGGTTAAAGGCACTGACTCTCCAAGTGGGGAGAGTGTTAGTAAAGCGTCTGGAATGTTGCACCCGAGTACCAGGGCATGAAAACTGAGACACATTTGAACACGTTTCCCGATCACACGGTGGATCATACTCTGGGTTCCACATGCATGTTTTAGCTGAAGGAAGAATCCCTTAAACCTGGAGAGTTGAGACCCATGGAATGGGTACCATGCAATATGACTTCAAAGGGTCTGCATTTGCTCACCGAACATCACCAATCCTATCACTGCTGCGTTATGCCACTGTACACACGCTTGATTCTCTTTTGGAGACATATAAATCCATAGGTTTTAAGATTCTTACTAGTCAGGTATATTCTTAGGCGATTAATATGGGGTGTTGAGTCCACTTCATTGAGCAAGGAGTAGCTCTTGTCTATTACATATTTGGCTTATGGAATGGTATCTGTGCTAATTTCAATCTCTGGTTTTATGCAGCACCCCAAGTCACCTTTCCCCTTAAGCAAGCATAAGTTGGTTTTCCACATTTGAGACCCTGTTCTCTTTTGTAATTCAGTTCCTGTGTAGCCAAGTTTACATTCCATGTAGTAGTGATATCTTATGATGTTTCTTTTTCTGGGCGACTTATTTCACTTAGAATCATCGTACCTGAATCCACTCATTATGCTGCTACGGGCCTGATGACATAGATTTCATTGCTGAGTGATATTGCATTGTACGTAAGTACCACAACTTCTTTATCCATTTTTCGCTTTCTGTGATATTGAACTTGTACCGTAAATGAGGTTCTTGTAAACAGAGCTGTCCCAAACTTTGGGGTGGCTGTGTCTTTTTGATTTTAATTTCCCTAAGCTATAGGACCATAAGTGGAAGTGCCCTAGGCTCTGTTGCTTTGTTTTTTAGATGTTTCAGGAAACACCATACACTTCTCCAGAGTGGCTGTTGGCAATTTACATCCCGCCCATCAGCATTACAAGGCTCCCAGTTCTCCATGGCCTGTCCTGCCTTTCTGGATTTTACACTTTTTTCAGATGGCCCTTTTGACCGGGGGGCAGTGAGACTTCATTGTAGTGCAGATTTCCTTTGCAAGCTTGCTTGGTTGGCCAAAAAGGGCGTATGCGTTTTTTCCTGAATATATTCAGGAAAAAACGCATACGCCCTTTTTGGCCAAGTGCATCATTGTGGACGTTCTGCCTCTTTTCCTATGCTTTACATGCAATTCCAGTCTACCTCCTGAAATCGGTTTCCTGCAATTCTGCCCCGCTTTCAAGTCCTCTTGGCAGCCTTACTTCAATATATTTTTGGACGATAGCTGTCATTTATAACTCTGCAGGTTTGTGAATGACAGTGCCCCTGAGCTCCTTTCTTCAACTCGCTTTCTTGTGAGCTGGCCGCAACACCGCAGGATTGCTTCAGGTCCTAGTGTGGTTCCGGCATGGCACGCTGAGCCTTTGGTTAATTCTTCTTCCTGGTGGGAAACGAGAGTTAAATTTGCCCATCCAGACACCTCCAGCTAGTCTCCCATTGGTTCTCCCTATTCCTGTTTTCTTACACAGAAATTGCAAACTGGGCCAAACAGGAGGTTAAAGGCACTGACTCTCCAAGTGGTGAGAGTGTTAGTAAAGCATTTGGAATGTTGCACCCGAGTACCAGGGCATGAAAACTGAGACACATTTGAACACGTTTCCCGATCACACGGTGGATCATACTCTGGGTTCCACATGCATGTTTTAGCTGAAGGAAGAATCCCTTAAACCTGGAGAGTTGAGACCCATGGAATGGGTACCATGCAATATGACTTCAAAGGGTCTGCATTTGCTCACCGAACATCACCAATCGTATCACTGCTGCGTTATGCCACGGTACACACGCTTGATTCTCTTTTGGAGACATATAAATCCATAGGTTTTAAGATTCTTACTAGTCAGGTATATTCTTAGGCGATTAATATGGGGTGTTGAGTCCACTTCATTGAGCAAGGAGTAGCTCTTGTCTATTACATATTTGGCTTATGGAATGGTATCTGTGCTAATTTCAATCTCTGGTTTTATGCAGCACCCCAAGTCACCTTTCCCCTTAAGCAAGCATAAGTTGGTTTTCCACATTTGAGACCCTGTTCTCTTTTGTAATTCAGTTCCTGTGTAGCCAAGTTTACATTCCATGTAGTAGTGATATCTTATGATGTTTCTTTCTCTGTGCGACTTATTTCACTTAGAATCATCGTACCTGAATCCACTCATTATGCTGCTACGGGCCTGATGACATAGATTTCATTGCTGAGTGATATTGCATTGTACGTAAGTACCACAACTTCTTTATCCATTTTTCGCTTTCTGTGATATTGAACTTGTACCGTAAATGAGGTTCTTGTAAACAGAGCTGTCCCAAACTTTGGGGTGGCTGTGTCTTTTTGATTTTAATTTCCCTAAGCTATAGGACCATAAGTGGAAGTGCCCTAGGCTCTGTTGCTTTGTTTTTTAGATGTTTCAGGAAACACCATACACTTCTCCAGAGTGGCTGTTGGCAATTTACATCCCGCCCATCAGCATAACAAGGTTCCCAGTTCTCCATGGCCTGTCCTGCCTTTCTGGATTTTACACTTTTTTCAGATGGCCCTTTTGACCGGGGGGCAGTGAGACTTCATTGTAGTGCAGATTTCCTTTGCAAGCTTGCTTGGTTGGCCAAAAAGGGCGTATGCGTTTTTTCCTGAATATATTCAGGAAAAAACGCATACGCCCTTTTTGGCCAAGTGCATCATTGTGGACGTTCTGCCTCTTTTCCTATGCTTTACATGCAATTCCAGTCTACCTCCTGAAATCGGTTTCCTGCAATTCTGCCCCGCTTTCAAGTCCTCTTGGCAGCCTTACTTCAATATAGTTTTGGACGATAGCTGTCATTTATAACTCTGCAGGTTTGTGAATTACAGTGCCCCTGAGCTCCTTTCTTCAACTCGCTTTCTTGTGAGCTGGCCGCAACCCCGCAGGATTGCTTCAGGTCCTAGTGTGGTTCCGGCATGGCACGCTGAGCCTTTGGTTAATTCCTCTTCCTGGTGGGAAACGAGAGTTAAATTTGCCCATCCAGACACCTCCAGCTAGTCTCCCATTGGTTCTCCCTATTCCTGTTCGTCTTACACAGAAATTGCAAACTGGGCCAAACAGGAGGTTAAAGGCACTGACTCTCCAAGTGGGGAGAGTGTTAGTAAAGCGTCTGGAATGTTGCATCCGAGTACCAGGGCATGAAAACTGAGACACATTTGAACACGTTTCCCGATCACACGGTGGATCATACTCTGGGTTCCACATGCATGTTTTAGCTGAAGGAAGAATCCCTTAAACCTGGAGAGTTGAGACCCATGGAATGGGTACCATGCAATATGACTTCAAAGGGTCTGCATTTGCTCACCGAACATCACCAATCCTATCACTGCTGCGTTATGCCACTGTACACACGCTTGATTCTCTTTTGGAGACATATAAATCCATAGGTTTTAAGATTCTTACTAGTCAGGTATATTCTTAGGCGATTAATATGGGGTGTTGAGTCCACTTCATTGAGCAAGGAGTAGCTCTTGTCTATTACATATTTGGCTTATGGAATGGTATCTGTGCTAATTTCAATCTCTGGTTTTATGCAGCACCCCAAGTCACCTTTCCCCTTAAGCAAGCATAAGTTGGTTTTCCACATTTGAGACCCTGTTCTCTTTTGTAATTCAGTTCCTGTGTAGCCAAGTTTACATTCCATGTAGTAGTGATATCTTATGATGTTTCTTTTTCTGTGCGACTTATTTCACTTAGAATCATCGTACCTGAATCCACTCATTATGCTGCTACGGGCCTGATGACATAGATTTCATTGCTGAGTGATATTGCATTGTACGTAAGTACCACAACTTCTTTATCCATTTTTCGCTTTCTGTGATATTGAACTTGTACCGTAAATGAGGTTCTTGTAAACAGAGCTGTCCCAAACTTTGGGGTGGCTGTGTCTTTTTGATTTTAATTTCCCTAAGCTATAGGACCATAAGTGGAAGTGCCCTAGGCTCTGTTGCTTTGTTTTTTAGATGTTTCAGGAAACACCATACACTTCTCCAGAGTGGCTGTTGGCAATTTACATCCCGCCCATCAGCATTACAAGGCTCCCAGTTCTCCATGGCCTGTCCTGCCTTTCTGGATTTTACACTTTTTTCAGATGGCCCTTTTGACCGAGGGGCAGTGAGACTTCATTGTAGTGCAGATTTCCTTTGCAAGCTTGCTTGGTTGGCCAAAAAGGGCGTATGCGTTTTTTCCTGAATATATTCAGGAAAAAACGCATACGCCCTTTTTGGCCAAGTGCATCATTGTGGACGTTCTGCCTCTTTTCCTATGCTTTACATGCAATTCCAGTCTACCTCCTGAAATCGGTTTCCTGCAATGCTGCCCTGCTTTCAAGTCCTCTTGGCAGCCTTACTTCAATATATTTTTGGACGATAGCTGTCATTTATAACTCTGCAGGTTTGTGAATTACAGTGCCCCTGAGCTCCTTTCTTCAACTCGCTTTCTTGTGAGCTGGCCGCAACACCGCAGGATTGCTTCAGGTCCTAGTGTGGTTCCGGCATGGCACGCTGAGCCTTTGGTTAATTCCTCTTCCTGGTGGGAAACGAGAGTTAAATTTGCCCATCCAGACACCTCCAGCTAGTCTCCCATTGGTTCTCCCTATTCCTGTTCGTCTTACACAGAAATTGCAAACTGGGCCAAACAGGAGGTTAAAGGCACTGACTCTCCAAGTGGGGAGAGTGTTAGTAAAGCGTCTGGAATGTTGCACCCGAGTACCAGGGCATGAAAACTGAGACACATTTGAACACGTTTCCCGATCACACGGTGGATCATACTCTGGGTTCCACATGCATGTTTTAGCTGAAGGAAGAATCCCTTAAACCTGGAGAGTTGAGACCCATGGAATGGGTACCATGCAATATGACTTCAAAGGGTCTGCATTTGCTCACCGAACATCACCAATCCTATCACTGCTGCGTTATGCCACTGTACACACGCTTGATTCTCTTTTGGAGACATATAAATCCATAGGTTTTAAGATTCTTACTAGTCAGGTATATTCTTAGGCGATTAATATGGGGTGTTGAGTCCACTTCATTGAGCAAGGAGTAGCTCTTGTCTATTACATATTTGGCTTATGGAATGGTATCTGTGCTAATTTCAATCTCTGGTTTTATGCAGCACCCCAAGTCACCTTTCCCCTTAAGCAAGCATAAGTTGGTTTTCCACATTTGAGACCCTGTTCTCTTTTGTAATTCAGTTCCTGTGTAGCCAAGTTTACATTCCATGTAGTAGTGATATCTTATGATGTTTCTTTTTCTGGGCGACTTATTTCACTTAGAATCATCGTACCTGAATCCACTCATTATGCTGCTACGGGCCTGATGACATAGATTTCATTGCTGAGTGATATTGCATTGTACGTGAGTACCACAACTTCTTTATCCATTTTTCGCTTTCTGTGATATTGAACTTGTACCGTAAATGAGGTTCTTGTAAACAGAGCCGTCCCAAACTTTGGGGTGGCTGTGTCTTTTTTATTTTAATTTCCCTAAGCTATAGGACCATAAGTGGAAGTGCCCTAGGCTCTGTTGCTTTGTTTTTTAGATGTTTCAGGAAACACCATACACTTCTCCAGAGTGGCTGTTGGCAATTTACATCCCGCCCATCAGCATTACAAGGCTCCCAGTTCTCCATGGCCTGTCCTGCCTTTCTGGATTTTACACTTTTTTCAGATGGCCCTTTTGACCGGGGGGCAGTGAGACTTCATTGTAGTGCAGATTTCCTTTGCAAGCTTGCTTGGTTGGCCAAAAAGGGCGTATGCGTTTTTTCCTGAATATATTCAGGAAAAAACGCATACGCCCTTTTTGGCCAAGTGCATCATTGTGGACGTTCTGCCTCTTTTCCTATGCTTTACATGCAATTCCAGTCTACCTCCTGAAATCGGTTTCCTGCAATTCTGCCCCGCTTTCAAGTCCTCTTGGCAGCCTTACTTCAATATATTTTTGGACGATAGCTGTCATTTATAACTCTGCAGGTTTGTGAATGACAGTGCCCCTGAGCTCCTTTCTTCAACTCGCTTTCTTGTGAGCTGGCCGCAACACCGCAGGATTGCTTCAGGCCCTAGTGTGGTTCCGGCATGGCACGCTGAGCCTTTGGTTAATTCCTCTTCCTGGTGGGAAACGAGAGTTAAATTTGCCCATCCAGACACCTCCAGCTAGTCTCCCATTGGTTCTCCCTATTCCTGTTTTCTTACACAGAAATTGCAAACTGGGCCAAACAGGAGGTTAAAGGCACTGACTCTCCAAGTGGGGAGAGTGTTAGTAAAGCGTCTGGAATGTTGCACCCGAGTACCAGGGCATGAAAACTGAGACACATTTGAACACGTTTCCCGATCACACGGTGGATCATACTCTGGGTTCCACATGCATGTTTTAGCTGAAGGAAGAATCCCTTAAACCTGGAGAGTTGAGACCCATGGAATGGGTACCATGCAATATGACTTCAAAGGGTCTGCATTTGCTCACCGAACATCACCAATCCTATCACTGCTGCGTTATGCCACTGTACACACGCTTGATTCTCTTTTGGAGACATATAAATCCATAGGTTTTAAGATTCTTACTAGTCAGGTATATTCTTAGGCGATAAATATGGGGTGTTGAGTCCACTTCATTGAGCAAGGAGTAGCTCTTGTCTATTACATATTTGGCTTATGGAATGGTATCTGTGCTAATTTCAATCTCTGGTTTTATGCAGCACCCCAAGTCACCTTTCCCCTTAAGCAAGCATAAGTTGGTTTTCCACATTTGAGACCCTGTTCTCTTTTGTAATTCAGTTCCTGTGTAGCCAAGTTTACATTCCATCTAGTAGTGATATCTTATGATGTTTCTTTTTCTGTGCGACTTATTTCACTTAGAATCATCATACCTGAATCCACTCATTATGCTGCTACGGGCCTGATGACATAGATTTCATTGCTGAGTGATATTGCATTGTACGTAAGTACCACAACTTCTTTATCCATTTTTCGCTTTCTGTGATATTGAACTTGTACCGTATACGAGGTTCTTGTAAACAGAGCCGTCCTAAACTTTGGGGTGGCTGTGTCTTTTTGATTTTAATTTCCCTAAGCTATAGGACCATAAGTGGAAGTGCCCTAGGCTCTGTTGCTTTGTTTTTTAGATGTTTCAGGAAACACCATACACTTCTCCAGAGTGGCTGTTGGCAATTTACATCCCGCCCATCAGCATTACAAGGCTCCCAGTTCTCCATGGCCTGTCCTGCCTTTCTGGATTTTACACTTTTTTCAGATGGCCCTTTTGACCGGGGGGCAGTGAGACTTCATTGTAGTGCAGATTTCCTTTGCAAGCTTGCTTGTTTGGCCAAAAAGGGCGTATGCGTTTTTTCCTGAATATATTCAGGAAAAAACGCATACGCCCTTTTTGGCCAAGTGCATCATTGTGGACGTTCTGCCTCTTTTCCTATGCTTTACATGCAATTCCAGTCTACCTCCTGAAATCGGTTTCCTGCAATTCTGCCCCGCTTTCAAGTCCTCTTGGCAGCCTTACTTCAATATATTTTTGGACGATAGCTGTCATTTATAACTCTGCAGGTTTGTGAATTACAGTGCCCCTGAGCTCCTTTCTTCAACTCGCTTTCTTGTGAGCTGGCCGCAACACCGCAGGATTGCTTCAGGTCCTAGTGTGGTTCCGGCATGGCACGCTGAGCCTTTGGTTAATTCCTCTTCCTGGTGGGAAACGAGAGTTAAATTTGCCCATCCAGACACCTCCAGCTAGTCTCCCATTGGTTCTCCCTATTCCTGTTCATCTTACACAGAAATTGCAAACTGGGCCAAACAGGAGGTTAAAGGCACTGACTCTCCAAGTGGGGAGAGTGTTAGTAAAGCGTCTGGAATGTTGCACCCGAGTACCAGGGCATGAAAACTGAGACACATTTGAACACGTTTCCCGATCACACGGTGGATCATACTCTGGGTTCCACATGCATGTTTTAGCTGAAGGAAGAATCCCTTAAACCTGGAAAGTTGAGACCCATGGAATGGGTACCATGCAATATGACTTCAAAGGGTCTGCGTTTGCTCACCGAACATCACCAATCCTATCACTGTTGCGTTATGCCACGGTACACACGCTTGATTCTCTTTTGGAGACATATAAATCCATAGGTTTTAAGATTCTTACTAGTCAGGTATATTCTTAGGCGATTAATATGGGGTGTTGAGTCCACTTCATTGAGCAAGGAGTAGCTCTTGTCTATTACATATTTGGCTTATGGAATGGTATCTGTGCTAATTTCAATCTCTGGTTTTATGCAGCACCCCAAGTCACCTTTCCCCTTAAGCAAGGATAAGTTGATTTTCTACATTTGAGACCTTGTTCTCTTTTGTAATTCAGTTCCTGTGTAGCCAAGTTTACATTCCATGTAGCAGTGATATCTTATGATGTTTCATTTTCTGTGTGACATATTTCACTTAGAATCATCGTACCTGAATCCACTCATTATGCTGCTACGGGCCTGATGACATAGATTTCATTGCTGAGTGATATTGCATTGTACATAAGTACCACAACTTCTTTATCCATTTTTCGCTTTCTGTGATATTGAACTTGTACTGTAAAGGAGGTTCTTGTAAACAGAGCCATCCCAAACTTTGGGGTGGCTGTGTCTTTTTGATTTTAATTTCCCTAACCTATAGGACCATAAGTGGAAGTGCCCTAGGCTCTGTTGCTTTGTTTTTTAGATGTTTCAGGAAACACCATACACTTCTCCAGAGTGGCTGTTGGCAATTTACATCCTGCCCATCAGCATAACAAAGCTCCAAGTTCTCCATGGCCTGTTTTGCCTTTCTGGATTTTACACTTTCTTCAGATGGCCCTTTTCACTGGGGGGCAGTGAGACTTCATTGTAGTGCAGATTTCCTTTGCAAGATTGCTTGGTTGGCCAAAAAGGGCGTATGCGTTTTTTCCTGAATATATTCAGGAAAAAACGCATACGCCCTTTTTGGCCAAGTGCATCATTGTGGACGTTCTGCCTCTTTTCCTATGCTTTACATGCAATTCCAGTCTACCTCCTGAAATCGGTTTCCTGCAATTCTGCCCCGCTTTCAAGTCCTCTTGGCAGCCTTACTTCAATATATTTTTGGACGATAGCTGTCATTTATAACTCTGCAGGTTTGTGAATTACAGTGCGCCTGAGCTCCTTTCTTCAACTCGCTTTCTTGTGAGCTAGCCGCAACACCGCAGGATTGCTTCAGGCCCTAGTGTGGTTCCGGCATGGCACGCTGAGCCTTTGGTTAATTCTTCTTCCTGGTGGGAAACGAGAGTTAAATTTGCCCATCCAGACACCTCCAGCTAGTCTCCCATTGGTTCTCCCTATTCCTGTTTTCTTACACAGAAATTGCAAACTGGGCCAAACAGGAGGTTAAAGGCACTGACTCTCCAAGTGGTGAGAGTGTTAGTAAAGCATTTGGAATGTTGCACCCGAGTACCAGGGGACGAAAACTGAGACACATTTGAACACGTTTCCCGATCACACGGTGGATCATACTCTGGGTTCCACATGCATGTTTTAGCTGAAGGAAGAATCCCTTAAACCTGGAGAGTTGAGACCCATGGAATGGGTACCATGCAATATGACTTCAAAGGGTCTGCATTTGCTCACCGAACATCACCAATCCTATCACTGCTGCGTTATGCCACTGTACACACGCTTGATTCTCTTTTGGAGACATATAAATCCATAGGTTTTAAGATTCTTACTAGTCAGGTATATTCTTAGGCGATTAATATGGGGTGTTGAGTCCACTTCATTGAGCAAGGAGTAGCTCTTGTCTATTACATATTTGGCTTATGGAATGGTATCTGTGCTAATTTCAATCTCTGGTTTTATGCAGCACCCCAAGTCACCTTTCCCCTTAAGCAAGCATAAGTTGGTTTTCCACATTTGAGACCCTGTTCTCTTTTGTAATTCAGTTCCTGTGTAGCCAAGTTTACATTCCATCTAGTAGTGATATCTTATGATGTTTCTTTTTCTGTGCGACTTATTTCACTTAGAATCATCGTACCTGAATCCACTCATTATGCTGCTACGGGTCTGATGACATAGATTTCATTGCTGAGTGATATTGCATTGTACGTAAGTACCACAACTTCTTTATCCATTTTTCGCTTTCTGCGATATTGAACTTGTACCGTAAACGAGGTTCTTGTAAACAGAGCAGTCCCAAACTTTGGGGTGGCTGTGTCTTTTTGATTTTAATTTCCCTAAGCTATAAGACCATAAGTGGAAGTGCCCTAGGCTCTGTTGCTTTGTTTTTTAGATGTTTCAGGAAACACCATACAATTCTCCAGAGTGGCTGTTGGCAATTTACATCCCGCCCATCAGAATAACAAGGCTCCCAGTTCTCCATGGCCTGTCCTGCCTTTCTGGATTTTACACTTTTTTCAGATGGCCCTTTTTACCGGGGGGCAGTGAGACTTCATTGTAGTGCAGATTTCCTTTGCAAGCCTGCTTGGTTGGCCAAAAAGGGCGTATGCGTTTTTTCCTGAATATATTCAGGAAAAAACGCATACGCCCTTTTTGGCCAAGTGCATCATTGTGGACGTTCTGCCTCTTTTCCTATGCTTTACATGCAATTCCAGTCTACCTCCTGAAATCGGTTTCCTGCAATTCTGCCCCGCTTTCAAGTCCTCTTGGCAGCCTTACTTCAATATATTTTTGGACGATAGCTGTCATTTATAACTCTGCAGGTTTGTGAATTACAGTGCCCCTGAGCTCCTTTCTTCAACTCGCTTTCTTGTGAGCTGGCCGCAACACCGCAGGATTGCTTCAGGTCCTAGTGTGGTTCCGGCATGGCACGCTGAGCCTTTGGTTAATTCCTCTTCCTGGTGGGAAACGAGAGTTAAATTTGCCCATCCAGACACCTCCAGCTAGTCTCCCGTTGTTTCTCCCTATTCCTGTTCGTCTTACACAGAAATTGCAAACTGGGCCAAACAGGAGGTTAAAGGCACTGACTCTCCAAGTGGGGAGAGTGTTAGTAAAGCGTCTGGAATGTTGCACCTGAGTACCAGGGCATGAAAACTGAGACACATTTGAACACGTTTCCCGATCACACGGTGGATCATACTCTGGGTTCCACATGCATGTTTTAGCTGAAGGAAGAATCCCTTAAACCTGGAGAGTTGAGACCCATGGAATGGGTACCATGCAATATGACTTCAAAGGGTCTGCATTTGCTCACCGAACATCACCAATCCTATCACTGCTGCGTTATGCCACTGTACACACGCTTGATTCTCTTTTGGAGACATATAAATCCATAGGTTTTAAGATTCTTACTAGTCAGGTATATTCTTAGGCGATTAATATGGGGTGTTGAGTCCACTTCATTGAGCAAGGAGTAGCTCTTGTCTATTACATATTTGGCTTATGGAATGGTATCTGTGCTAATTTCAATCTCTGGTTTTATGCAGCACCCCAAGTCACCTTTCCCCTTAAGCAAGCATAAGTTGGTTTTCCACATTTGAGACCCTGTTCTCTTTTGTAATTCAGTTCCTGTGTAGCCAAGTTTACATTCCATGTAGTAGTGATATCTTATGATGTTTCTTTTTCTGGGCGACTTATTTCACTTAGAATCATCGTACCTGAATCCACTCATTATGCTGCTACGGGCCTGATGACATAGATTTCATTGCTGAGTGATATTGCATTGTACGTAAGTACCACAACTTCTTTATCCATTTTTCGCTTTCTGTGATATTGAACTTGTACCGTAAATGAGGTTCTTGTAAACAGAGCCGTCCCAAACTTTGGGTTGGCTTTGTCTTTTTGATTTTAATTTCCCTAAGCTATAGGACCATAAGTGGAAGTGCCCTAGGCTCTGTTGCTTTGTTTTTTAGATGTTTCAGGAAACACCATACACTTCTCCAGAGTGGCTGTTGGCAATTTACATCCCGCCCATCAGCATAACAAGGTTCCCAGTTCTCCATGGCCTGTCCTGCCTTTCTGGATTTTACACTTTTCTCAGATGGCCCTTTTGACCGGGGGGCAGTGAGACTTCATTGTAGTGCAGATTTCCTTTGCAAGCTTGCTTGGTTGGCCAAAAAGGGCGTATGCGTTTTTTCCAGAATATATTCAGGAAAAAACGCATACGCCCTTTTTGGCCAAGTGCATCATTGTGGACGTTCTGCCTCTTTTCCTATGCTTTACATGCAATTCCAGTCTACCTCCTGAAATCGGTTTCCTGCAATTCTGCCCCGCTTTCAAGTCCTCTTGGCAGCCTTACTTCAATATATTTTTGGACGATAGCTGTCATTTATAACTCTGCAGGTTTGTGAATTACAGTGCCCCTGAGCTCCTTTCTTCAACTCGCTTTCTTGTGAGCTGGCCGCAACACCGCAGGATTGCTTCAGGTCCTAGTGTGGTTCCGGCATGGCACGCTGAGCCTTTGGTTAATTCCTCTTCCTGGTGGGAAACGAGAGTTAAATTTGCCCATCCAGACACCTCCAGCTAGTCTCCCGTTGTTTCTTCCTATTCCTGTTCGTCTTACACAGAAATTGCAAACTGGGCCAAACAGGAGGTTAAAGGCACTGACTCTCCAAGTGGGGAGAGTGTTAGTAAAGCGTCTGGAATGTTGCACCTGAGTACCAGGGCATGAAAACTGAGACACATTTGAACACGTTTCCCGATCACACGGTGGATCATACTCTGGGTTCCACATGCATGTTTTAGCTGAAGGAAGAATCCCTTAAACCTGGAGAGTTGAGACCCATGGAATGGGTACCATGCAATATGACTTCAAAGGGTCTGCATTTGCTCACCGAACATCACCAATCCTATCACTGCTGCGTTATGCCACTGTACACACGCTTGATTCTCTTTTGGAGACATATAAATCCATAGGTTTTAAGATTCTTACTAGTCAGGTATATTCTTAGGCGATTAATATGGGGTGTTGAGTCCACTTCATTGAGCAAGGAGTAGCTCTTGTCTATTACATATTTGGCTTATGGAATGGTATCTGTGCTAATTTCAATCTCTGGTTTTATGCAGCACCCCAAGTCACCTTTCCCCTTAAGCAAGCATAAGTTGGTTTTCCACATTTGAGACCCTGTTCTCTTTTGTAATTCAGTTCCTGTGTAGCCAAGTTTACATTCCATGTAGTAGTGATATCTTATGATGTTTCTTTTTCTGGGCGACTTATTTCACTTAGAATCATCGTACCTGAATCCACTCATTATGCTGCTACGGGCCTGATGACATAGATTTCATTGCTGAGTGATATTGCATTGTACGTAAGTACCACAACTTCTTTATCCATTTTTCGCTTTCTGTGATATTGAACTTGTACCGTAAATGAGGTTCTTGTAAACAGAGCCGTCCCAAACTTTGGGTTGGCTTTGTCTTTTTGATTTTAATTTCCCTAAGCTATAGGACCATAAGTGGAAGTGCCCTAGGCTCTGTTGCTTTGTTTTTTAGATGTTTCAGGAAACACCATACACTTCTCCAGAGTGGCTGTTGGCAATTTACATCCCGCCCATCAGCATAACAAGGTTCCCAGTTCTCCATGGCCTGTCCTGCCTTTCTGGATTTTACACTTTTCTCAGATGGCCCTTTTGACCGGGGGGCAGTGAGACTTCATTGTAGTGCAGATTTCCTTTGCAAGCTTGCTTGGTTGGCCAAAAAGGGCGTATGCGTTTTTTCCAGAATATATTCAGGAAAAAACGCATACGCCCTTTTTGGCCAAGTGCATCATTGTGGACGTTCTGCCTCTTTTCCTATGCTTTACATGCAATTCCAGTCTACCTCCTGAAATCGGTTTCCTGCAATTCTGCCCCGCTTTCAAGTCCTCTTGGCAGCCTTACTTCAATATATTTTTGGATGATAGCTGTCATTTATAACTCTGCAGGTTTGTGAATTACAGTGCCCCTGAGCTCCTTTCTTCAACTCGCTTTCTTGTGAGCTGGCCGCAACACCGCAGGATTGCTTCACGTCCTAGTGTGGTTCCGGCATGGCACGCGGAGCCTTTGGTTAATTCCTCTTCCTGGTGGGAAACGAGAGTTAAATTTGCCCATCCAGACACCTCCAGCTAGTCTCCCGTTGGTTCTCCCTATTCCTGTTCGTCTTACACAGAAATTGCAAACTGGGCCAAACAGGAGGTTAAAGGCACTGACTCTCCAAGTGGGGAGAGTGTTAGTAAAGCGTCTGGAATGTTGCACCCGAGTACCAGGGCATGAAAACTGAGACACATTTGAACACGTTTCCCGATCACACGGTGGATCATACTCTGGGTTCCACATGCATGTTTTAGCTGAAGGAAGAATCCCTTAAACCTGGAGAGTTGAGACCCATGGAATGGGTACCATGCAATATGACTTCAAAGGGTCTGCATTTGCTCACCGAACATCACCAATCCTATCACTGCTGCGTTATGCCACGGTACACACGCTTGATTCTCTTTTGGAGACATATAAATCCATAGGTTTTAAGATTCTTACTAGTCAGGTATATTCTTAGGCGATTAATATGGGGTGTTGAGTCCACTTCATTGAGCAAGGAGTAGCTCTTGTCTATTACATATTTGGCTTATGGAATGGTATCTGTGCTAATTTCAATCTCTGGTTTTATGCAGCACCCCAAGTCACCTTTCCCCTTAAGCAAGCATAAGTTGGTTTTCCACATTTGAGACCCTGTTCTCTTTTGTAATTCAGTTCCTGTGTAGCCAAGTTTACATTCCATGTAGTAGTGATATCTTATGATGTTTCTTTTTCTGGGCGACTTATTTCACTTAGAATCATCGTACCTGAATCCACTCATTATGCTGCTACGGGCCTGATGACATAGATTTCATTGCTGAGTGATATTGCATTGTACGTAAGTACCACAACTTCTTTATCCATTTTTCGCTTTCTGTGATATTGAACTTGTACCGTAAATGAGGTTCTTGTAAACAGAGCCGTCCCAAACTTTGGGTTGGCTTTGTCTTTTTGATTTTAATTTCCCTAAGCTATAGGACCATAAGTGGAAGTGCCCTAGGCTCTGTTGCTTTGTTTTTTAGATGTTTCAGGAAACACCATACACTTCTCCAGAGTGGCTGTTGGCAATTTACATCCCGCCCATCAGCATAACAAGGTTCCCAGTTCTCCATGGCCTGTCCTGCCTTTCTGGATTTTACACTTTTCTCAGATGGCCCTTTTGACCGGGGGGCAGTGAGACTTCATTGTAGTGCAGATTTCCTTTGCAAGCTTGCTTGGTTGGCCAAAAAGGGCGTATGCGTTTTTTCCAGAATATATTCAGGAAAAAACGCATACGCCCTTTTTGGCCAAGTGCATCATTGTGGACGTTCTGCCTCTTTTCCTATGCTTTACATGCAATTCCAGTCTACCTCCTGAAATCGGTTTCCTGCAATTCTGCCCCGCTTTCAAGTCCTCTTGGCAGCCTTACTTCAATATATTTTTGGATGATAGCTGTCATTTATAACTCTGCAGGTTTGTGAATTACAGTGCCCCTGAGCTCCTTTCTTCAACTCGCTTTCTTGTGAGCTGGCCGCAACACCGCAGGATTGCTTCACGTCCTAGTGTGGTTCCGGCATGGCACGCGGAGCCTTTGGTTAATTCCTCTTCCTGGTGGGAAACGAGAGTTAAATTTGCCCATCCAGACACCTCCAGCTAGTCTCCCGTTGGTTCTCCCTATTCCTGTTCGTCTTACACAGAAATTGCAAACTGGGCCAAACAGGAGGTTAAAGGCACTGACTCTCCAAGTGGGGAGAGTGTTAGTAAAGCGTCTGGAATGTTGCACCCGAGTACCAGGGCATGAAAACTGAGACACATTTGAACACGTTTCCCGATCACACGGTGGATCATACTCTGGGTTCCACATGCATGTTTTAGCTGAAGGAAGAATCCCTTAAACCTGGAGAGTTGAGACCCATGGAATGGGTACCATGCAATATGACTTCAAAGGGTCTGCATTTGCTCACCGAACATCACCAATCCTATCACTGCTGCGTTATGCCACGGTACACACGCTTGATTCTCTTTTGGAGACATATAAATCCATAGGTTTTAAGATTCTTACTAGTCAGGTATATTCTTAGGCGATTAATATGGGGTGTTGAGTCCACTTCATTGAGCAAGGAGTAGCTCTTGTCTATTACATATTTGGCTTATGGAATGGTATCTGTGCTAATTTCAATCTCTGGTTTTATGCAGCACCCCAAGTCACCTTTCCCCTTAAGCAAGCATAAGTTGGTTTTCCACATTTGAGACCCTGTTCTCTTTTGTAATTCAGTTCCTGTGTAGCCAAGTTTACATTCCATGTAGTAGTGATATCTTATGATGTTTCATTTTCTGTGCGACTTATTTCACTTAGAATCATCGTACCTGAATCCACTCATTATGCTGCTACGGGCCTGATGACATAGATTTCATTGCTGAGTGATATTGCATTGTACGTAAGTACCACAACTTCTTTATCCATTTTTCGCTTTCTGTGATATTGAACTTGTACCGTAAATGAGGTTCTTGTAAACAGAGCTGTCCCAAACTTTGGGGTGGCTGTGTCTTTTTGATTTTAATTTCCCTAAGCTATAGGACCATAAGTGGAAGTGCCCTAGGCTCTGTTGCTTTGTTTTTTAGATGTTTCAGGAAACACCATACACTTCTCCAGAGTGGCTGTTGGCAATTTACATCCCGCCCATCAGCATTACAAGGCTCCCAGTTCTCCATGGCCTGTCCTGCCTTTCTGGATTTTACACTTTTTTCAGATGGCCCTTTTGACCGGGGGGCAGTGAGACTTCATTGTAGTGCAGATTTCCTTTGCAAGCTTGCTTGGTTGGCCAAAAAGGGCGTATGCGTTTCTTCCTGAATATATTCAGGAAAAAACGCATACGCCCTTTTTGGCCAAGTGCATCATTGTGGACGTTCTGCCTCTTTTCCTATGCTTTACATGCAATTCCAGTCTACCTCCTGAAATCGGTTTCCTGCAATTCTGCCCCGCTTTCAAGTCCTCTTGGCAGCCTTACTTCAATATATTTTTGGACGATAGCTGTCATTTATAACTCTGCAGGTTTGTGAATGACAGTGCCCCTGAGCTCCTTTCTTCAACTCGCTTTCTTGTGAGCTGGCCGCAACACCGCAGGATTGCTTCAGGTCCTAGTGTGGTTCCGGCATGGCACGCTGAGCCTTTGGTTAATTCCTCTTCCTGGTGGGAAACGAGAGTTAAATTTGCCCATCCAGACAACTCCAGCTAGTCTCCCATTGGTTCTCCCTATTCCTGTTCGTCTTACACAGAAATTGCAAACTGGGCCAAACAGGAGGTTAAAGGCACTGACTCTCCAAGTGGGGAGAGTGTTAGTAAAGCGTCTGGAATGTTGCACCCGAGTACCAGGGCATGAAAACTGAGACACATTTGAACACGTTTCCCGATCACACGGTGGATCATACTCTGGGTTCCACATGCATGTTTTAGCTGAAGGAAGAATCCCTTAAACCTGGAAAGTTGAGACCCATGGAATGGGTACCATGCAATATGACTTCAAAGGGTCTGCGTTTGCTCACCGAACATCACCAATCCTATCACTGCTGCGTTATGCCACGGTACACACGCTTGATTCTCTTTTGGAGACATATAAATCCATAGGTTTTAAGATTCTTACTAGTCAGGTATATTCTTAGGCGATTAATATGGGGTGTTGAGTCCACTTCATTGAGCAAGGAGTAGCTCTTGTCTATTACATATTTGGCTTATGGAATGGTATCTGTGCTAATTTCAATCTCTGGTTTTATGCAGCACCCCAAGTCACCTTTCCCCTTAAGCAAGGATAAGTTGATTTTCTACATTTGAGACCTTGTTCTCTTTTGTAATTCAGTTCCTGTGTAGCCAAGTTTACATTCCATGTAGCAGTGATATCTTATGATGTTTCATTTTCTGTGTGACATATTTCACTTAGAATCATCGTACCTGAATCCACTCATTATGCTGCTACGGGCCTGATGACATAGATTTCATTGCTGAGTGATATTGCATTGTACATAAGTACCACAACTTCTTTATCCATTTTTCGCTTTCTGTGATATTGAACTTGTACTGTAAAGGAGGTTCTTGTAAACAGAGCCATCCCAAACTTTGGGGTGGCTGTGTCTTTTTGATTTTAATTTCCCTAACCTATAGGACCATAAGTGGAAGTGCCCTAGGCTCTGTTGCTTTGTTTTTTAGATGTTTCAGGAAACACCATACACTTCTCCAGAGTGGCTGTTGGCAATTTACATCCTGCCCATCAGCATAACAAAGCTCCAAGTTCTCCATGGCCTGTCCTGCCTTTCTGGATTTTACACTTTCTTCAGATGGCCCTTTTGACCGGGGGGCAGTGAGACTTCATTGTAGTGCAGATTTCCTTTGCAAGATTGCTTGGTTGGCCAAAAAGGGCGTATGCGTTTTTTCCAGAATATATTCAGGAAAAAACGCATACGCCCTTTTTGGCCAAGTGCATCATTGTGGACGTTCTGCCTCTTTTCCTATGCTTTACATGCAATTCCAGTCTACCTCCTGAAATCGGTTTCCTGCAATTCTGCCCCGCTTTCAAGTCCTCTTGGCAGCCTTACTTCAATATATTTTTGGACGATAGCTGTCATTTATAACTCTGCAGTTTTGTGAATTACAGTGCGCCTGAGCTCCTTTCTTCAACTCGCTTTCTTGTGAGCTAGCCGCAACACCGCAGGATTGCTTCAGGCCCTAGTGTGGTTCCGGCATGGCACGCTGAGCCTTTGGTTAATTCTTCTTCCTGGTGGGAAACGAGAGTTAAATTTGCCCATCCAGACACCTCCAGCTAGTCTCCCATTGGTTCTCCCTATTCCTGTTTTCTTACACAGAAATTGCAAACTGGGCCAAACAGGAGGTTAAAGGCACTGACTCTCCAAGTGGTGAGAGTGTTAGTAAAGCATTTGGAATGTTGCACCCGAGTACCAGGGGAGGAAAACTGAGACACATTTGAACACGTTTCCCGATCACACGGTGGATCATACTCTGGGTTCCACATGCATGTTTTAGCTGAAGGAAGAATCCCTTAAACCTGGAGAGTTGAGACCCATGGAATGGGTACCATGCAATATGACTTCAAAGGGTCTGCATTTGCTCACCGAACATCACCAATCCTATCACTGCTGCGTTATGCCACTGTACACACGCTTGATTCTCTTTTGGAGACATATAAATCCATAGGTTTTAAGATTCTTACTAGTCAGGTATATTCTTAGGCGATTAATATGGGGTGTTGAGTCCACTTCATTGAGCAAGGAGTAGCTCTTGTCTATTACATATTTGGCTTATGGAATGGTATCTGTGCTAATTTCAATCTCTGGTTTTATGCAGCACCCCAAGTCACCTTTCCCCTTAAGCAAGCATAAGTTGGTTTTCCACATTTGAGACCCTGTTCTCTTTTGTAATTCAGTTCCTGTGTAGCCAAGTTTACATTCCATGTAGTAGTGATATCTTATGATGTTTCTTTTTCTGGGCGACTTATTTCACTTAGAATCATCGTACCTGAATCCACTCATTATGCTGCTACGGGCCTGATGACATAGATTTCATTGCTGAGTGATATTGCATTGTACGTAAGTACCACAACTTCTTTATCCATTTTTCGCTTTCTGTGATATTGAACTTGTACCGTAAATGAGGTTCTTGTAAACAGAGCTGTCCCAAACTTTGGGGTGGCTGTGTCTTTTTGATTTTAATTTCCCTAAGCTATAGGACCATAAGTGGAAGTGCCCTAGGCTCTGTTGCTTTGTTTTTTAGATGTTTCAGGAAACACCATACACTTCTCCAGAGTGGCTGTTGGCAATTTACATCCCGCCCATCAGCATTACAAGGCTCCCAGTTCTCCATGGCCTGTCCTGCCTTTCTGGATTTTACACTTTTTTCAGATGGCCCTTTTGACCGGGGGGCAGTGAGACTTCATTGTAGTGCAGATTTCCTTTGCAAGCTTGCTTGGTTGGCCAAAAAGGGCGTATGCGTTTTTTCCTGAATATATTCAGGAAAAAACGCATACGCCCTTTTTGGCCAAGTGCATCATTGTGGACGTTCTGCCTCTTTTCCTATGCTTTACATGCAATTCCAGTCTACCTCCTGAAATCGGTTTCCTGCAATTCTGCCCCGCTTTCAAGTCCTCTTGGCAGCCTTACTTCAATATATTTTTGGACGATAGCTGTCATTTATAACTCTGCAGGTTTGTGAATTACAGTGCCCCTGAGCTCCTTTCTTCAACTCGCTTTCTTGTGAGCTGGCCGCAACACCGCAGGATTGCTTCAGGTCCTAGTGTGGTTCCGGCATGGCACGCTGAGCCTTTGGTTAATTCCTCTTCCTGGTGGGAAACGAGAGTTAAATTTGCCCATCCAGACACCTCCAGCTAGTCTCCCATTGGTTCTCCCTATTCCTGTTCGTCTTACACAGAAATTGCAAACTGGGCCAAACAGGAGGTTAAAGGCACTGACTCTCCAAGTGGGGAGAGTGTTAGTAAAGCGTCTGGAATGTTGCACCCGAGTACCAGGGGACGAAAACTGAGACACATTTGAACACGTTTCCCGATCACACGGTGGATCATACTCTGGGTTCCACATGCATGTTTTAGCTGAAGGAAGAATCCCTTAAACCTGGAGAGTTGAGACCCATGGAATGGGTACCATGCAATATGACTTCAAAGGGTCTGCATTTGCTCACCGAACATCACCAATCCTATCACTGCTGCGTTATGCCACTGTACACACCCTTGATTCTCTTTTGGAGACATATAAATCCATAGGTTTTAAGATTCTTACTAGTCAGGTATATTCTTAGGCGATTAATATGGGGTGTTGAGTCCACTTCATTGAGCAAGGAGTAGCTCTTGTCTATTACATATTTGGCTTATGGAATGGTATCTGTGCTAATTTCAATCTCTGGTTTTATGCAGCACCCCAAGTCACCTTTCCCCTTAAGCAAGCATAAGTTGGTTTTCCACATTTGAGACCCTGTTCTCTTTTGTAATTCAGTTCCTGTGTAGCCAAGTTTACATTCCATGTAGTAGTGATATCTTATGATGTTTCTTTTTCTGTGCGACTTATTTCACTTAGAATCATCGTACCTGAATCCACTCATTATGCTGCTACGGGCCTGATGACATAGATTTCATTGCTGAGTGATATTGCATTGTACGTAAGTACCACAACTTCTTTATCCATTTTTCATGTTCTGTGATATTGAACTTGTACCGTAAACGAGGTTCTTGTAAACAGAGCCGTCCCAAATTTTGGGGTGGCTTTGTCTTTTTGATTTTAATTTCCCTAAGCTATAGGACCATAAGTGGAAGTGCCCTAGGCTCTGTTGCTTTGTTTTTTAGATGTTTCAGGAAACACCATACACTTCTCCAGAGTGGCTGTTGGCAATTTACATCCCGCCCATCAGCATTACAAGGCTCCCAGTTCTCCATGGCCTGTCCTGCCTTTCTGGATTTTACACTTTTTTCAGATGGCCCTTTTGACCGGGGGGCAGTGAGACTTCATTGTAGTGCAGATTTCCTTTGCAAGCTTGCTTGGTTGGCCAAAAAGGGCGTATGCGTTTTTTCCTGAATATATTCAGGAAAAAACGCATACGCCCTTTTTGGCCAAGTGCATCATTGTGGACGTTCTGCCTCTTTTCCTATGCTTTACATGCAATTCCAGTCTACCTCCTGAAATCGGTTTCCTGCAATTCTGCCCCGCTTTCAAGTCCTCTTGGCAGCCTTACTTCAATATATTTTTGGACGATAGCTGTCATTTATAACTCTGCAGCTTTGTGAATTACAGTGCCCCTGAGCTCCTTTCTTCAAGTCGCTTTCTTGTGAGCTGGCCGCAACACCGCAGGATTGCTTCAGGTCCTAGTGTGGTTCCGGCATGGCACGCTGAGCCTTTGGTTAATTCCTCTTCCTGGTGGGAAACGAGAGTTAAATTTGCCCGTCCAGACACCTCCAGCTAGTCTCCCATTGGTTCTCCCTATTCCTGTTCGTCTTACACAGAAATTGCAAACTGGGCCAAACAGGAGGTTAAAGGCACTGACTCTCCAAGTGGGGAGAGTGTTAGTAAAGCGTCTGGAATGTTGCACCCGAGTACCAGGGCATGAAAACTGAGACACATTTGAACACGTTTCCCGATCACACGGTGGATCATACTCTGGGTTCCACATGCATGTTTTAGCTGAAGGAAGAATCCCTTAAACCTGGAAAGTTGAGACCCATGGAATGGGTACCATGCAATATGACTTCAAAGGGTCTGCGTTTGCTCACCGAACATCACCAATCCTATCACTGCTGCGTTATGCCACGGTACACACGCTTGATTCTCTTTTGGAGACATATAAATCCATAGGTTTTAAGATTCTTACTAGTCAGGTATATTCTTAGGCGATTAATATGGGGTGTTGAGTCCACTTCATTGAGCAAGGAGTAGCTCTTGTCTATTACATATTTGGCTTATGGAATGGTATCTGTGCTAATTTCAATCTCTGGTTTTATGCAGCACCCCAAGTCACCTTTCCCCTTAAGCAAGCATAAGTTGGTTTTCCACATTTGAGACCCTGTTCTCTTTTGTAATTCAGTTCCTGTGTAGCCAAGTTTACATTCCATGTAGCAGTGATATCTTATGATGTTTCATTTTCTGTGTGACATATTTCACTTAGAATCATCGTACCTGAATCCACTCATTATGCTGCTACGGGCCTGATGACATAGATTTCATTGCTGAGTGATATTGCATTGTACATAAGTACCACAACTTCTTTATCCATTTTTCGCTTTCTGTGATATTGAACTTGTACTGTAAAGGAGGTTCTTGTAAACAGAGCCATCCCAAACTTTGGGGTGGCTGTGTCTTTTTGATTTTAATTTCCCTAAGCTATAGGACCATAAGTGGAAGTGCCCTAGGCTCTGTTGCTTTGTTTTTTAGATGTTTCAGGAAACACCATACACTTCTCCAGAGTGGCTGTTGGCAATTTACATCCTGCCCATCAGCATAACAAGGCTCCCAGTTCTCCATGGCCTGTCCTGCCTTTCTGGATTTTACACTTTCTTCAGATGGCCCTTTTGACCGGGGGGCAGTGAGACTTCATTGTAGTGCAGATTTCCTTTGCAAGATTGCTTGGTTGGCCAAAAAGGGCGTATGCATTTTTTCCAGAATATATTCAGGAAAAAACGCATACG
Organism: Globicephala melas; assembly: GCF_963455315.2. Taxonomy (NCBI): domain Eukaryota; kingdom Metazoa; phylum Chordata; class Mammalia; order Artiodactyla; family Delphinidae; genus Globicephala; species Globicephala melas. The sequence continues at coordinate 1,284,356 of NW_027207223.1, forward strand.
CCCTTTTTGGCCAAGTGCATCATTGTGGACGTTCTGCCTCTTTTCCTATGCTTTACATGCAATTCCAGTCTACCTCCTGAAATCGGTTTCCTGCAATTCTGCCTCGCTTTCAAGTCCTCTTGGCAGCCTTACTTCAATATATTTTTGGACGATAGCTGTCATTTATAACTCTGCAGGTTTGTGAATTACAGTGCGCCTGAGCTCCTTTCTTCAACTCACTTTCTTGTGAGCTAGCCGCAACACCGCAGGATTGCTTCAGGCCCTAGTGTGGTTCCGGCATGGCACGCTGAGCCTTTGGTTAATTCTTCTTCCTGGTGGGAAACGAGAGTTAAATTTGCCCATCCAGACACCTCCAGCTAGTCTCCCATTGGTTCTCCCTATTCCTGTTTTCTTACACAGAAATTGCAAACTGGGCCAAACAGGAGGTTAAAGGCACTGACTCTCCAAGTGGTGAGAGTGTTAGTAAAGCATTTGGAATGTTGCACCCGAGTACCAGGGGACGAAAACTGAGACACATTTGAACACGTTTCCCGATCACACGGTGGATCATACTCTGGGTTCCACATGCATGTTTTAGCTGAAGGAAGAATCCCTTAAACCTGGAGAGTTGAGACCCATGGAATGGGTACCATGCAATATGACTTCAAAGGGTCTGCATTTGCTCACCGAACATCACCAATCATATCACTGCTGCGTTATGCCACTGTACACACGCTTGATTCTCTTTTGGAGACATATAAATCCATAGGTTTTAAGATTCTTACTAGTCAGGTATATTCTTAGGCGATTAATATGGGGTGTTGAGTCCACTTCATTGAGCAAGGAGTAGCTCTTGTCTATTACATATTTGGCTTATGGAATGGTATCTGTGCTAATTTCAATCTCTGGTTTTATGCAGCACCCCATGTCACCTTTCCCCTTAAGCAAGCATAAGTTGGTTTTCCACATTTGAGACCCTGTTCTCTTTTGTAATTCAGTTCCTGTGTAGCCAAGTTTACATTCCATCTAGTAGTGATATCTTATGATGTTTCTTTTTCTGTGCGACTTATTTCACTTAGAATCATCGTACCTGAATCCACTCATTATGCTGCTATGGGCCTGATGACATAGATTTCATTACTGAGTCATATTGCATTGTACGTAAGTACCACAACTTCTTTATCCATTTTTCATGTTCTGTGATATTGAACTTGTACCGTAAACGAGGTTCTTGTAAACAGAGCCGTCCCAAACTTTGGGGTGGCTGTGTCTTTTTGATTTTAATTTCCCTAAGCTATAGGACCATAAGTGGAAGTGCCCTAGGCTCTGTTGCTTTGTTTTTTAGATGTTTCAGGAAACACCATACACTTCTCCAGAGTGGCTGTTGGCAATTTACATCCCGCCCATCAGCATTACAAGGCTCCCAGTTCTCCATGGCCTGTCCTGCCTTTCTGGATTTTACACTTTCTTCAGATGGCCCTTTTGACCGGGGGGCAGTGAGACTTCATTGTAGTGCAGATTTCCTTTGCAAGCTTGCTTGGTTGGCCAAAAAGGGCGTATGCGTTTTTTCCTGAATATATTCAGGAAAAAACGCATACGCCCTTTTTGGCCAAGTGCATCATTGTGGACGTTCTGCCTCTTTTCCTATGCTTTACATGCAATTCCAGTCTACCTCCTGAAATCGGTTTCCTGCAATTCTGCCCCGCTTTCAAGTCCTCTTGGCAGCCTTACTTCAATATATTTTTGGACGATAGCTGTCATTTATAACTCTGCAGGTTTGTGAATTACAGTGCCCCTGAGCTCCTTTCTTCAAGTCGCTTTCTTGTGAGCTGGCCGCAACACCGCAGGATTGCTTCAGGTCCTAGTGTGGTTCCGGCATGGCACGCTCAGCCTTTGGTTAATTCCTCTTCCTGGTGGGAAACGAGAGTTAAATTTGCCCATCCAGACACCTCCAGCTAGTCTCCCATTGGTTCTCCCTATTCCTGTTCGTCTTACACAGAAATTGCAAACTGGGCCAAACAGGAGGTTAAAGGCACTGACTCTCCAAGTGGGGAGAGTGTTAGTAAAGCGTCTGGAATGTTGCACCCGAGTACCAGGGCATGAAAACTGAGACACATTTGAACACGTTTCCCGATCACACGGTGGATCATACTCTGGGTTCCACATGCATGTTTTAGCTGAAGGAAGAATCCCTTAAACCTGGAGAGTTGAGACCCATGGAATGGGTACCATGCAATATGACTTCAAAGGGTCTGCATTTGCTCACCGAACATCACCAATCGTATCACTGCTGTGTTATGCCACGGTACACACGCTTGATTCTCTTTTGGAGACATATAAATCCATAGGTTTTAAGATTTTTACTAGTCAGGTATATTCTTAGGCGATTAATATGGGGTGTTGAGTCCACTTCATTGAGCAAGGAGTAGCTCTTGTCTATTACATATTTGGCTTATGGAATGGTATCTGTGCTAATTTCAATCTCTGGTTTTATGCAGCACCCCAAGTCACCTTTCCCCTTAAGCAAGCATAAGTTGGTTTTCCACATTTGAGACCCTGTTCTCTTTTGTAATTCAGTTCCTGTGTAGCCAAGTTTACATTCCATGTAGTAGTGATATCTTATGATGTTTCATTTTCTGTGCGACTTATTTCACTTAGAATCATCGTACCTGAATCCACTCATTATGCTGCTACGGGCCTGATGACATAGATTTCATTGCTGAGTGATATTGCATTGTACATAAGTACCACAACCTCTTTATCCATTTTTCATGTTCTGTGATATTGAACTTGTACTGTAAACGAGGTTCTTGTAAACAGAGCCATCCCAAACTTTGGGGTGGCTGTGTCTTTTTGATTTTAATTTCCCTAAGCTATAGGACCATAAGTGGAAGTGCCCTAGGCTCTGTTGCTTTGTTTTTTAGATGTTTCAGGAAACACCATACACTTCTCCAGAGTGGCTGTTGGCAATTTACATCCCGCCCATCAGCATTACAATGCTCCCAGTTCTCCATGGCCTGTCCTGCCTTTCTGGATTTTACACTTTCTTCAGATGGCCCTTTTGACCGGGGGGCAGTCAGACTTCATTGTAGTGCAGATTTCCTTTGCAAGCTTGCTTGGTTGGCCAAAAAGGGCGTATGCGTTTTTTCCTGAATATATTCAGGAAAAAATGCATACGCCCTTTTTGGCCAAGTGCATCATTGTGGACGTTCTGCCTCTTTTCCTATGCTTTCAATGCAATTCCAGTCTACCTCCTGAAATCGGTTTCCTGCAATTCTGCCCCGCTTTCAAGTCCTCTTGGCAGCCTTACTTCAATATATTTTTGGACGATAGCTGTCATTTATAACTCTGCAGGTTTGTGAATTACAGTGCCCCTGAGCTCCTTTCTTCAACTCGCTTTCTTGTGAGCTGGCCGCAACACCGCAGGATTGCTTCAGGTCCTAGTGTGGTTCCGGCATGGCACGCTGAGCCTTTGGTTAATTCCTCTTCCTGGTGGGAAACGAGAGTTAAATTTGCCCATCCAGACACCTCCAGCTAGTCTCCCATTGGTTCTCCCTATTCCTGTTCGTCTTACACAGAAATTGCAAACTGGGCCAAACAGGAGGTTAAAGGCACTGACTCTCCAAGTGGGGAGAGTGTTAGTAAAGCGTCTGGAATGTTGCACCCGAGTACCAGGGCATGAAAACTGAGACACATTTGAACACGTTTCCCGATCACACGGTGGATCATACTCTGGGTTCCACATGCATGTTTTAGCTGAAGGAAGAATCCCTTAAACCTGGAGAGTTGAGACCCATGGAATGGGTACCATGCAATATGACTTCAAAGGGTCTGCATTTGCTCACCGAACATCACCAATCCTATCACTGCTGCGTTATGCCACTGTACACACGCTTGATTCTCTTTTGGAGACATATAAATCCATAGGTTTTAAGATTCTTACTAGTCAGGTATATTCTTAGGCGATTAATATGGGGTGTTGAGTCCACTTCATTGAGCAAGGAGTAGCTCTTGTCTATTACATATTTGGCTTATGGAATGGTATCTGTGCTAATTTCAATCTCTGGTTTTATGCAGCACCCCAAGTCACCTTTCCCCTTAAGCAAGCATAAGTTGGTTTTCCACATTTGAGACCCTGTTCTCTTTTGTAATTCAGTTCCTGTGTAGCCAAGTTTACATTCCATGTAGTAGTGATATCTTGTGATGTTTCATTTTCTGTGCGACTTATTTCACTTAGAATCATCGTACCTGAATCCACTCATTATGCTGCTACGGGCCTGATGACATAGATTTCATTGCTGAGTGATATTGCATTGTACATAAGTACCACAACCTCTTTATCCATTTTTCATGTTCTGTGATATTGAACTTGTACTGTAAACGAGGTTCTTGTAAACAGAGCCATCCCAAACTTTGGGGTGGCTGTGTCTTTTTGATTTTAATTTCCCTAAGCTATAGGACCATAAGTGGAAGTGCCCTAGGCTCTGTTGCTTTGTTTTTTAGATGTTTCAGGAAACACCATACACTTCTCCAGAGTGGCTGTTGGCAATTTACATCCCGCCCATCAGCATTACAAGGCTCCCTGTTCTCCATGGCCTGTCCTGCCTTTCTGGATATTACACTTTTTTCAGATGGCCCTTTTGACCGGGGGGCAGTGAGACTTCATTGTAGTGCAGATTTCCTTTGCAAGCTTGCTTGGTTGGCCAAAAAGGGTGTATGCGTTTTTTCCTGAATATATTCAGGAAAAAACGCATACGCCCTTTTTGGCCAAGTGCATCATTGTGGACGTTCTGCCTCTTTTCCTATGCTTTACATGCAATTCCAGTCTACCTCCTGAAATCGGTTTCCTGCAATTCTGCCCCGCTTTCAAGTCCTCTTGGCAGCCTTACTTCAATATATTTTTGGACGATAGCTGTCATTTATAACTCTGCAGGTTTGTGAATTACAGTGCCCCTGAGCTCCTTTCTTCAAGTCGCTTTCTTGTGAGCTGGCCGCAACACCGCAGGATTGCTTCAGGTCCTAGTGTGGTTCCGGCATGGCACGCTGAGCCTTTGGTTAATTCCTCTTCCTGGTGGGAAACGAGAGTTAAATTTGCCCATCCAGACACCTCCAGCTAGTCTCCCATTGGTTCTCCCTATTCCTGTTCGTCTTACACAGAAATTGCAAACTGGGCCAAACAGGAGGTTAAAGGCACTGACTCTCCAAGTGGGGAGAGTGTTAGTAAAGCGTCTGGAATGTTGCACCCGAGTACCAGGGCATGAAAACTGAGACACATTTGAACACGTTTCCCGATCACACGGTGGATCATACTCTGGGTTCCATATGCATGTTTTAGCTGAAGGAAGAATCCCTTAAACCTGGAGAGTTGAGACCCATGGAATGGGTACCATGCAATATGACTTCAAAGGGTCTGCATTTGCTCACCGAACATCACCAATCCTATCACTGCTGCGTTATGCCACTGTACACACGCTTGATTCTCTTTTGGAGACATATAAATCCATAGGTTTTAAGATTCTTACTAGTCAGGTATATTCTTAGGCGATTAATATGGGGTGTTGAGTCCACTTCATTGAGCAAGGAGTAGCTCTTGTCTATTACATATTTGGCTTATGGAATGGTATCTGTGCTAATTTCAATCTCTGGTTTTATGCAGCACCCCAAGTCACCTTTCCCCTTAAGCAAGCATAAGTAGGTTTTCCACATTTGAGACCCTGTTCTCTTTTGTAATTCAGTTCCTGTGTAGCCAAGTTTACATTCCATGTAGTAGTGATATCTTGTGATGTTTCATTTTCTGTGCGACTTATTTCACTTAGAATCATCGTACCTGAATCCACTCATTATGCTGCTACGGGCCTGATGACATAGATTTCATTGCTGAGTGATATTGCATTGTACATAAGTACCACAACCTCTTTATCCATTTTTCATGTTCTGTGATATTGAACTTGTACTGTAAACGAGGTTCTTGTAAACAGAGCCATCCCAAACTTTGGGGTGGCTGTGTCTTTTTGATTTTAATTTCCCTAAGCTATAGGACCATAAGTGGAAGTGCCCTAGGCTCTGTTGTTTTGTTTTTTAGATGTTTCAGGAAACACCATACACTTCTCCAGAGTGGCTGTTGGCAATTTACATCCCGCCCATCAGCATTACAAGGCTCCCTGTTCTCCATGGCCTGTCCTGCCTTTCTGGATTTTACACTTTCTTCAGATGGCCCTTTTGACCGGGGGGCAGTGAGACTTCATTGTAGTGCAGATTTCCTTTGCAAGCTTGCTTGGTTGGCCAAAAAGGGCGTATGCGTTTTTTCCTGAATATATTCAGGAAAAAACGCATACGCCCTTTTTGGCCAAGTGCATCATTGTGGACGTTCTGCCTCTTTTCCTATGCTTTACATGCAATTCCAGTCTACCTCCTGAAATCGGTTTCCTGCAATTCTGCCCCGCTTTCAAGTCCTCTTGGCAGCCTTACTTCAATATATTTTTGGACGATAGCTGTCATTTATAACTCTGCAGGTTTGTGAATTACAGTGCCCCTGAGCTCCTTTCTTCAACTCGCTTTCTTGTGAGCTGGCCGCAACACCGCAGGATTGCTTCAGGTCCTAGTGTGGTTCTGGCATGGCACGCTGAGCCTTTGGTTAATTCCTCTTCCTGGTGGGAAACGAGAGTTAAATTTGCCCATCCAGACACCTCCAGCTAGTCTCCCATTGGTTCTCCCTATTCCTGTTCGTCTTACACAGAAATTGCAAACTGGGCCAAACAGGAGGTTAAAGGCACTGACTCTCCAAGTGGGGAGAGTGATAGTAAAGCATCTGGAATGTTGCACCCGCGTACCAGGGGACGAAAACTGAGACACATTTGAACACGTTTCCCGATCACACGGTGGATCATACTCTGGGTTCCACATGCATGTTTTAGCTGAAGGAAGAATCCCTTAAACCTGGAGAGTTGAGACCCATGGAATGGGTACCATGCAATATGACTTCAAAGGGTCTGCATTTGCTCACCGAACATCACCAATCCTATCACTGCTGCGTTATGCCACGGTACACACGCTTGATTCTCTTTTGGAGACATATAAATCCATAGGTTTTAAGATTTTTACTAGTCAGGTATATTCTTAGGCGATTAATATGGGGTGTTGAGTCCACTTCATTGAGCAAGGAGTAGCTCTTGTCTATTACATATTTGGCTTATGGAATGGTATCTGTGCTAATTTCAATCTCTGGTTTTATGCAGCACCCCAAGTCACCTTTCCCCTTAAGCAAGCATAAGTTGGTTTTCCACATTTGAGACCCTGTTCTCTTTTGTAATTCAGTTCCTGTGTAGCCAAGTTTACATTCCATGTAGTAGTGATATCTTGTGATGTTTCATTTTCTGTGCGACTTATTTCACTTAGAATCATCGTACCTGAATCCACTCATTATGCTGCTACGGGCCTGATGACATAGATTTCATTGCTGAGTGATATTGCATTGTACATAAGTACCACAACCTCTTTATCCATTTTTCATGTTCTGTGATATTGAACTTGTACTGTAAACGAGGTTCTTGTAAACAGAGCCATCCCAAACTTTGGGGTGGCTGTGTCTTTTTGATTTTAATTTCCCTAAGCTATAGGACCATAAGTGGAAGTGCCCTAGGCTCTGTTGCTTTGTTTTTTAGATGTTTCAGGAAACACCATACACTTCTCCAGAGTGGCTGTTGGCAATTTACATCCCGCCCATCAGCATTACAAGGCTCCCAGTTCTCCATGGCCTGTCCTGCCTTTCTGGATTTTACACTTTTTTCAGATGGCCCTTTTGACCGGGGGGCAGTGAGACTTCATTGTAGTGCAGATTTCCTTTGCAAGCTTGCTTGGTTGGCCAAAAAGGGCGTATGCGTTTTTTCCTGAATATATTCAGGAAAAAACGCATACGCCCTTTTTGGCCAAGTGCATCATTGTGGACGTTCTGCCTCTTTTCCTATGCTTTACATGCAATTCCAGTCTACCTCCTGAAATCGGTTTCCTGCAATTCTGCCCCGCTTTCAAGTCCTCTTGGCAGCCTTACTTCAATATATTTTTGGACGATAGCTGTCATTTATAACTCTGCAGGTTTGTGAATTACAGTGCCCCTGAGCTCCTTTCTTCAAGTCGCTTTCTTGTGAGCTGGCCGCAACACCGCAGGATTGCTTCAGGTCCTAGTGTGGTTCCGGCATGGCACGCTGAGCCTTTGGTTAATTCCTCTTCCTGGTGGGAAACGAGAGTTAAATTTGCCCATCCAGACACCTCCAGCTAGTCTCCCATTGGTTCTCCCTATTCCTGTTCGTCTTACACAGAAATTGCAAACTGGGCCAAACAGGAGGTTAAAGGCACTGACTCTCCAAGTGGGGAGAGTGTTAGTAAAGCGTCTGGAATGTTGCACCCGAGTACCAGGGGACGAAAACTGAGACACATTTGAACACGTTTCCCGATCACACGGTGGATCATACTCTGGGTTCCACATGCATGTTTTAGCTGAAGGAAGAATCCCTTAAACCTGGAGAGTTGAGACCCATGGAATGGGTACCATGCAATATGACTTCAAAGGGTCTGCATTTGCTCACCGAACATCACCAATCCTATCACTGCTGCGTTATGCCACTGTACACACGCTTGATTCTCTTTTGGAGACATATAAATCCATAGGTTTTAAGATTCTTACTAGTCAGGTATATTCTTAGGCGATTAATATGGGGTGTTGAGTCCACTTCATTGAGCAAGGAGTAGCTCTTGTCTATTACATATTTGGCTTATGGAATGGTATCTGTGCTAATTTCAATCTCTGGTTTTATGCAGCACCCCAAGTCACCTTTCCCCTTAAGCAAGCATAAGTTGGTTTTCCACATTTGAGACCCTGTTCTCTTTTGTAATTCAGTTCCTGTGTAGCCAAGTTTACATTCCATGTAGTAGTGATATCTTGTGATGTTTCATTTTCTGTGCGACTTATTTCACTTAGAATCATCGTACCTGAATCCACTCATTATGCTGCTACGGGCCTGATGACATAGATTTCATTGCTGAGTGATATTGCATTGTACATAAGTACCACAACCTCTTTATCCATTTTTCATGTTCTGTGATATTGAACTTGTACTGTAAACGAGGTTCTTGTAAACAGAGCCATCCCAAACTTTGGGGTGGCTGTGTCTTTTTGATTTTAATTTCCCTAAGCTATAGGACCATAAGTGGAAGTGCCCTAGGCTCTGTTGTTTTGTTTTTTAGATGTTTCAGGAAACACCATACACTTCTCCAGAGTGGCTGTTGGCAATTTACATCCCGCCCATCAGCATTACAAGGCTCCCTGTTCTCCATGGCCTGTCCTGCCTTTCTGGATTTTACACTTTCTTCAGATGGCCCTTTTGACCGGGGGGCAGTGAGACTTCATTGTAGTGCAGATTTCCTTTGCAAGCTTGCTTGGTTGGCCAAAAAGGGCGTATGCGTTTTTTCCTGAATATATTCAGGAAAAAACGCATACGCCCTTTTTGGCCAAGTGCATCATTGTGGACGTTCTGCCTCTTTTCCTATGCTTTACATGAAATTCCAGTCTACCTCCTGAAATCGGTTTCCTGCAATTCTGCCCCGCTTTCAAGTCCTCTTGGCAGCCTTACTTCAATATATTTTTGGACGATAGCTGTCATTTATAACTCTGCAGGTTTGTGAATTACAGTGCCCCTGAGCTCCTTTCTTCAACTCGCTTTCTTGTGAGCTGGCCGCAACACCGCAGGATTGCTTCAGGTCCTAGTGTGGTTCCGGCATGGCACGCTGAGCCTTTGGTTAATTCCTCTTCCTGGTGGGAAACGAGAGTTAAATTTGCCCATCCAGACACCTCCAGCTAGTCTCCCATTGGTTCTCCCTATTCCTGTTCGTCTTACACAGAAATTGCAAACTGGGCCAAACAGGAGGTTAAAGGCACTGACTCTCCAAGTGGGGAGAGTGTTAGTAAAGCGTCTGGAATGTTGCACCCGAGTACCAGGGCATGAAAACTGAGACACATTTGAACACGTTTCCCGATCACACGGTGGATCATACTCTGGGTTCCATATGCATGTTTTAGCTGAAGGAAGAATCCCTTAAACCTGGAGAGTTGAGACCCATGGAATGGGTACCATGCAATATGACTTCAAAGGGTCTGCATTTGCTCACCGAACATCACCAATCCTATCACTGCTGCGTTATGCCACTGTACACACGCTTGATTCTCTTTTGGAGACATATAAATCCATAGGTTTTAAGATTCTTACTAGTCAGGTATATTCTTAGGCGATTAATATGGGGTGTTGAGTCCACTTCATTGAGCAAGGAGTAGCTCTTGTCTATTACATATTTGGCTTATGGAATGGTATCTGTGCTAATTTCAATCTCTGGTTTTATGCAGCACCCCAAGTCACCTTTCCCCTTAAGCAAGCATAAGTAGGTTTTCCACATTTGAGACCCTGTTCTCTTTTGTAATTCAGTTCCTGTGTAGCCAAGTTTACATTCCATGTAGTAGTGATATCTTGTGATGTTTCATTTTCTGTGCGACTTATTTCACTTAGAATCATCGTACCTGAATCCACTCATTATGCTGCTACGGGCCTGATGACATAGATTTCATTGCTGAGTGATATTGCATTGTACATAAGTACCACAACCTCTTTATCCATTTTTCATGTTCTGTGATATTGAACTTGTACTGTAAACGAGGTTCTTGTAAACAGAGCCATCCCAAACTTTGGGGTGGCTGTGTCTTTTTGATTTTAATTTCCCTAAGCTATAGGACCATAAGTGGAAGTGCCCTAGGCTCTGTTGTTTTGTTTTTTAGATGTTTCAGGAAACACCATACACTTCTCCAGAGTGGCTGTTGGCAATTTACATCCCGCCCATCAGCATTACAAGGCTCCCTGTTCTCCATGGCCTGTCCTGCCTTTTTGGATTTTACACTTTTTTCAGATGGCCCTTTTGACCGGGGGGCAGTGAGACTTCATTGTAGTGCAGATTTCCTTTGCAAGCTTGCTTGGTTGGCCAAAAAGGGCGTATGCGTTTTTTCCTGAATATATTCAGGAAAAAACGCATACGCCCTTTTTGGCCAAGTGCATCATTGTGGACGTTCTGCCTCTTTTCCTATGCTTTACATGCAATTCCAGTCTACCTCCTGAAATCGGTTTCCTGCAATTCTGCCCCGCTTTCAAGTCCTCTTGGCAGCCTTACTTCAATATATTTTTGGACGATAGCTGTCATTTATAACACTGCAGGTTTGTGAATTACAGTGCCCCTGAGCTCCTTTCTTCAAGTCGCTTTCTTGTGAGCTGGCCGCAACACCGCAGGATTGCTTCAGGTCCTAGTGTGGTTCCGGCATGGCACGCTGAGCCTTTGGTTAATTCCTCTTCCTGGTGGGAAACGAGAGTTAAATTTGCCCATCCAGACACCTCCAGCTAGTCTCCCATTGGTTCTCCCTATTCCTGTTCGTCTTACACAGAAATTGCAAACTGGGCCAAACAGGAGGTTAAAGGCACTGACTCTCCAAGTGGGGAGAGTGTTAGTAAAGCGTCTGGAATGTTGCACCCGAGTACCAGGGCATAAAAACTGAGACACATTTGAAAACGTTTCCTGATCACACGGTGGATCATACTCTGGGTTCCACATGCATGTTTTAGCTGAAGGAAGAATCCCTTAAACCTGGAGAGTTGAGACCCATGGAATGGGTACCATGCAATATGACTTCAAAGGATCTGCATTTGCTCACCGAACATCACCAATCGTATCACTGCTGCGTTATGCCACGGTACACACGCTTGATTCTCTTTTGGAGACATATAAATCCATAGGTTTTAAGATTTTTACTAGTCAGGTATATTCTTAGGCGATTAATATGGGGTGTTGAGTCCACTTCATTGAGCAAGGAGTAGCTCTTGTCTATTACATATTTGGCTTATGGAATGGTATCTGTGCTAATTTCAATCTCTGGTTTTATGCAGCACCCCAAGTCACCTTTCCCCTTAAGCAAGCATAAGTTGGTTTTCCACATTTGAGACCCTGTTCTCTTTTGTAATTCAGTTCCTCTGTAGCCAAGTTTACATTCCATGTAGTAGTGATATCTTATGACGTTTCATTTTCTGTGCGACTTATTTCACTTAGAATCATCGTACCTGAATCCACTCATTATGCTGCTACGGGCCTGATGACATAGATTTCATTGCTGAGTGATATTGCATTGTACATAAGTACCACAACCTCTTTATCCATTTTTCATGTTCTGTGATATTGAACTTGTACTGTAAACGAGGTTCTTGTAAACAGAGCCATCCCAAACTTTGGGGTGGCTGTGTCTTTTTGATTTTAATTTCCCTAAGCTATAGGACCATAAGTGGAAGTGCCCTAGGCTCTGTTGCTTTGTTTTTTAGATGTTTCAGGAAACACCATACACTTCTCCAGAGTGGTTGTTGGCAATTTACTTCCCGCCCATCAGCATTACAAGGTTCCCAGTTCTCCATGGCCTGTCCTGCCTTTCTGGATTTTACACTTTTTTCAGATGGCCCTTTTGACCGGGGGGCAGTGAGACTTCATTGTAGTGCAGATTTCCTTTGCAAGCTTGCTTGGTTGGCCAAAAAGGGCGTATGCGTTTTTTCCTGAATATATTCAGGAAAAACGCATACGCCCTTTTTGCCCAAGTGCATCATTGTGGACGTTCTGCCTCTTTTCCTATGCTTTACATGCAATTCCAGTCTACCTCCTGAAATCGGTTTCCTGCAATTCTGCCCCGCTTTCAAGTCCTCTTGGCAGCCTTACTTCAATATATTTTTGGACGATAGCTGTCATTTATAACTCTGCAGGTTTGTGAATTACAGTGCCCCTGAGCTCCTTTCTTCAACTCGCTTTCTTGTGAGCTGGCCGCAACACCGCAGGATTGCTTCAGGTCCTAGTGTGGTTCCGGCATGGCACGCTGAGCCTTTGGTTAATTCCTCTTCCTGGTGGGAAACGAGAGTTAAATTTGCCCATCCAGACACCTCCAGCTAGTCTCCCATTGGTTCTCCCTATTCCTGTTCGTCTTACACAGAAATTGCAAACTGGGCCAAACAGGAGGTTAAAGGCACTGACTCTCCAAGTGGGGAGAGTGTTAGTAAAGCGTCTGGAATGTTGCACCCGAGTACCAGGGCATGAAAACTGAGACACATTTGAACACGTTTCCCGATCACACGGTGGATCATACTCTGGGTTCCACATGCATGTTTTAGCTGAAGGAAGAATCCCTTAAACCTGGAGAGTTGAGACCCATGGAATGGGTACCATGCAATATGACTTCAAAGGGTCTGCATTTGCTCACCGAACCTCTCCAATCGTATCACTGCTGCGTTATGCCACTGTACACACGCTTGATTCTCCTTTGGAGACATATAAATCCATAGGTTTTAAGATTCTTACTAGTCAGGTATATTCTTAGGCGATTAATATGGGATGTTGAGTCCACTTCATTGAGCAAGGAGTAGCTCTTGTCTATTACATTTTTGGCTTATGGAATGGTATCTGTGCTAATTTCAATCTCTGGTTTTATACAGCACCCCAAGTCACCTTTCCCCTTAAGCAAGCATAAGTTGGTTTTCCACATTTGAGACCCTGTTCTCTTTTGTAATTCAGTTCCTGTGTAGCCAAGTTTACATTCCATCTAGTAGTGATATCTTATGATGTTTCTTTCTCTGTGCGACTTATTTCACTTAGAATCATCGTACCTGAATCCACTCATTATGCTGCTACGGGCCTGATGACATAGATTTCATTGCTGAGTGATATTACATTGTACGTAAGTACCACAACTTCTTTATCCATTTTTCGCTTTCTGTGATATTGAACTTGTACCGTAAACGAGGTTCTTGTAAACAGAGCCGTCCCAAACTTTGGGGTGGCTGTGTCTTTTTGATTTTAATTTCCCTAAGCTATAGGACCATAAGTGGAAGTGCCCTAGGCTCTGTTGCTTTGTTTTTTAGATGTTTCAGGAAACACCATACACTTCTCCAGAGTGGCTGTTGGCAATTTACATCCTGCCCATCAGCATAACAAGGTTCCCAGTTCTCCATGGCCTGTCCTGCCTTTCTGGATTTTACACTTTTTTCAGATGGCCCTTTTGACCGGGGGGCAGTGAGACTTCATTGTAGTGCAGATTTCCTTTGCAAGCTTGCTTGGTTGGCCAAAAAGGGCGTATGCGTTTTTTCCTGAATATATTTAGGAAAAAACGCATACGCCCTTTTTGGCCAAGTGCATCATTGTGGACGTTCTGCCTCTTTTCCTATGCTTTACATGCAATTCCAGTCTACTTCCTGAAATCGGTTTCCTGCAATTCTGCCCCGCTTTCAAGTCCTCTTGGCAGCCTTACTTCAATATATTTTTGGACGATAGCTGTCATTTATAACTCTGCAGGTTTGTGAATTACAGTGCCCCTGAGCTCCTTTCTTCAAGTCGCTTTCTTGTGAGCTGGCCGCAACACCGCAGGATTGCTTCAGGTCCTAGTGTGGTTCCGGCATGGCACGCTGAGCCTTTGGTTAATTCCTCTTCCTGGTGGGAAACGAGAGTTAAATTTGCCCATCCAGACACCTCCAGCTAGTCTCCCATTGGTTCTCCCTATTCCTGTTCGTCTTACACAGAAATTGCAAACTGGGCCAAACAGGAGGTTAAAGGCACTGACTCTCCAAGTGGGGAGAGTGTTAGTAAAGCGTCTGGAATGTTGCACCCGAGTACCAGGGCATGAAAACTGAGACACATTTGAACACGTTTCCCGATCACACGGTGGATCATACTCTGGGTTCCATATGCATGTTTTAGCTGAAGGAAGAATCCCTTAAACCTGGAGAGTTGAGACCCATGGAATGGGTACCATGCAATATGACTTCAAAGGGTCTGCATTTGCTCACCGAACATCACCAATCCTATCACTGCTGCGTTATGCCACTGTACACACGCTTGATTCTCTTTTGGAGACATATAAATCCATAGGTTTTAAGATTCTTACTAGTCAGGTATATTCTTAGGCGATTAATATGGGGTGTTGAGTCCACTTCATTGAGCAAGGAGTAGCTCTTGTCTATTACATATTTGGCTTATGGAATGGTATCTGTGCTAATTTCAATCTCTGGTTTTATGCAGCACCCCAAGTCACCTTTCCCCTTAAGCAAGCATAAGTAGGTTTTCCACATTTGAGACCCTGTTCTCTTTTGTAATTCAGTTCCTGTGTAGCCAAGTTTACATTCCATGTAGTAGTGATATCTTGTGATGTTTCATTTTCTGTGCGACTTATTTCACTTAGAATCATCGTACCTGAATCCACTCATTATGCTGCTACGGGCCTGATGACATAGATTTCATTGCTGAGTGATATTGCATTGTACATAAGTACCACAACCTCTTTATCCATTTTTCATGTTCTGTGATATTGAACTTGTACTGTAAACGAGGTTCTTGTAAATAGAGCCATCCCAAACTTTGGGGTGGCTGTGTCTTTTTGATTTTAATTTCCCTAAGCTATAGGACCATAAGTGGAAGTGCCCTAGGCTCTGTTGCTTTGTTTTTTAGATGTTTCAGGAAACACCATACACTTCTCCAGAGTGGCTGTTGGCAATTTACATCCCACCCATCAGCATTACAAGGCTCCCAGTTCTCCATGGCCTGTCCTGCCTTTCTGGATTTTACACTTTTTTCAGATGGCCCTTTTGACCGGGGGGCAGTGAGACTTCATTGTAGTGCAGATTTCCTTTGCAAGCTTGCTTGGTTGGCCAAAAAGGGCGTATGCGTTTTTTCCTGAATATATTCAGGAAAAAACGCATACGCCCTTTTTGGCCAAGTGCATCATTGTGGACGTTCTGCCTCTTTTCCTATGCTTTACATGCAATTCCAGTCTACCTCCTGAAATCGGTTTCCTGCAATTCTGCCCCGCTTTCAAGTCCTCTTGGCAGCCTTACTTCAATATATTTTTGGACGATAGCTGTCATTTATAACTCTGCAGGTTTGTGAATTACAGTGCCCCTGAGCTCCTTTCTTCAAGTCGCTTTCTTGTGAGCTGGCTGCAACACCGCAGGATTGCTTCAGGTCCTAGTGTGGTTCCGGCATGGGACGCTGAGCCTTTGGTTAATTCCTCTTCCTGGTGGGAAACGAGAGTTAAATTTGCCCATCCAGACACCTCCAGCTAGTCTCCCATTGGTTCTCCCTATTCCTGTTCGTCTTACACAGAAATTGCAAACTGGGCCAAACAGGAGGTTAAAGGCACTGACTCTCCAAGTGGGGAGAGTGTTAGTAAAGCGTCTGGAATGTTGCACCCGAGTACCAGGGCATGAAAACTGAGACACATTTGAACACGTTTCCCGATCACACGGTGGATCATACTCTGGGTTCCACATGCATGTTTTAGCTGAAGGAAGAATCCCTTAAACCTGGAGAGTTGAGACCCATGGAATGGGTACCATGCAATATGACTTCAAAGGGTCTGCATTTGCTCACCGAACATCACCAATCCTATCACTGCTGCGTTATGCCACTGTACACACGCTTGATTCTCTTTTGGAGACATATAAATCCATAGGTTTTAAGATTCTTACTAGTCAGTTATATTCTTAGGCGATTAATATAGGGTGTTGAGTCCACTTCATTGAGCAAGGAGTAGCTCTTGTCTATTACATATTTGGCTTATGGAATGGTATCTGTGCTAATTTCAATCTCTGGTTTTATGCAGCACCCCAAGTCACCTTTCCCCTTAAGCAAGCATAAGTTGGTTTTCCACATTTGAGACCCTGTTCTCTTTTGTAATTCAGTTCCTGTGTAGCCAAGTTTACATTCCATGTAGTAGTGATATCTTGTGATGTTTCATTTTCTGTGCGACTTATTTCACTTAGAATCATCGTACCTGAATCCACTCATTATGCTGCTACGGGCCTGATGACATAGATTTCATTGCTGAGTGATATTGCATTGTACATAAGTACCACAACCTCTTTATCCATTTTTCATGTTCTGTGATATTGAACTTGTACTGTAAACGAGGTTCTTGTAAACAGAGCCATCCCAAACTTTGGGGTGGCTGTGTCTTTTTGATTTTAATTTCCCTAAGCTATAGGACCATAAGTGGAAGTGCCCTAGGCTCTGTTGTTTTGTTTTTTAGATGTTTCAGGAAACACCATACACTTCTCCAGAGTGGCTGTTGGCAATTTACATCCCGCCCATCAGCATTACAAGGCTCCCTGTTCTCCATGGCCTGTCCTGCCTTTCTGGATTTTACACTTTCTTCAGATGGCCCTTTTGACCGGGGGGCAGTGAGACTTCATTGTAGTGCAGATTTCCTTTGCAAGCTTGCTTGGTTGGCCAAAAAGGGCGTATGCGTTTTTTCCTGAATATATTCAGGAAAAAACGCATACGCCCTTTTTGGCCAAGTGCATCATTGTGGACGTTCTGCCTCTTTTCCTATGCTTTACATGCAATTCCAGTCTACCTCCTGAAATCGGTTTCCTGCAATTCTGCCCCGCTTTCAAGTCCTCTTGGCAGCCTTACTTCAATATATTTTTGGACGATAGCTGTCATTTATAACTCTGCAGGTTTGTGAATTACAGTGCCCCTGAGCTCCTTTCTTCAACTCGCTTTCTTGTGAGCTGGCCGCAACACCGCAGGATTGCTTCAGGTCCTAGTGTGGTTCTGGCATGGCACGCTGAGCCTTTGGTTAATTCCTCTTCCTGGTGGGAAACGAGAGTTAAATTTGCCCATCCAGACACCTCCAGCTAGTCTCCCATTGGTTCTCCCTATTCCTGTTCGTCTTACACAGAAATTGCAAACTGGGCCAAACAGGAGGTTAAAGGCACTGACTCTCCAAGTGGGGAGAGTGATAGTAAAGCATCTGGAATGTTGCACCCGCGTACCAGGGGACGAAAACTGAGACACATTTGAACACGTTTCCCGATCACACGGTGGATCATACTCTGGGTTCCACATGCATGTTTTAGCTGAAGGAAGAATCCCTTAAACCTGGAGAGTTGAGACCCATGGAATGGGTACCATGCAATATGACTTCAAAGGGTCTGCATTTGCTCACCGAACATCACCAATCCTATCACTGCTGCGTTATGCCACGGTACACACGCTTGATTCTCTTTGGGAGACATATAAATCCATAGGTTTTAAGATTTTTACTAGTCAGGTATATTCTTAGGCGATTAATATGGGGTGTTGAGTCCACTTCATTGAGCAAGGAGTAGCTCTTGTCTATTACATATTTGGCTTATGGAATGGTATCTGTGCTAATTTCAATCTCTGGTTTTATGCAGCACCCCAAGTCACCTTTCCCCTTAAGCAAGCATAAGTTGGTTTTCCACATTTGAGACCCTGTTCTCTTTTGTAATTCAGTTCCTGTGTAGCCAAGTTTACATTCCATGTAGTAGTGATATCTTGTGATGTTTCATTTTCTGTGCGACTTATTTCACTTAGAATCATCGTACCTGAATCCACTCATTATGCTGCTACGGGCCTGATGACATAGATTTCATTGCTGAGTGATATTGCATTGTACATAAGTACCACAACCTCTTTATCCATTTTTCATGTTCTGTGATATTGAACTTGTACTGTAAACGAGGTTCTTGTAAACAGAGCCATCCCAAACTTTGGGGTGGCTGTGTCTTTTTGATTTTAATTTCCCTAAGCTATAGGACCATAAGTGGAAGTGCCCTAGGCTCTGTTGCTTTGTTTTTTAGATGTTTCAGGAAACACCATACACTTCTCCAGAGTGGCTGTTGGCAATTTACATCCCGCCCATCAGCATTACAAGGCTCCCAGTTCTCCATGGCCTGTCCTGCCTTTCTGGATTTTACACTTTTTTCAGATGGCCCTTTTGACCGGGGGGCAGTGAGACTTCATTGTAGTGCAGATTTCCTTTGCAAGCTTGCTTGGTTGGCCAAAAAGGGCGTATGCGTTTTTTCCTGAATATATTCAGGAAAAAACGCATACGCCCTTTTTGGCCAAGTGCATCATTGTGGACGTTCTGCCTCTTTTCCTATGCTTTACATGCAATTCCAGTCTACCTCCTGAAATCGGTTTCCTGCAATTCTGCCCCGCTTTCAAGTCCTCTTGGCAGCCTTACTTCAATATATTTTTGGACGATAGCTGTCATTTATAACTCTGCAGGTTTGTGAATTACAGTGCCCCTGAGCTCCTTTCTTCAAGTCGCTTTCTTGTGAGCTGGCCGCAACACCGCAGGATTGCTTCAGGTCCTAGTGTGGTTCCGGCATGGCATGCTGAGCCTTTGGTTAATTCCTCTTCCTGGTGGGAAACGAGAGTTAAATTTGCCCATCCAGACACCTCCAGCTAGTCTCCCATTGGTTCTCCCTATTCCTGTTCGTCTTACACAGAAATTGCAAACTGGGCCAAACAGGAGGTTAAAGGCACTGACTCTCCAAGTGGGGAGAGTGTTAGTAAAGCGTCTGGAATGTTGCACCCGAGTACCAGGGGACGAAAACTGAGACACATTTGAACACGTTTCCCGATCACACGGTGGATCATACTCTGGGTTCCACATGCATGTTTTAGCTGAAGGAAGAATCCCTTAAACCTGGAGAGTTGAGACCCATGGAATGGGTACCATGCAATATGACTTCAAAGGGTCTGCATTTGCTCACCGAACATCACCAATCCTATCACTGCTGCGTTATGCCACTGTACACACGCTTGATTCTCTTTTGGAGACATATAAATCCATAGGTTTTAAGATTCTTACTAGTCAGGTATATTCTTAGGCGATTAATATGGGGTGTTGAGTCCACTTCATTGAGCAAGGAGTAGCTCTTGTCTATTACATATTTGGCTTATGGAATGGTATCTGTGCTAATTTCAATCTCTGGTTTTATGCAGCACCCCAAGTCACCTTTCCCCTTAAGCAAGCATAAGTTGGTTTTCCACATTTGAGACCCTGTTCTCTTTTGTAATTCAGTTCCTGTGTAGCCAAGTTTACATTCCATGTAGTAGTGATATCTTGTGATGTTTCATTTTCTGTGCGACTTATTTCACTTAGAATCATCGTACCTGAATCCACTCATTATGCTGCTACGGGCCTGATGACATAGATTTCATTGCTGAGTGATATTGCATTGTACATAAGTACCACAACCTCTTTATCCATTTTTCATGTTCTGTGATATTGAACTTGTACTGTAAACGAGGTTCTTGTAAACAGAGCCATCCCAAACTTTGGGGTGGCTGTGTCTTTTTGATTTTAATTTCCCTAAGCTATAGGACCATAAGTGGAAGTGCCCTAGGCTCTGTTGTTTTGTTTTTTAGATGTTTCAGGAAACACCATACACTTCTCCAGAGTGGCTGTTGGCAATTTACATCCCGCCCATCAGCATTACAAGGCTCCCTGTTCTCCATGGCCTGTCCTGCCTTTCTGGATTTTACACTTTCTTCAGATGGCCCTTTTGACCGGGGGGCAGTGAGACTTCATTGTAGTGCAGATTTCCTTTGCAAGCTTGCTTGGTTGGCCAAAAAGGGCGTATGCGTTTTTTCCTGAATATATTCAGGAAAAAACGCATACGCCCTTTTTGGCCAAGTGCATCATTGTGGACGTTCTGCCTCTTTTCCTATGCTTTACATGAAATTCCAGTCTACCTCCTGAAATCGGTTTCCTGCAATTCTGCCCCGCTTTCAAGTCCTCTTGGCAGCCTTACTTCAATATATTTTTGGACGATAGCTGTCATTTATAACTCTGCAGGTTTGTGAATTACAGTGCCCCTGAGCTCCTTTCTTCAACTCGCTTTCTTGTGAGCTGGCCGCAACACCGCAGGATTGCTTCAGGTCCTAGTGTGGTTCCGGCATGGGACGCTGAGCCTTTGGTTAATTCCTCTTCCTGGTGGGAAACGAGAGTTAAATTTGCCCATCCAGACACCTCCAGCTAGTCTCCCATTGGTTCTCCCTATTCCTGTTCGTCTTACACAGAAATTGCAAACTGGGCCAAACAGGAGGTTAAAGGCACTGACTCTCCAAGTGGGGAGAGTGTTAGTAAAGCGTCTGGAATGTTGCACCCGAGTACCAGGGCATGAAAACTGAGACACATTTGAACACGTTTCCCGATCACACGGTGGATCATACTCTGGGTTCCATATGCATGTTTTAGCTGAAGGAAGAATCCCTTAAACCTGGAGAGTTGAGACCCATGGAATGGGTACCATGCAATATGACTTCAAAGGGTCTGCATTTGCTCACCGAACATCACCAATCCTATCACTGCTGCGTTATGCCACTGTACACACGCTTGATTCTCTTTTGGAGACATATAAATCCATAGGTTTTAAGATTCTTACTAGTCAGGTATATTCTTAGGCGATTAATATGGGGTGTTGAGTCCACTTCATTGAGCAAGGAGTAGCTCTTGTCTATTACATATTTGGCTTATGGAATGGTATCTGTGCTAATTTCAATCTCTGGTTTTATGCAGCACCCCAAGTCACCTTTCCCCTTAAGCAAGCATAAGTAGGTTTTCCACATTTGAGACCCTGTTCTCTTTTGTAATTCAGTTCCTGTGTAGCCAAGTTTACATTCCATGTAGTAGTGATATCTTGTGATGTTTCATTTTCTGTGCGACTTATTTCACTTAGAATCATCGTACCTGAATCCACTCATTATGCTGCTACGGGCCTGATGACATAGATTTCATTGCTGAGTGATATTGCATTGTACATAAGTACCACAACCTCTTTATCCATTTTTCATGTTCTGTGATATTGAACTTGTACTGTAAACGAGGTTCTTGTAAACAGAGCCATCCCAAACTTTGGGGTGGCTGTGTCTTTTTGATTTTAATTTCCCTAAGCTATAGGACCATAAGTGGAAGTGCCCTAGGCTCTGTTGTTTTGTTTTTTAGATGTTTCAGGAAACACCATACACTTCTCCAGAGTGGCTGTTGGCAATTTACATCCCGCCCATCAGCATTACAAGGCTCCCTGTTCTCCATGGCCTGTCCTGCCTTTCTGGATTTTACACTTTCTTCAGATGGCCCTTTTGACCGGGGGGCAGTGAGACTTCATTGTAGTGCAGATTTCCTTTGCAAGCTTGCTTGGTTGGCCAAAAAGGGCGTATGCGTTTTTTCCTGAATATATTCAGGAAAAAACGCATACACCCTTTTTGGCCAAGTGCATCATTGTGGACGTTCTGCCTCTTTTCCTATGCTTTACATGCAATTCCAGTCTACCTCCTGAAATCGGTTTCCTGCAATTCTGCCCCGCTTTCAAGTCCTCTTGGCAGCCTTACTTCAATATATTTTTGGACGATAGCTGTCATTTATAACTCTGCAGGTTTGTGAATTACAGTGCCCCTGAGCTCCTTTCTTCAACTCGCTTTCTTGTGAGCTGGCCGCAACACCGCAGGATTGCTTCAGGTCCTAGTGTGGTTCTGGCATGGCACGCTGAGCCTTTGGTTAATTCCTCTTCCTGGTGGGAAACGAGAGTTAAATTTGCCCATCCAGACACCTCCAGCTAGTCTCCCATTGGTTCTCCCTATTCCTGTTCGTCTTACACAGAAATTGCAAACTGGGCCAAACAGGAGGTTAAAGGCACTGACTCTCCAAGTGGGGAGAGTGATAGTAAAGCATCTGGAATGTTGCACCCGCGTACCAGGGGACGAAAACTGAGACACATTTGAACACGTTTCCCGATCACACGGTGGATCATACTCTGGGTTCCACATGCATGTTTTAGCTGAAGGAAGAATCCCTTAAACCTGGAGAGTTGAGACCCATGGAATGGGTACCATGCAATATGACTTCAAAGGGTCTGCATTTGCTCACCGAACATCACCAATCCTATCACTGCTGCGTTATGCCACGGTACACACGCTTGATTCTCTTTTGGAGACATATAAATCCATAGGTTTTAAGATTTTTACTAGTCAGGTATATTCTTAGGCGATTAATATGGGGTGTTGAGTCCACTTCATTGAGCAAGGAGTAGCTCTTGTCTATTACATATTTGGCTTATGGAATGGTATCTGTGCTAATTTCAATCTCTGGTTTTATGCAGCACCCCAAGTCACCTTTCCCCTTAAGCAAGCATAAGTTGGTTTTCCACATTTGAGACCCTGTTCTCTTTTGTAATTCAGTTCCTGTGTAGCCAAGTTTACATTCCATGTAGTAGTGATATCTTGTGATGTTTCATTTTCTGTGCGACTTATTTCACTTAGAATCATCGTACCTGAATCCACTCATTATGCTGCTACGGGCCTGATGACATAGATTTCATTGCTGAGTGATATTGCATTGTACATAAGTACCACAACCTCTTTATCCATTTTTCATGTTCTGTGATATTGAACTTGTACTGTAAACGAGGTTCTTGTAAACAGAGCCATCCCAAACTTTGGGGTGGCTGTGTCTTTTTGATTTTAATTTCCCTAAGCTATAGGACCATAAGTGGAAGTGCCCTAGGCTCTGTTGCTTTGTTTTTTAGATGTTTCAGGAAACACCATACACTTCTCCAGAGTGGCTGTTGGCAATTTACATCCCGCCCATCAGCATTACAAGGCTCCCAGTTCTCCATGGCCTGTCCTGCCTTTCTGGATTTTACACTTTTTTCAGATGGCCCTTTTGACCGGGGGGCAGTGAGACTTCATTGTAGTGCAGATTTCCTTTGCAAGCTTGCTTGGTTGGCCAAAAAGGGCGTATGTGTTTTTTCCTGAATATATTCAGGAAAAAACGCATACGCCCTTTTTGGCCAAGTGCATCATTGTGGACGTTCTGCCTCTTTTCCTATGCTTTACATGCAATTCCAGTCTACCTCCTGAAATCGGTTTCCTGCAATTCTGCCCCGCTTTCAAGTCCTCTTGGCAGCCTTACTTCAATATATTTTTGGACGATAGCTGTCATTTATAACTCTGCAGGTTTGTGAATTACAGTGCCCCTGAGCTCCTTTCTTCAAGTCGCTTTCTTGTGAGCTGGCCGCAACACCACAGGATTGCTTCAGGTCCTAGTGTGGTTCCGGCATGGCACGCTGAGCCTTTGGTTAATTCCTCTTCCTGGTGGGAAACGAGAGTTAAATTTGCCCATCCAGACACCTCCAGCTAGTCTCCCATTGGTTCTCCCTATTCCTGTTCGTCTTACACAGAAATTGCAAACTGGGCCAAACAGGAGGTTAAAGGCACTGACTCTCCAAGTGGGGAGAGTGTTAGTAAAGCGTCTGGAATGTTGCACCCGAGTACCAGGGCATGAAAACTGAGACACATTTGAACACGTTTCCCGATCACACGGTGGATCATACTCTGGGTTCCACATGCATGTTTTAGCTGAAGGAAGAATCCCTTAAACCTGGAGAGTTGAGACCCATGGAATGGGTACCATGCAATATGACTTCAAAGGGTCTGCATTTGCTCACCGAACATCACCAATCCTATCACTGCTGCGTTATGCCACTGTACACACGCTTGATTCTCTTTTGGAGACATATAAATCCATAGGTTTTAAGATTCTTACTAGTCAGGTATATTCTTAGGCGATTAATATGGGGTGTTGAGTCCACTTCATTGAGCAAGGAGTAGCTCTTGTCTATTACATATTTGGCTTATGGAATGGTATCTGTGCTAATTTCAATCTCTGGTTTTATGCAGCACCCCAAGTCACCTTTCCCCTTAAGCAAGCATAAGTTGGTTTTCCACATTTGAGACCCTGTTCTCTTTTGTAATTCAGTTCCTGTGTAGCCAAGTTTACATTCCATGTAGTAGTGATATCTTGTGATGTTTCATTTTCTGTGCGACTTATTTCACTTAGAATCATCGTACCTGAATCCACTCATTATGCTGCTACGGGCCTGATGACATAGATTTCATTGCTGAGTGATATTGCATTGTACATAAGTACCACAACCTCTTTATCCATTTTTCATGTTCTGTGATATTGAACTTGTACTGTAAACGAGGTTCTTGTAAACAGAGCCATCCCAAACTTTGGGGTGGCTGTGTCTTTTTGATTTTAATTTCCCTAAGCTATAGGACCATAAGTGGAAGTGCCCTAGGCTCTGTTGTTTTGTTTTTTAGATGTTTCAGGAAACACCATACACTTCTCCAGAGTGGCTGTTGGCAATTTACATCCCGCCCATCAGCATTACAAGGCTCCCTGTTCTCCATGGCCTGTCCTGCCTTTCTGGATTTTACACTTTCTTCAGATGGCCCTTTTGACCGGGGGGCAGTGAGACTTCATTGTAGTGCAGATTTCCTTTGCAAGCTTGCTTGGTTGGCCAAAAAGGGCGTATGCGTTTTTTCCTGAATATATTCAGGAAAAAACGCATACGCCCTTTTTGGCCAAGTGCATCATTGTGGACGTTCTGCCTCTTTTCCTATGCTTTACATGAAATTCCAGTCTACCTCCTGAAATCGGTTTCCTGCAATTCTGCCCCACTTTCAAGTCCTCTTGGCAGCCTTACTTCAATATATTTTTGGACGATAGCTGTCATTTATAACTCTGCAGGTTTGTGAATTACAGTGCGCCTGAGCTCCTTTCTTCAACTCGCTTTCTTGTGAGCTAGCCGCAACACCGCAGGATTGCTTCAGGCCCTAGTGTGGTTCCGGCATGGCACGCTGAGCCTTTGGTTAATTCTTCTTCCTGGTGGGAAACGAGAGTTAAATTTGCCCATCCAGACACCTCCAGCTAGTCTCCCATTGGTTCTCCCTATTCCTGTTTTCTTACACAGAAATTGCAAACTGGGCCAAACAGGAGGTTAAAGGCACTGACTCTCCAAGTGGTGAGAGTGTTAGTAAAGCATTTGGAATGTTGCACCCGAGTACCAGGGGACGAAAACTGAGACACATTTGAACACGTTTCCCGATCACACGGTGGATCATACTCTGGGTTCCACATGCATGTTTTAGCTGAAGGAAGAATCCCTTAAACCTGGAGAGTTGAGACCCATGGAATGGGTACCATGCAATATGACTTCAAAGGGTCTGCATTTGCTCACCGAACATCACCAATCCTATCACTGCTGCGTTATGCCACTGTACACACGCTTGATTCTCTTTTGGAGACATATAAATCCATAGGTTTTAAGATTCTTACTAGTCAGGTATATTCTTAGGCGATTAATATGGGGTGTTGAGTCCACTTCATTGAGCAAGGAGTAGCTCTTGTCTATTACATATTTGGCTTATGGAATGGTATCTGTGCTAATTTCAATCTCTGGTTTTATGCAGCACCCCAAGTCACCTTTCCCCTTAAGCAAGCATAAGTTGGTTTTCCACATTTGAGACCCTGTTCTCTTTTGTAATTCAGTTCCTGTGTAGCCAAGTTTACATTCCATCTAGTAGTGATATCTTATGATGTTTCTTTTTCTGTGCGACTTATTTCACTTAGAATCATCGTACCTGAATCCACTCATTATGCTGCTACGGGTCTGATGACATAGATTTCATTGCTGAGTGATATTGCATTGTACGTAAGTACCACAACTTCTTTATCCATTTTTCGCTTTCTGCGATATTGAACTTGTACCGTAAACGAGGTTCTTGTAAACAGAGCAGTCCCAAACTTTGGGGTGGCTGTGTCTTTTTGATTTTAATTTCCCTAAGCTATAAGACCATAAGTGGAAGTGCCCTAGGCTCTGTTGCTTTGTTTTTTAGATGTTTCAGGAAACACCATACAATTCTCCAGAGTGGCTGTTGGCAATTTACATCCCGCCCATCAGAATAACAAGGCTCCCAGTTCTCCATGGCCTGTCCTGCCTTTCTGGATTTTACACTTTTTTCAGATGGCCCTTTTTACCGGGGGGCAGTGAGACTTCATTGTAGTGCAGATTTCCTTTGCAAGCCTGCTTGGTTGGCCAAAAAGGGCGTATGCGTTTTTTCCTGAATATATTCAGGAAAAAACGCATACGCCCTTTTTGGCCAAGTGCATCATTGTGGACGTTCTGCCTCTTTTCCTATGCTTTACATGCAATTCCAGTCTACCTCCTGAAATCGGTTTCCTGCAATTCTGCCCCGCTTTCAAGTCCTCTTGGCAGCCTTACTTCAATATATTTTTGGACGATAGCTGTCATTTATAACTCTGCAGGTTTGTGAATTACAGTGCCCCTGAGCTCCTTTCTTCAACTCGCTTTCTTGTGAGCTGGCCGCAACACCGCAGGATTGCTTCAGGTCCTAGTGTGGTTCCGGCATGGCACGCTGAGCCTTTGGTTAATTCCTCTTCCTGGTGGGAAACGAGAGTTAAATTTGCCCATCCAGACACCTCCAGCTAGTCTCCCGTTGTTTCTCCCTATTCCTGTTCGTCTTACACAGAAATTGCAAACTGGGCCAAACAGGAGGTTAAAGGCACTGACTCTCCAAGTGGGGAGAGTGTTAGTAAAGCGTCTGGAATGTTGCACCTGAGTACCAGGGCATGAAAACTGAGACACATTTGAACACGTTTCCCGATCACACGGTGGATCATACTCTGGGTTCCACATGCATGTTTTAGCTGAAGGAAGAATCCCTTAAACCTGGAGAGTTGAGACCCATGGAATGGGTACCATGCAATATGACTTCAAAGGGTCTGCATTTGCTCACCGAACATCACCAATCCTATCACTGCTGCGTTATGCCACTGTACACACGCTTGATTCTCTTTTGGAGACATATAAATCCATAGGTTTTAAGATTCTTACTAGTCAGGTATATTCTTAGGCGATTAATATGGGGTGTTGAGTCCACTTCATTGAGCAAGGAGTAGCTCTTGTCTATTACATATTTGGCTTATGGAATGGTATCTGTGCTAATTTCAATCTCTGGTTTTATGCAGCACCCCAAGTCACCTTTCCCCTTAAGCAAGCATAAGTTGGTTTTCCACATTTGAGACCCTGTTCTCTTTTGTAATTCAGTTCCTGTGTAGCCAAGTTTACATTCCATGTAGTAGTGATATCTTATGATGTTTCTTTTTCTGGGCGACTTATTTCACTTAGAATCATCGTACCTGAATCCACTCATTATGCTGCTACGGGCCTGATGACATAGATTTCATTGCTGAGTGATATTGCATTGTACGTAAGTACCACAACTTCTTTATCCATTTTTCGCTTTCTGTGATATTGAACTTGTACCGTAAATGAGGTTCTTGTAAACAGAGCCGTCCCAAACTTTGGGTTGGCTTTGTCTTTTTGATTTTAATTTCCCTAAGCTATAGGACCATAAGTGGAAGTGCCCTAGGCTCTGTTGCTTTGTTTTTTAGATGTTTCAGGAAACACCATACACTTCTCCAGAGTGGCTGTTGGCAATTTACATCCCGCCCATCAGCATAACAAGGTTCCCAGTTCTCCATGGCCTGTCCTGCCTTTCTGGATTTTACACTTTTCTCAGATGGCCCTTTTGACCGGGGGGCAGTGAGACTTCATTGTAGTGCAGATTTCCTTTGCAAGCTTGCTTGGTTGGCCAAAAAGGGCGTATGCGTTTTTTCCAGAATATATTCAGGAAAAAACGCATACGCCCTTTTTGGCCAAGTGCATCATTGTGGACGTTCTGCCTCTTTTCCTATGCTTTACATGCAATTCCAGTCTACCTCCTGAAATCGGTTTCCTGCAATTCTGCCCCGCTTTCAAGTCCTCTTGGCAGCCTTACTTCAATATATTTTTGGACGATAGCTGTCATTTATAACTCTGCAGGTTTGTGAATTACAGTGCCCCTGAGCTCCTTTCTTCAACTCGCTTTCTTGTGAGCTGGCCGCAACACCGCAGGATTGCTTCAGGTCCTAGTGTGGTTCCGGCATGGCACGCTGAGCCTTTGGTTAATTCCTCTTCCTGGTGGGAAACGAGAGTTAAATTTGCCCATCCAGACACCTCCAGCTAGTCTCCCGTTGTTTCTTCCTATTCCTGTTCGTCTTACACAGAAATTGCAAACTGGGCCAAACAGGAGGTTAAAGGCACTGACTCTCCAAGTGGGGAGAGTGTTAGTAAAGCGTCTGGAATGTTGCACCTGAGTACCAGGGCATGAAAACTGAGACACATTTGAACACGTTTCCCGATCACACGGTGGATCATACTCTGGGTTCCACATGCATGTTTTAGCTGAAGGAAGAATCCCTTAAACCTGGAGAGTTGAGACCCATGGAATGGGTACCATGCAATATGACTTCAAAGGGTCTGCATTTGCTCACCGAACATCACCAATCCTATCACTGCTGCGTTATGCCACTGTACACACGCTTGATTCTCTTTTGGAGACATATAAATCCATAGGTTTTAAGATTCTTACTAGTCAGGTATATTCTTAGGCGATTAATATGGGGTGTTGAGTCCACTTCATTGAGCAAGGAGTAGCTCTTGTCTATTACATATTTGGCTTATGGAATGGTATCTGTGCTAATTTCAATCTCTGGTTTTATGCAGCACCCCAAGTCACCTTTCCCCTTAAGCAAGCATAAGTTGGTTTTCCACATTTGAGACCCTGTTCTCTTTTGTAATTCAGTTCCTGTGTAGCCAAGTTTACATTCCATGTAGTAGTGATATCTTATGATGTTTCTTTTTCTGGGCGACTTATTTCACTTAGAATCATCGTACCTGAATCCACTCATTATGCTGCTACGGGCCTGATGACATAGATTTCATTGCTGAGTGATATTGCATTGTACGTAAGTACCACAACTTCTTTATCCATTTTTCGCTTTCTGTGATATTGAACTTGTACCGTAAATGAGGTTCTTGTAAACAGAGCCGTCCCAAACTTTGGGTTGGCTTTGTCTTTTTGATTTTAATTTCCCTAAGCTATAGGACCATAAGTGGAAGTGCCCTAGGCTCTGTTGCTTTGTTTTTTAGATGTTTCAGGAAACACCATACACTTCTCCAGAGTGGCTGTTGGCAATTTACATCCCGCCCATCAGCATAACAAGGTTCCCAGTTCTCCATGGCCTGTCCTGCCTTTCTGGATTTTACACTTTTCTCAGATGGCCCTTTTGACCGGGGGGCAGTGAGACTTCATTGTAGTGCAGATTTCCTTTGCAAGCTTGCTTGGTTGGCCAAAAAGGGCGTATGCGTTTTTTCCAGAATATATTCAGGAAAAAACGCATACGCCCTTTTTGGCCAAGTGCATCATTGTGGACGTTCTGCCTCTTTTCCTATGCTTTACATGCAATTCCAGTCTACCTCCTGAAATCGGTTTCCTGCAATTCTGCCCCGCTTTCAAGTCCTCTTGGCAGCCTTACTTCAATATATTTTTGGACGATAGCTGTCATTTATAACTCTGCAGGTTTGTGAATTACAGTGCCCCTGAGCTCCTTTCTTCAACTCGCTTTCTTGTGAGCTGGCCGCAACACCGCAGGATTGCTTCAGGTCCTAGTGTGGTTCCGGCATGGCACGCTGAGCCTTTGGTTAATTCCTCTTCCTGGTGGGAAACGAGAGTTAAATTTGCCCATCCAGACACCTCCAGCTAGTCTCCCGTTGTTTCTTCCTATTCCTGTTCGTCTTACACAGAAATTGCAAACTGGGCCAAACAGGAGGTTAAAGGCACTGACTCTCCAAGTGGGGAGAGTGTTAGTAAAGCGTCTGGAATGTTGCACCTGAGTACCAGGGCATGAAAACTGAGACACATTTGAACACGTTTCCCGATCACACGGTGGATCATACTCTGGGTTCCACATGCATGTTTTAGCTGAAGGAAGAATCCCTTAAACCTGGAGAGTTGAGACCCATGGAATGGGTACCATGCAATATGACTTCAAAGGGTCTGCATTTGCTCACCGAACATCACCAATCCTATCACTGCTGCGTTATGCCACTGTACACACGCTTGATTCTGTTTTGGAGACATATAAATCCATAGGTTTTAAGATTCTTACTAGTCAGGTATATTCTTAGGCGATTAATATGGGGTGTTGAGTCCACTTCATTGAGCAAGGAGTAGCTCTTGTCTATTACATATTTGGCTTATGGAATGGTATCTGTGCTAATTTCAATCTCTGGTTTTATGCAGCACCCCAAGTCACCTTTCCCCTTAAGCAAGCATAAGTTGGTTTTCCACATTTGAGACCCTGTTCTCTTTTGTAATTCAGTTCCTGTGTAGCCAAGTTTACATTCCATGTAGTAGTGATATCTTATGATGTTTCTTTTTCTGGGCGACTTATTTCACTTAGAATCATCGTACCTGAATCCACTCATTATGCTGCTACGGGCCTGATGACATAGATTTCATTGCTGAGTGATATTGCATTGTACGTAAGTACCACAACTTCTTTATCCATTTTTCGCTTTCTGTGATATTGAACTTGTACCGTAAATGAGGTTCTTGTAAACAGAGCCGTCCCAAACTTTGGGTTGGCTTTGTCTTTTTGATTTTAATTTCCCTAAGCTATAGGACCATAAGTGGAAGTGCCCTAGGCTCTGTTGCTTTGTTTTTTAGATGTTTCAGGAAACACCATACACTTCTCCAGAGTGGCTGTTGGCAATTTACATCCCGCCCATCAGCATAACAAGGTTCCCAGTTCTCCATGGCCTGTCCTGCCTTTCTGGATTTTACACTTTTCTCAGATGGCCCTTTTGACCGGGGGGCAGTGAGACTTCATTGTAGTGCAGATTTCCTTTGCAAGCTTGCTTGGTTGGCCAAAAAGGGCGTATGCGTTTTTTCCAGAATATATTCAGGAAAAAACGCATACGCCCTTTTTGGCCAAGTGCATCATTGTGGACGTTCTGCCTCTTTTCCTATGCTTTACATGCAATTCCAGTCTACCTCCTGAAATCGGTTTCCTGCAATTCTGCCCCGCTTTCAAGTCCTCTTGGCAGCCTTACTTCAATATATTTTTGGATGATAGCTGTCATTTATAACTCTGCAGGTTTGTGAATTACAGTGCCCCTGAGCTCCTTTCTTCAACTCGCTTTCTTGTGAGCTGGCCGCAACACCGCAGGATTGCTTCACGTCCTAGTGTGGTTCCGGCATGGCACGCGGAGCCTTTGGTTAATTCCTCTTCCTGGTGGGAAACGAGAGTTAAATTTGCCCATCCAGACACCTCCAGCTAGTCTCCCGTTGGTTCTCCCTATTCCTGTTCGTCTTACACAGAAATTGCAAACTGGGCCAAACAGGAGGTTAAAGGCACTGACTCTCCAAGTGGGGAGAGTGTTAGTAAAGCGTCTGGAATGTTGCACCCGAGTACCAGGGCATGAAAACTGAGACACATTTGAACACGTTTCCCGATCACACGGTGGATCATACTCTGGGTTCCACATGCATGTTTTAGCTGAAGGAAGAATCCCTTAAACCTGGAGAGTTGAGACCCATGGAATGGGTACCATGCAATATGACTTCAAAGGGTCTGCATTTGCTCACCGAACATCACCAATCCTATCACTGCTGCGTTATGCCACGGTACACACGCTTGATTCTCTTTTGGAGACATATAAATCCATAGGTTTTAAGATTCTTACTAGTCAGGTATATTCTTAGGCGATTAATATGGGGTGTTGAGTCCACTTCATTGAGCAAGGAGTAGCTCTTGTCTATTACATATTTGGCTTATGGAATGGTATCTGTGCTAATTTCAATCTCTGGTTTTATGCAGCACCCCAAGTCACCTTTCCCCTTAAGCAAGCATAAGTTGGTTTTCCACATTTGAGACCCTGTTCTCTTTTGTAATTCAGTTCCTGTGTAGCCAAGTTTACATTCCATGTAGTAGTGATATCTTATGATGTTTCATTTTCTGTGCGACTTATTTCACTTAGAATCATCGTACCTGAATCCACTCATTATGCTGCTACGGGCCTGATGACATAGATTTCATTGCTGAGTGATATTGCATTGTACGTAAGTACCACAACTTCTTTATCCATTTTTCGCTTTCTGTGATATTGAACTTGTACCGTAAATGAGGTTCTTGTAAACAGAGCTGTCCCAAACTTTGGGGTGGCTGTGTCTTTTTGATTTTAATTTCCCTAAGCTATAGGACCATAAGTGGAAGTGCCCTAGGCTCTGTTGCTTTGTTTTTTAGATGTTTCAGGAAACACCATACACTTCTCCAGAGTGGCTGTTGGCAATTTACATCCCGCCCATCAGCATTACAAGGCTCCCAGTTCTCCATGGCCTGTCCTGCCTTTCTGGATTTTACACTTTTTTCAGATGGCCCTTTTGACCGGGGGGCAGTGAGACTTCATTGTAGTGCAGATTTCCTTTGCAAGCTTGCTTGGTTGGCCAAAAAGGGCGTATGCGTTTCTTCCTGAATATATTCAGGAAAAAACGCATACGCCCTTTTTGGCCAAGTGCATCATTGTGGACGTTCTGCCTCTTTTCCTATGCTTTACATGCAATTCCAGTCTACCTCCTGAAATCGGTTTCCTGCAATTCTGCCCCGCTTTCAAGTCCTCTTGGCAGCCTTACTTCAATATATTTTTGGACGATAGCTGTCATTTATAACTCTGCAGGTTTGTGAATGACAGTGCCCCTGAGCTCCTTTCTTCAACTCGCTTTCTTGTGAGCTGGCCGCAACACCGCAGGATTGCTTCAGGTCCTAGTGTGGTTCCGGCATGGCACGCTGAGCCTTTGGTTAATTCCTCTTCCTGGTGGGAAACGAGAGTTAAATTTGCCCATCCAGACAACTCCAGCTAGTCTCCCATTGGTTCTCCCTATTCCTGTTCGTCTTACACAGAAATTGCAAACTGGGCCAAACAGGAGGTTAAAGGCACTGACTCTCCAAGTGGGGAGAGTGTTAGTAAAGCGTCTGGAATGTTGCACCCGAGTACCAGGGCATGAAAACTGAGACACATTTGAACACGTTTCCCGATCACACGGTGGATCATACTCTGGGTTCCACATGCATGTTTTAGCTGAAGGAAGAATCCCTTAAACCTGGAAAGTTGAGACCCATGGAATGGGTACCATGCAATATGACTTCAAAGGGTCTGCGTTTGCTCACCGAACATCACCAATCCTATCACTGCTGCGTTATGCCACGGTACACACGCTTGATTCTCTTTTGGAGACATATAAATCCATAGGTTTTAAGATTCTTACTAGTCAGGTATATTCTTAGGCGATTAATATGGGGTGTTGAGTCCACTTCATTGAGCAAGGAGTAGCTCTTGTCTATTACATATTTGGCTTATGGAATGGTATCTGTGCTAATTTCAATCTCTGGTTTTATGCAGCACCCCAAGTCACCTTTCCCCTTAAGCAAGGATAAGTTGATTTTCTACATTTGAGACCTTGTTCTCTTTTGTAATTCAGTTCCTGTGTAGCCAAGTTTACATTCCATGTAGCAGTGATATCTTATGATGTTTCATTTTCTGTGTGACATATTTCACTTAGAATCATCGTACCTGAATCCACTCATTATGCTGCTACGGGCCTGATGACATAGATTTCATTGCTGAGTGATATTGCATTGTACATAAGTACCACAACTTCTTTATCCATTTTTCGCTTTCTGTGATATTGAACTTGTACTGTAAAGGAGGTTCTTGTAAACAGAGCCATCCCAAACTTTGGGGTGGCTGTGTCTTTTTGATTTTAATTTCCCTAACCTATAGGACCATAAGTGGAAGTGCCCTAGGCTCTGTTGCTTTGTTTTTTAGATGTTTCAGGAAACACCATACACTTCTCCAGAGTGGCTGTTGGCAATTTACATCCTGCCCATCAGCATAACAAAGCTCCAAGTTCTCCATGGCCTGTCCTGCCTTTCTGGATTTTACACTTTCTTCAGATGGCCCTTTTGACCGGGGGGCAGTGAGACTTCATTGTAGTGCAGATTTCCTTTGCAAGATTGCTTGGTTGGCCAAAAAGGGCGTATGCGTTTTTTCCAGAATATATTCAGGAAAAAACGCATACGCCCTTTTTGGCCAAGTGCATCATTGTGGACGTTCTGCCTCTTTTCCTATGCTTTACATGCAATTCCAGTCTACCTCCTGAAATCGGTTTCCTGCAATTCTGCCCCGCTTTCAAGTCCTCTTGGCAGCCTTACTTCAATATATTTTTGGACGATAGCTGTCATTTATAACTCTGCAGTTTTGTGAATTACAGTGCGCCTGAGCTCCTTTCTTCAACTCGCTTTCTTGTGAGCTAGCCGCAACACCGCAGGATTGCTTCAGGCCCTAGTGTGGTTCCGGCATGGCACGCTGAGCCTTTGGTTAATTCTTCTTCCTGGTGGGAAACGAGAGTTAAATTTGCCCATCCAGACACCTCCAGCTAGTCTCCCATTGGTTCTCCCTATTCCTGTTTTCTTACACAGAAATTGCAAACTGGGCCAAACAGGAGGTTAAAGGCACTGACTCTCCAAGTGGTGAGAGTGTTAGTAAAGCATTTGGAATGTTGCACCCGAGTACCAGGGGAGGAAAACTGAGACACATTTGAACACGTTTCCCGATCACACGGTGGATCATACTCTGGGTTCCACATGCATGTTTTAGCTGAAGGAAGAATCCCTTAAACCTGGAGAGTTGAGACCCATGGAATGGGTACCATGCAATATGACTTCAAAGGGTCTGCATTTGCTCACCGAACATCACCAATCCTATCACTGCTGCGTTATGCCACTGTACACACGCTTGATTCTCTTTTGGAGACATATAAATCCATAGGTTTTAAGATTCTTACTAGTCAGGTATATTCTTAGGCGATTAATATGGGGTGTTGAGTCCACTTCATTGAGCAAGGAGTAGCTCTTGTCTATTACATATTTGGCTTATGGAATGGTATCTGTGCTAATTTCAATCTCTGGTTTTATGCAGCACCCCAAGTCACCTTTCCCCTTAAGCAAGCATAAGTTGGTTTTCCACATTTGAGACCCTGTTCTCTTTTGTAATTCAGTTCCTGTGTAGCCAAGTTTACATTCCATGTAGTAGTGATATCTTATGATGTTTCTTTTTCTGGGCGACTTATTTCACTTAGAATCATCGTACCTGAATCCACTCATTATGCTGCTACGGGCCTGATGACATAGATTTCATTGCTGAGTGATATTGCATTGTACGTAAGTACCACAACTTCTTTATCCATTTTTCATGTTCTGTGATATTGAACTTGTACCGTAAACGAGGTTCTTGTAAACAGAGCCGTCCCAAATTTTGGGGTGGCTTTGTCTTTTTGATTTTAATTTCCCTAAGCTATAGGACCATAAGTGGAAGTGCCCTAGGCTCTGTTGCTTTGTTTTTTAGATGTTTCAGGAAACACCATACACTTCTCCAGAGTGGCTGTTGGCAATTTACATCCCGCCCATCAGCATTACAAGGCTCCCAGTTCTCCATGGCCTGTCCTGCCTTTCTGGATTTTACACTTTTTTCAGATGGCCCTTTTGACCGGGGGGCAGTGAGACTTCATTGTAGTGCAGATTTCCTTTGCAAGCTTGCTTGGTTGGCCAAAAAGGGCGTATGCGTTTTTTCCTGAATATATTCAGGAAAAAACGCATACGCCCTTTTTGGCCAAGTGCATCATTGTGGACGTTCTGCCTCTTTTCCTATGCTTTACATGCAATTCCAGTCTACCTCCTGAAATCGGTTTCCTGCAATTCTGCCCCGCTTTCAAGTCCTCTTGGCAGCCTTACTTCAATATATTTTTGGACGATAGCTGTCATTTATAACTCTGCAGCTTTGTGAATTACAGTGCCCCTGAGCTCCTTTCTTCAAGTCGCTTTCTTGTGAGCTGGCCGCAACACCGCAGGATTGCTTCAGGTCCTAGTGTGGTTCCGGCATGGCACGCTGAGCCTTTGGTTAATTCCTCTTCCTGGTGGGAAACGAGAGTTAAATTTGCCCGTCCAGACACCTCCAGCTAGTCTCCCATTGGTTCTCCCTATTCCTGTTCGTCTTACACAGAAATTGCAAACTGGGCCAAACAGGAGGTTAAAGGCACTGACTCTCCAAGTGGGGAGAGTGTTAGTAAAGCGTCTGGAATGTTGCACCCGAGTACCAGGGCATGAAAACTGAGACACATTTGAACACGTTTCCCGATCACACGGTGGATCATACTCTGGGTTCCACATGCATGTTTTAGCTGAAGGAAGAATCCCTTAAACCTGGAAAGTTGAGACCCATGGAATGGGTACCATGCAATATGACTTCAAAGGGTCTGCGTTTGCTCACCGAACATCACCAATCCTATCACTGCTGCGTTATGCCACGGTACACACGCTTGATTCTCTTTTGGAGACATATAAATCCATAGGTTTTAAGATTCTTACTAGTCAGGTATATTCTTAGGCGATTAATATGGGGTGTTGAGTCCACTTCATTGAGCAAGGAGTAGCTCTTGTCTATTACATATTTGGCTTATGGAATGGTATCTGTGCTAATTTCAATCTCTGGTTTTATGCAGCACCCCAAGTCACCTTTCCCCTTAAGCAAGCATAAGTTGGTTTTCCACATTTGAGACCCTGTTCTCTTTTGTAATTCAGTTCCTGTGTAGCCAAGTTTACATTCCATGTAGCAGTGATATCTTATGATGTTTCATTTTCTGTGTGACATATTTCACTTAGAATCATCGTACCTGAATCCACTCATTATGCTGCTACGGGCCTGATGACATAGATTTCATTGCTGAGTGATATTGCATTGTACATAAGTACCACAACTTCTTTATCCATTTTTCGCTTTCTGTGATATTGAACTTGTACTGTAAAGGAGGTTCTTGTAAACAGAGCCATCCCAAACTTTGGGGTGGCTGTGTCTTTTTGATTTTAATTTCCCTAAGCTATAGGACCATAAGTGGAAGTGCCCTAGGCTCTGTTGCTTTGTTTTTTAGATGTTTCAGGAAACACCATACACTTCTCCAGAGTGGCTGTTGGCAATTTACATCCTGCCCATCAGCATAACAAGGCTCCCAGTTCTCCATGGCCTGTCCTGCCTTTCTGGATTTTACACTTTCTTCAGATGGCCCTTTTGACCGGGGGGCAGTGAGACTTCATTGTAGTGCAGATTTCCTTTGCAAGATTGCTTGGTTGGCCAAAAAGGGCGTATGCATTTTTTCCAGAATATATTCAGGAAAAAACGCATACGCCCTTTTTGGCCAAGTGCATCATTGTGGACGTTCTGCCTCTTTTCCTATGCTTTACATGCAATTCCAGTCTACCTCCTGAAATCGGTTTCCTGCAATTCTGCCTCGCTTTCAAGTCCTCTTGGCAGCCTTACTTCAATATATTTTTGGACGATAGCTGTCATTTATAACTCTGCAGGTTTGTGAATTACAGTGCGCCTGAGCTCCTTTCTTCAACTCACTTTCTTGTGAGCTAGCCGCAACACCGCAGGATTGCTTCAGGCCCTAGTGTGGTTCCGGCATGGCACGCTGAGCCTTTGGTTAATTCTTCTTCCTGGTGGGAAACGAGAGTTAAATTTGCCCATCCAGACACCTCCAGCTAGTCTCCCATTGGTTCTCCCTATTCCTGTTTTCTTACACAGAAATTGCAAACTGGGCCAAACAGGAGGTTAAAGGCACTGACTCTCCAAGTGGTGAGAGTGTTAGTAAAGCATTTGGAATGTTGCACCCGAGTACCAGGGGACGAAAACTGAGACACATTTGAACACGTTTCCCGATCACACGGTGGATCATACTCTGGGTTCCACATGCATGTTTTAGCTGAAGGAAGAATCCCTTAAACCTGGAGAGTTGAGACCCATGGAATGGGTACCATGCAATATGACTTCAAAGGGTCTGCATTTGCTCACCGAACATCACCAATCATATCACTGCTGCGTTATGCCACTGTACACACGCTTGATTCTCTTTTGGAGACATATAAATCCATAGGTTTTAAGATTCTTACTAGTCAGGTATATTCTTAGGCGATTAATATGGGGTGTTGAGTCCACTTCATTGAGCAAGGAGTAGCTCTTGTCTATTACATATTTGGCTTATGGAATGGTATCTGTGCTAATTTCAATCTCTGGTTTTATGCAGCACCCCATGTCACCTTTCCCCTTAAGCAAGCATAAGTTGGTTTTCCACATTTGAGACCCTGTTCTCTTTTGTAATTCAGTTCCTGTGTAGCCAAGTTTACATTCCATCTAGTAGTGATATCTTATGATGTTTCTTTTTCTGTGCGACTTATTTCACTTAGAATCATCGTACCTGAATCCACTCATTATGCTGCTATGGGCCTGATGACATAGATTTCATTACTGAGTCATATTGCATTGTACGTAAGTACCACAACTTCTTTATCCATTTTTCATGTTCTGTGATATTGAACTTGTACCGTAAACGAGGTTCTTGTAAACAGAGCCGTCCCAAACTTTGGGGTGGCTGTGTCTTTTTGATTTTAATTTCCCTAAGCTATAGGACCATAAGTGGAAGTGCCCTAGGCTCTGTTGCTTTGTTTTTTAGATGTTTCAGGAAACACCATACACTTCTCCAGAGTGGCTGTTGGCAATTTACATCCCGCCCATCAGCATTACAAGGCTCCCAGTTCTCCATGGCCTGTCCTGCCTTTCTGGATTTTACACTTTCTTCAGATGGCCCTTTTGACCGGGGGGCAGTGAGACTTCATTGTAGTGCAGATTTCCTTTGCAAGCTTGCTTGGTTGGCCAAAAAGGGCGTATGCGTTTTTTCCTGAATATATTCAGGAAAAAACGCATACGCCCTTTTTGGCCAAGTGCATCATTGTGGACGTTCTGCCTCTTTTCCTATGCTTTACATGCAATTCCAGTCTACCTCCTGAAATCGGTTTCCTGCAATTCTGCCCCGCTTTCAAGTCCTCTTGGCAGCCTTACTTCAATATATTTTTGGACGATAGCTGTCATTTATAACTCTGCAGGTTTGTGAATTACAGTGCCCCTGAGCTCCTTTCTTCAAGTCGCTTTCTTGTGAGCTGGCCGCAACACCGCAGGATTGCTTCAGGTCCTAGTGTGGTTCCGGCATGGCACGCTCAGCCTTTGGTTAATTCCTCTTCCTGGTGGGAAACGAGAGTTAAATTTTCCCATCCAGACACCTCCAGCTAGTCTCCCATTGGTTCTCCCTATTCCTGTTCGTCTTACACAGAAATTGCAAACTGGGCCAAACAGGAGGTTAAAGGCACTGACTCTCCAAGTGGGGAGAGTGTTAGTAAAGCGTCTGGAATGTTGCACCCGAGTACCAGGGCATGAAAACTGAGACACATTTGAACACGTTTCCCGATCACACGGTGGATCATACTCTGGGTTCCACATGCATGTTTTAGCTGAAGGAAGAATCCCTTAAACCTGGAGAGTTGAGACCCATGGAATGGGTACCATGCAATATGACTTCAAAGGGTCTGCATTTGCTCACCGAACATCACCAATCGTATCACTGCTGTGTTATGCCACGGTACACACGCTTGATTCTCTTTTGGAGACATATAAATCCATAGGTTTTAAGATTTTTACTAGTCAGGTATATTCTTAGGCGATTAATATGGGGTGTTGAGTCCACTTCATTGAGCAAGGAGTAGCTCTTGTCTATTACATATTTGGCTTATGGAATGGTATCTGTGCTAATTTCAATCTCTGGTTTTATGCAGCACCCCAAGTCACCTTTCCCCTTAAGCAAGCATAAGTTGGTTTTCCACATTTGAGACCCTGTTCTCTTTTGTAATTCAGTTCCTGTGTAGCCAAGTTTACATTCCATGTAGTAGTGATATCTTATGATGTTTCATTTTCTGTGCGACTTATTTCACTTAGAATCATCGTACCTGAATCCACTCATTATGCTGCTACGGGCCTGATGACATAGATTTCATTGCTGAGTGATATTGCATTGTACATAAGTACCACAACCTCTTTATCCATTTTTCATGTTCTGTGATATTGAACTTGTACTGTAAACGAGGTTCTTGTAAACAGAGCCATCCCAAACTTTGGGGTGGCTGTGTCTTTTTGATTTTAATTTCCCTAAGCTATAGGACCATAAGTGGAAGTGCCCTAGGCTCTGTTGCTTTGTTTTTTAGATGTTTCAGGAAACACCATACACTTCTCCAGAGTGGCTGTTGGCAATTTACATCCCGCCCATCAGCATTACAATGCTCCCAGTTCTCCATGGCCTGTCCTGCCTTTCTGGATTTTACACTTTCTTCAGATGGCCCTTTTGACCGGGGGGCAGTCAGACTTCATTGTAGTGCAGATTTCCTTTGCAAGCTTGCTTGGTTGGCCAAAAAGGGCGTATGCGTTTTTTCCTGAATATATTCAGGAAAAAATGCATACGCCCTTTTTGGCCAAGTGCATCATTGTGGACGTTCTGCCTCTTTTCCTATGCTTTCAATGCAATTCCAGTCTACCTCCTGAAATCGGTTTCCTGCAATTCTGCCCCGCTTTCAAGTCCTCTTGGCAGCCTTACTTCAATATATTTTTGGACGATAGCTGTCATTTATAACTCTGCAGGTTTGTGAATTACAGTGCCCCTGAGCTCCTTTCTTCAACTCGCTTTCTTGTGAGCTGGCCGCAACACCGCAGGATTGCTTCAGGTCCTAGTGTGGTTCCGGCATGGCACGCTGAGCCTTTGGTTAATTCCTCTTCCTGGTGGGAAACGAGAGTTAAATTTGCCCATCCAGACACCTCCAGCTAGTCTCCCATTGGTTCTCCCTATTCCTGTTCGTCTTACACAGAAATTGCAAACTGGGCCAAACAGGAGGTTAAAGGCACTGACTCTCCAAGTGGGGAGAGTGTTAGTAAAGCGTCTGGAATGTTGCACCCGAGTACCAGGGCATGAAAACTGAGACACATTTGAACACGTTTCCCGATCACACGGTGGATCATACTCTGGGTTCCACATGCATGTTTTAGCTGAAGGAAGAATCCCTTAAACCTGGAGAGTTGAGACCCATGGAATGGGTACCATGCAATATGACTTCAAAGGGTCTGCATTTGCTCACCGAACATCACCAATCCTATCACTGCTGCGTTATGCCACTGTACACACGCTTGATTCTCTTTTGGAGACATATAAATCCATAGGTTTTAAGATTCTTACTAGTCAGGTATATTCTTAGGCGATTAATATGGGGTGTTGAG
Organism: Globicephala melas; assembly: GCF_963455315.2. NCBI lineage: Eukaryota > Metazoa > Chordata > Mammalia > Artiodactyla > Delphinidae > Globicephala > Globicephala melas. The sequence continues at coordinate 1,326,211 of NW_027207223.1, forward strand.
TCCACTTCATTGAGCAAGGAGTAGCTCTTGTCTATTACATATTTGGCTTATGGAATGGTATCTGTGCTAATTTCAATCTCTGGTTTTATGCAGCACCCCAAGTCACCTTTCCCCTTAAGCAAGCATAAGTTGGTTTTCCACATTTGAGACCCTGTTCTCTTTTGTAATTCAGTTCCTGTGTAGCCAAGTTTACATTCCATGTAGTAGTGATATCTTGTGATGTTTCATTTTCTGTGCGACTTATTTCACTTAGAATCATCGTACCTGAATCCACTCATTATGCTGCTACGGGCCTGATGACATAGATTTCATTGCTGAGTGATATTGCATTGTACATAAGTACCACAACCTCTTTATCCATTTTTCATGTTCTGTGATATTGAACTTGTACTGTAAACGAGGTTCTTGTAAACAGAGCCATCCCAAACTTTGGGGTGGCTGTGTCTTTTTGATTTTAATTTCCCTAAGCTATAGGACCATAAGTGGAAGTGCCCTAGGCTCTGTTGCTTTGTTTTTTAGATGTTTCAGGAAACACCATACACTTCTCCAGAGTGGCTGTTGGCAATTTACATCCCGCCCATCAGCATTACAAGGCTCCCTGTTCTCCATGGCCTGTCCTGCCTTTCTGGATATTACACTTTTTTCAGATGGCCCTTTTGACCGGGGGGCAGTGAGACTTCATTGTAGTGCAGATTTCCTTTGCAAGCTTGCTTGGTTGGCCAAAAAGGGTGTATGCGTTTTTTCCTGAATATATTCAGGAAAAAACGCATACGCCCTTTTTGGCCAAGTGCATCATTGTGGACGTTCTGCCTCTTTTCCTATGCTTTACATGCAATTCCAGTCTACCTCCTGAAATCGGTTTCCTGCAATTCTGCCCCGCTTTCAAGTCCTCTTGGCAGCCTTACTTCAATATATTTTTGGACGATAGCTGTCATTTATAACTCTGCAGGTTTGTGAATTACAGTGCCCCTGAGCTCCTTTCTTCAAGTCGCTTTCTTGTGAGCTGGCCGCAACACCGCAGGATTGCTTCAGGTCCTAGTGTGGTTCCGGCATGGCACGCTGAGCCTTTGGTTAATTCCTCTTCCTGGTGGGAAACGAGAGTTAAATTTGCCCATCCAGACACCTCCAGCTAGTCTCCCATTGGTTCTCCCTATTCCTGTTCGTCTTACACAGAAATTGCAAACTGGGCCAAACAGGAGGTTAAAGGCACTGACTCTCCAAGTGGGGAGAGTGTTAGTAAAGCGTCTGGAATGTTGCACCCGAGTACCAGGGCATGAAAACTGAGACACATTGGAACACGTTTCCCGATCACACGGTGGATCATACTCTGGGTTCCATATGCATGTTTTAGCTGAAGGAAGAATCCCTTAAACCTGGAGAGTTGAGACCCATGGAATGGGTACCATGCAATATGACTTCAAAGGGTCTGCATTTGCTCACCGAACATCACCAATCCTATCACTGCTGCGTTATGCCACTGTACACACGCTTGATTCTCTTTTGGAGACATATAAATCCATAGGTTTTAAGATTCTTACTAGTCAGGTATATTCTTAGGCGATTAATATGGGGTGTTGAGTCCACTTCATTGAGCAAGGAGTAGCTCTTGTCTATTACATATTTGGCTTATGGAATGGTATCTGTGCTAATTTCAATCTCTGGTTTTATGCAGCACCCCAAGTCACCTTTCCCCTTAAGCAAGCATAAGTAGGTTTTCCACATTTGAGACCCTGTTCTCTTTTGTAATTCAGTTCCTGTGTAGCCAAGTTTACATTCCATGTAGTAGTGATATCTTGTGATGTTTCATTTTCTGTGCGACTTATTTCACTTAGAATCATCGTACCTGAATCCACTCATTATGCTGCTACGGGCCTGATGACATAGATTTCATTGCTGAGTGATATTGCATTGTACATAAGTACCACAACCTCTTTATCCATTTTTCATGTTCTGTGATATTGAACTTGTACTGTAAACGAGGTTCTTGTAAACAGAGCCATCCCAAACTTTGGGGTGGCTGTGTCTTTTTGATTTTAATTTCCCTAAGCTATAGGACCATAAGTGGAAGTGCCCTAGGCTCTGTTGTTTTGTTTTTTAGATGTTTCAGGAAACACCATACACTTCTCCAGAGTGGCTGTTGGCAATTTACATCCCGCCCATCAGCATTACAAGGTTCCCAGTTCTCCATGGCCTGTCCTGCCTTTCTGGATTTTACACTTTCTTCAGATGGCCCTTTTGACCGGGGGGCAGTGAGACTTCATTGTAGTGCAGATTTCCTTTGCAAGCTTGCTTGGTTGGCCAAAAAGGGCGTATGCGTTTTTTCCTGAATATATTCAGGAAAAAACGCATACGCCCTTTTTGGCCAAGTGCATCATTGTGGACGTTCTGCCTCTTTTCCTATGCTTTACATGCAATTCCAGTCTACCTCCTGAAATCGGTTTCCTGCAATTCTGCCCCGCTTTCAAGTCCTCTTGGCAGCCTTACTTCAATATATTTTTGGACGATAGCTGTCATTTATAACTCTGCAGGTTTGTGAATTACAGTGCCCCTGAGCTCCTTTCTTCAACTCGCTTTCTTGTGAGCTGGCCGCAACACCGCAGGATTGCTTCAGGTCCTAGTGTGGTTCTGGCATGGCACGCTGAGCCTTTGGTTAATTCCTCTTCCTGGTGGGAAACGAGAGTTAAATTTGCCCATCCAGACACCTCCAGCTAGTCTCCCATTGGTTCTCCCTATTCCTGTTCGTCTTACACAGAAATTGCAAACTGGGCCAAACAGGAGGTTAAAGGCACTGACTCTCCAAGTGGGGAGAGTGATAGTAAAGCATCTGGAATGTTGCACCCGCGTACCAGGGGACGAAAACTGAGACACATTTGAACACGTTTCCCGATCACACGGTGGATCATACTCTGGGTTCCACATGCATGTTTTAGCTGAAGGAAGAATCCCTTAAACCTGGAGAGTTGAGACCCATGGAATGGGTACCATGCAATATGACTTCAAAGGGTCTGCATTTGCTCACCGAACATCACCAATCCTATCACTGCTGCGTTATGCCACGGTACACACGCTTGATTCTCTTTTGGAGACATATAAATCCATAGGTTTTAAGATTTTTACTAGTCAGGTATATTCTTAGGCGATTAATATGGGGTGTTGAGTCCACTTCATTGAGCAAGGAGTAGCTCTTGTCTATTACATATTTGGCTTATGGAATGGTATCTGTGCTAATTTCAATCTCTGGTTTTATGCAGCACCCCAAGTCACCTTTCCCCTTAAGCAAGCATAAGTTGGTTTTCCACATTTGAGACCCTGTTCTCTTTTGTAATTCAGTTCCTGTGTAGCCAAGTTTACATTCCATGTAGTAGTGATATCTTGTGATGTTTCATTTTCTGTGCGACTTATTTCACTTAGAATCATCGTACCTGAATCCACTCATTATGCTGCTACGGGCCTGATGACATAGATTTCATTGCTGAGTGATATTGCATTGTACATAAGTACCACAACCTCTTTATCCATTTTTCATGTTCTGTGATATTGAACTTGTACTGTAAACGAGGTTCTTGTAAACAGAGCCATCCCAAACTTTGGGGTGGCTGTGTCTTTTTGATTTTAATTTCCCTAAGCTATAGGACCATAAGTGGAAGTGCCCTAGGCTCTGTTGCTTTGTTTTTTAGATGTTTCAGGAAACACCATACACTTCTCCAGAGTGGCTGTTGGCAATTTACATCCCGCCCATCAGCATTACAAGGCTCCCAGTTCTCCATGGCCTGTCCTGCCTTTCTGGATTTTACACTTTTTTCAGATGGCCCTTTTGACCGGGGGGCAGTGAGACTTCATTGTAGTGCAGATTTCCTTTGCAAGCTTGCTTGGTTGGCCAAAAAGGGCGTATGCGTTTTTTCCTGAATATATTCAGGAAAAAACGCATACGCCCTTTTTGGCCAAGTGCATCATTGTGGACGTTCTGCCTCTTTTCCTATGCTTTACATGCAATTCCAGTCTACCTCCTGAAATCGGTTTCCTGCAATTCTGCCCCGCTTTCAAGTCCTCTTGGCAGCCTTACTTCAATATATTTTTGGACGATAGCTGTCATTTATAACTCTGCAGGTTTGTGAATTACAGTGCCCCTGAGCTCCTTTCTTCAAGTCGCTTTCTTGTGAGCTGGCCGCAACACCGCAGGATTGCTTCAGGTCCTAGTGTGGTTCCGGCATGGCACGCTGAGCCTTTGGTTAATTCCTCTTCCTGGTGGGAAACGAGAGTTAAATTTGCCCATCCAGACACCTCCAGCTAGTCTCCCATTGGTTCTCCCTATTCCTGTTCGTCTTACACAGAAATTGCAAACTGGGCCAAACAGGAGGTTAAAGGCACTGACTCTCCAAGTGGGGAGAGTGTTAGTAAAGCGTCTGGAATGTTGCACCCGAGTACCAGGGGACGAAAACTGAGACACATTTGAACACGTTTCCCGATCACACGGTGGATCATACTCTGGGTTCCACATGCATGTTTTAGCTGAAGGAAGAATCCCTTAAACCTGGAGAGTTGAGACCCATGGAATGGGTACCATGCAATATGACTTCAAAGGGTCTGCATTTGCTCACCGAACATCACCAATCCTATCACTGCTGCGTTATGCCACTGTACACACGCTTGATTCTCTTTTGGAGACATATAAATCCATAGGTTTTAAGATTCTTACTAGTCAGGTATATTCTTAGGCGATTAATATGGGGTGTTGAGTCCACTTCATTGAGCAAGGAGTAGCTCTTGTCTATTACATATTTGGCTTATGGAATGGTATCTGTGCTAATTTCAATCTCTGGTTTTATGCAGCACCCCAAGTCACCTTTCCCCTTAAGCAAGCATAAGTTGGTTTTCCACATTTGAGACCCTGTTCTCTTTTGTAATTCAGTTCCTGTGTAGCCAAGTTTACATTCCATGTAGTAGTGATATCTTGTGATGTTTCATTTTCTGTGCGACTTATTTCACTTAGAATCATCGTACCTGAATCCACTCATTATGCTGCTACGGGCCTGATGACATAGATTTCATTGCTGAGTGATATTGCATTGTACATAAGTACCACAACCTCTTTATCCATTTTTCATGTTCTGTGATATTGAACTTGTACTGTAAACGAGGTTCTTGTAAACAGAGCCATCCCAAACTTTGGGGTGGCTGTGTCTTTTTGATTTTAATTTCCCTAAGCTATAGGACCATAAGTGGAAGTGCCCTAGGCTCTGTTGTTTTGTTTTTTAGATGTTTCAGGAAACACCATACACTTCTCCAGAGTGGCTGTTGGCAATTTACATCCCGCCCATCAGCATTACAAGGCTCCCTGTTCTCCATGGCCTGTCCTGCCTTTCTGGATTTTACACTTTCTTCAGATGGCCCTTTTGACCGGGGGGCAGTGAGACTTCATTGTAGTGCAGATTTCCTTTGCAAGCTTGCTTGGTTGGCCAAAAAGGGCGTATGCGTTTTTTCCTGAATATATTCAGGAAAAAACGCATACGCCCTTTTTGGCCAAGTGCATCATTGTGGACGTTCTGCCTCTTTTCCTATGCTTTACATGAAATTCCAGTCTACCTCCTGAAATCGGTTTCCTGCAATTCTGCCCCGCTTTCAAGTCCTCTTGGCAGCCTTACTTCAATATATTTTTGGACGATAGCTGTCATTTATAACTCTGCAGGTTTGTGAATTACAGTGCCCCTGAGCTCCTTTCTTCAACTCGCTTTCTTGTGAGCTGGCCGCAACACCGCAGGATTGCTTCAGGTCCTAGTGTGGTTCCGGCATGGCACGCTGAGCCTTTGGTTAATTCCTCTTCCTGGTGGGAAACGAGAGTTAAATTTGCCCATCCAGACACCTCCAGCTAGTCTCCCATTGGTTCTCCCTATTCCTGTTCGTCTTACACAGAAATTGCAAACTGGGCCAAACAGGAGGTTAAAGGCACTGACTCTCCAAGTGGGGAGAGTGTTAGTAAAGCGTCTGGAATGTTGCACCCGAGTACCAGGGCATGAAAACTGAGACACATTTGAACACGTTTCCCGATCACACGGTGGATCATACTCTGGGTTCCATATGCATGTTTTAGCTGAAGGAAGAATCCCTTAAACCTGGAGAGTTGAGACCCATGGAATGGGTACCATGCAATATGACTTCAAAGGGTCTGCATTTGCTCACCGAACATCACCAATCCTATCACTGCTGCGTTATGCCACTGTACACACGCTTGATTCTCTTTTGGAGACATATAAATCCATAGGTTTTAAGATTCTTACTAGTCAGGTATATTCTTAGGCGATTAATATGGGGTGTTGAGTCCACTTCATTGAGCAAGGAGTAGCTCTTGTCTATTACATATTTGGCTTATGGAATGGTATCTGTGCTAATTTCAATCTCTGGTTTTATGCAGCACCCCAAGTCACCTTTCCCCTTAAGCAAGCATAAGTAGGTTTTCCACATTTGAGACCCTGTTCTCTTTTGTAATTCAGTTCCTGTGTAGCCAAGTTTACATTCCATGTAGTAGTGATATCTTGTGATGTTTCATTTTCTGTGCGACTTATTTCACTTAGAATCATCGTACCTGAATCCACTCATTATGCTGCTACGGGCCTGATGACATAGATTTCATTGCTGAGTGATATTGCATTGTACATAAGTACCACAACCTCTTTATCCATTTTTCATGTTCTGTGATATTGAACTTGTACTGTAAACGAGGTTCTTGTAAACAGAGCCATCCCAAACTTTGGGGTGGCTGTGTCTTTTTGATTTTAATTTCCCTAAGCTATAGGACCATAAGTGGAAGTGCCCTAGGCTCTGTTGCTTTGTTTTTTAGATGTTTCAGGAAACACCATACACTTCTCCAGAGTGGCTGTTGGCAATTTACATCCCACCCATCAGCATTACAAGGCTCCCAGTTCTCCATGGCCTGTCCTGCCTTTCTGGATTTTACACTTTTTTCAGATGGCCCTTTTGACCGGGGGGCAGTGAGACTTCATTGTAGTGCAGATTTCCTTTGCAAGCTTGCTTGGTTGGCCAAAAAGGGCGTATGCGTTTTTTCCTGAATATATTCAGGAAAAAACGCATACGCCCTTTTTGGCCAAGTGCATCATTGTGGACGTTCTGCCTCTTTTCCTATGCTTTACATGCAATTCCAGTCTACCTCCTGAAATCGGTTTCCTGCAATTCTGCCCCGCTTTCAAGTCCTCTTGGCAGCCTTACTTCAATATATTTTTGGACGATAGCTGTCATTTATAACTCTGCAGGTTTGTGAATTACAGTGCCCCTGAGCTCCTTTCTTCAAGTCGCTTTCTTGTGAGCTGGCTGCAACACCGCAGGATTGCTTCAGGTCCTAGTGTGGTTCCGGCATGGGACGCTGAGCCTTTGGTTAATTCCTCTTCCTGGTGGGAAACGAGAGTTAAATTTGCCCATCCAGACACCTCCAGCTAGTCTCCCATTGGTTCTCCCTATTCCTGTTCGTCTTACACAGAAATTGCAAACTGGGCCAAACAGGAGGTTAAAGGCACTGACTCTCCAAGTGGGGAGAGTGTTAGTAAAGCGTCTGGAATGTTGCACCCGAGTACCAGGGCATGAAAACTGAGACACATTTGAACACGTTTCCCGATCACACGGTGGATCATACTCTGGGTTCCACATGCATGTTTTAGCTGAAGGAAGAATCCCTTAAACCTGGAGAGTTGAGACCCATGGAATGGGTACCATGCAATATGACTTCAAAGGGTCTGCATTTGCTCACCGAACATCACCAATCCTATCACTGCTGCGTTATGCCACTGTACACACGCTTGATTCTCTTTTGGAGACATATAAATCCATAGGTTTTAAGATTCTTACTAGTCAGGTATATTCTTAGGCGATTAATATAGGGTGTTGAGTCCACTTCATTGAGCAAGGAGTAGCTCTTGTCTATTACATATTTGGCTTATGGAATGGTATCTGTGCTAATTTCAATCTCTGGTTTTATGCAGCACCCCAAGTCACCTTTCCCCTTAAGCAAGCATAAGTTGGTTTTCCACATTTGAGACCCTGTTCTCTTTTGTAATTCAGTTCCTGTGTAGCCAAGTTTACATTCCATGTAGTAGTGATATCTTGTGATGTTTCATTTTCTGTGCGACTTATTTCACTTAGAATCATCGTACCTGAATCCACTCATTATGCTGCTACGGGCCTGATGACATAGATTTCATTGCTGAGTGATATTGCATTGTACATAAGTACCACAACCTCTTTATCCATTTTTCATGTTCTGTGATATTGAACTTGTACTGTAAACGAGGTTCTTGTAAACAGAGCCATCCCAAACTTTGGGGTGGCTGTGTCTTTTTGATTTTAATTTCCCTAAGCTATAGGACCATAAGTGGAAGTGCCCTAGGCTCTGTTGTTTTGTTTTTTAGATGTTTCAGGAAACACCATACACTTCTCCAGAGTGGCTGTTGGCAATTTACATCCCGCCCATCAGCATTACAAGGCTCCCTGTTCTCCATGGCCTGTCCTGCCTTTCTGGATTTTACACTTTCTTCAGATGGCCCTTTTGACCGGGGGGCAGTGAGACTTCATTGTAGTGCAGATTTCCTTTGCAAGCTTGCTTGGTTGGCCAAAAAGGGCGTATGCGTTTTTTCCTGAATATATTCAGGAAAAAACGCATACGCCCTTTTTGGCCAAGTGCATCATTGTGGACGTTCTGCCTCTTTTCCTATGCTTTACATGCAATTCCAGTCTACCTCCTGAAATCGGTTTCCTGCAATTCTGCCCCGCTTTCAAGTCCTCTTGGCAGCCTTACTTCAATATATTTTTGGACGATAGCTGTCATTTATAACTCTGCAGGTTTGTGAATTACAGTGCCCCTGAGCTCCTTTCTTCAACTCGCTTTCTTGTGAGCTGGCCGCAACACCGCAGGATTGCTTCAGGTCCTAGTGTGGTTCTGGCATGGCACGCTGAGCCTTTGGTTAATTCCTCTTCCTGGTGGGAAACGAGAGTTAAATTTGCCCATCCAGACACCTCCAGCTAGTCTCCCATTGGTTCTCCCTATTCCTGTTCGTCTTACACAGAAATTGCAAACTGGGCCAAACAGGAGGTTAAAGGCACTGACTCTCCAAGTGGGGAGAGTGATAGTAAAGCATCTGGAATGTTGCACCCGCGTACCAGGGGACGAAAACTGAGACACATTTGAACACGTTTCCCGATCACACGGTGGATCATACTCTGGGTTCCACATGCATGTTTTAGCTGAAGGAAGAATCCCTTAAACCTGGAGAGTTGAGACCCATGGAATGGGTACCATGCAATATGACTTCAAAGGGTCTGCATTTGCTCACCGAACATCACCAATCCTATCACTGCTGCGTTATGCCACGGTACACACGCTTGATTCTCTTTTGGAGACATATAAATCCATAGGTTTTAAGATTTTTACTAGTCAGGTATATTCTTAGGCGATTAATATGGGGTGTTGAGTCCACTTCATTGAGCAAGGAGTAGCTCTTGTCTATTACATATTTGGCTTATGGAATGGTATCTGTGCTAATTTCAATCTCTGGTTTTATGCAGCACCCCAAGTCACCTTTCCCCTTAAGCAAGCATAAGTTGGTTTTCCACATTTGAGACCCTGTTCTCTTTTGTAATTCAGTTCCTGTGTAGCCAAGTTTACATTCCATGTAGTAGTGATATCTTGTGATGTTTCATTTTCTGTGCGACTTATTTCACTTAGAATCATCGTACCTGAATCCACTCATTATGCTGCTACGGGCCTGATGACATAGATTTCATTGCTGAGTGATATTGCATTGTACATAAGTACCACAACCTCTTTATCCATTTTTCATGTTCTGTGATATTGAACTTGTACTGTAAACGAGGTTCTTGTAAACAGAGCCATCCCAAACTTTGGGGTGGCTGTGTCTTTTTGATTTTAATTTCCCTAAGCTATAGGACCATAAGTGGAAGTGCCCTAGGCTCTGTTGCTTTGTTTTTTAGATGTTTCAGGAAACACCATACACTTCTCCAGAGTGGCTGTTGGCAATTTACATCCCGCCCATCAGCATTACAAGGCTCCCAGTTCTCCATGGCCTGTCCTGCCTTTCTGGATTTTACACTTTTTTCAGATGGCCCTTTTGACCGGGGGGCAGTGAGACTTCATTGTAGTGCAGATTTCCTTTGCAAGCTTGCTTGGTTGGCCAAAAAGGGCGTATGCGTTTTTTCCTGAATATATTCAGGAAAAAACGCATACGCCCTTTTTGGCCAAGTGCATCATTGTGGACGTTCTGCCTCTTTTCCTATGCTTTACATGCAATTCCAGTCTACCTCCTGAAATCGGTTTCCTGCAATTCTGCCCCGCTTTCAAGTCCTCTTGGCAGCCTTACTTCAATATATTTTTGGACGATAGCTGTCATTTATAACTCTGCAGGTTTGTGAATTACAGTGCCCCTGAGCTCCTTTCTTCAAGTCGCTTTCTTGTGAGCTGGCCGCAACACCGCAGGATTGCTTCAGGTCCTAGTGTGGTTCCGGCATGGCACGCTGAGCCTTTGGTTAATTCCTCTTCCTGGTGGGAAACGAGAGTTAAATTTGCCCATCCAGACACCTCCAGCTAGTCTCCCATTGGTTCTCCCTATTCCTGTTCGTCTTACACAGAAATTGCAAACTGGGCCAAACAGGAGGTTAAAGGCACTGACTCTCCAAGTGGGGAGAGTGTTAGTAAAGCGTCTGGAATGTTGCACCCGAGTACCAGGGCATGAAAACTGAGACACATTTGAACACGTTTCCCGATCACACGGTGGATCATACTCTGGGTTCCACATGCATGTTTTAGCTGAAGGAAGAATCCCTTAAACCTGGAGAGTTGAGACCCATGGAATGGGTACCATGCAATATGACTTCAAAGGGTCTGCATTTGCTCACCGAACATCACCAATCCTATCACTGCTGCGTTATGCCACTGTACACACGCTTGATTCTCTTTTGGAGACATATAAATCCATAGGTTTTAAGATTCTTACTAGTCAGGTATATTCTTAGGCGATTAATATGGGGTGTTGAGTCCACTTCATTGAGCAAGGAGTAGCTCTTGTCTATTACATATTTGGCTTATGGAATGGTATCTGTGCTAATTTCAATCTCTGGTTTTATGCAGCACCCCAAGTCACCTTTCCCCTTAAGCAAGCATAAGTTGGTTTTCCACATTTGAGACCCTGTTCTCTTTTGTAATTCAGTTCCTGTGTAGCCAAGTTTACATTCCATGTAGTAGTGATATCTTGTGATGTTTCATTTTCTGTGCGACTTATTTCACTTAGAATCATCGTACCTGAATCCACTCATTATGCTGCTACGGGCCTGATGACATAGATTTCATTGCTGAGTGATATTGCATTGTACATAAGTACCACAACCTCTTTATCCATTTTTCATGTTCTGTGATATTGAACTTGTACTGTAAACGAGGTTCTTGTAAACAGAGCCATCCCAAACTTTGGGGTGGCTGTGTCTTTTTGATTTTAATTTCCCTAAGCTATAGGACCATAAGTGGAAGTGCCCTAGGCTCTGTTGTTTTGTTTTTTAGATGTTTCAGGAAACACCATACACTTCTCCAGAGTGGCTGTTGGCAATTTACATCCCGCCCATCAGCATTACAAGGCTCCCTGTTCTCCATGGCCTGTCCTGCCTTTCTGGATTTTACACTTTCTTCAGATGGCCCTTTTGACCGGGGGGCAGTGAGACTTCATTGTAGTGCAGATTTCCTTTGCAAGCTTGCTTGGTTGGCCAAAAAGGGCGTATGCGTTTTTTCCTGAATATATTCAGGAAAAAACGCATACGCCCTTTTTGGCCAAGTGCATCATTGTGGACGTTCTGCCTCTTTTCCTATGCTTTACATGAAATTCCAGTCTACCTCCTGAAATCGGTTTCCTGCAATTCTGCCCCGCTTTCAAGTCCTCTTGGCAGCCTTACTTCAATATATTTTTGGACGATAGCTGTCATTTATAACTCTGCAGGTTTGTGAATTACAGTGCCCCTGAGCTCCTTTCTTCAACTCGCTTTCTTGTGAGCTGGCCGCAACACCGCAGGATTGCTTCAGGTCCTAGTGTGGTTCCGGCATGGCACGCTGAGCCTTTGGTTAATTCCTCTTCCTGGTGGGAAACGAGAGTTAAATTTGCCCATCCAGACACCTCCAGCTAGTCTCCCATTGGTTCTCCCTATTCCTGTTCGTCTTACACAGAAATTGCAAACTGGGCCAAACAGGAGGTTAAAGGCACTGACTCTCCAAGTGGGGAGAGTGTTAGTAAAGCGTCTGGAATGTTGCACCCGAGTACCAGGGCATGAAAACTGAGACACATTTGAACACGTTTCCCGATCACACGGTGGATCATACTCTGGGTTCCATATGCATGTTTTAGCTGAAGGAAGAATCCCTTAAACCTGGAGAGTTGAGACCCATGGAATGGGTACCATGCAATATGACTTCAAAGGGTCTGCATTTGCTCACCGAACATCACCAATCCTATCACTGCTGCGTTATGCCACTGTACACACGCTTGATTCTCTTTTGGAGACATATAAATCCATAGGTTTTAAGATTCTTACTAGTCAGGTATATTCTTAGGCGATTAATATGGGGTGTTGAGTCCACTTCATTGAGCAAGGAGTAGCTCTTGTCTATTACATATTTGGCTTATGGAATGGTATCTGTGCTAATTTCAATCTCTGGTTTTATGCAGCACCCCAAGTCACCTTTCCCCTTAAGCAAGCATAAGTAGGTTTTCCACATTTGAGACCCTGTTCTCTTTTGTAATTCAGTTCCTGTGTAGCCAAGTTTACATTCCATGTAGTAGTGATATCTTGTGATGTTTCATTTTCTGTGCGACTTATTTCACTTAGAATCATCGTACCTGAATCCACTCATTATGCTGCTACGGGCCTGATGACATAGATTTCATTGCTGAGTGATATTGCATTGTACATAAGTACCACAACCTCTTTATCCATTTTTCATGTTCTGTGATATTGAACTTGTACTGTAAACGAGGTTCTTGTAAACAGAGCCATCCCAAACTTTGGGGTGGCTGTGTCTTTTTGATTTTAATTTCCCTAAGCTATAGGACCATAAGTGGAAGTGCCCTAGGCTCTGTTGTTTTGTTTTTTAGATGTTTCAGGAAACACCATACACTTCTCCAGAGTGGCTGTTGGCAATTTACATCCCGCCCATCAGCATTACAAGGCTCCCTGTTCTCCATGGCCTGTCCTGCCTTTTTGGATTTTACACTTTTTTCAGATGGCCCTTTTGACCGGGGGGCAGTGAGACTTCATTGTAGTGCAGATTTCCTTTGCAAGCTTGCTTGGTTGGCCAAAAAGGGCGTATGCGTTTTTTCCTGAATATATTCAGGAAAAAACGCATACGCCCTTTTTGGCCAAGTGCATCATTGTGGACGTTCTGCCTCTTTTCCTATGCTTTACATGCAATTCCAGTCTACCTCCTGAAATCGGTTTCCTGCAATTCTGCCCCGCTTTCAAGTCCTCTTGGCAGCCTTACTTCAATATATTTTTGGACGATAGCTGTCATTTATAACACTGCAGGTTTGTGAATTACAGTGCCCCTGAGCTCCTTTCTTCAAGTCGCTTTCTTGTGAGCTGGCCGCAACACCGCAGGATTGCTTCAGGTCCTAGTGTGGTTCCGGCATGGCACGCTGAGCCTTTGGTTAATTCCTCTTCCTGGTGGGAAACGAGAGTTAAATTTGCCCATCCAGACACCTCCAGCTAGTCTCCCATTGGTTCTCCCTATTCCTGTTCGTCTTACACAGAAATTGCAAACTGGGCCAAACAGGAGGTTAAAGGCACTGACTCTCCAAGTGGGGAGAGTGTTAGTAAAGCGTCTGGAATGTTGCACCCGAGTACCAGGGCATAAAAACTGAGACACATTTGAAAACGTTTCCTGATCACACGGTGGATCATACTCTGGGTTCCACATGCATGTTTTAGCTGAAGGAAGAATCCCTTAAACCTGGAGAGTTGAGACCCATGGAATGGGTACCATGCAATATGACTTCAAAGGATCTGCATTTGCTCACCGAACATCACCAATCGTATCACTGCTGCGTTATGCCACGGTACACACGCTTGATTCTCTTTTGGAGACATATAAATCCATAGGTTTTAAGATTTTTACTAGTCAGGTATATTCTTAGGCGATTAATATGGGGTGTTGAGTCCACTTCATTGAGCAAGGAGTAGCTCTTGTCTATTACATATTTGGCTTATGGAATGGTATCTGTGCTAATTTCAATCTCTGGTTTTATGCAGCACCCCAAGTCACCTTTCCCCTTAAGCAAGCATAAGTTGGTTTTCCACATTTGAGACCCTGTTCTCTTTTGTAATTCAGTTCCTCTGTAGCCAAGTTTACATTCCATGTAGTAGTGATATCTTATGACGTTTCATTTTCTGTGCGACTTATTTCACTTAGAATCATCGTACCTGAATCCACTCATTATGCTGCTACGGGCCTGATGACATAGATTTCATTGCTGAGTGATATTGCATTGTACATAAGTACCACAACCTCTTTATCCATTTTTCATGTTCTGTGATATTGAACTTGTACTGTAAACGAGGTTCTTGTAAACAGAGCCATCCCAAACTTTGGGGTGGCTGTGTCTTTTTGATTTTAATTTCCCTAAGCTATAGGACCATAAGTGGAAGTGCCCTAGGCTCTGTTGCTTTGTTTTTTAGATGTTTCAGGAAACACCATACACTTCTCCAGAGTGGTTGTTGGCAATTTACTTCCCGCCCATCAGCATTACAAGGTTCCCAGTTCTCCATGGCCTGTCCTGCCTTTCTGGATTTTACACTTTTTTCAGATGGCCCTTTTGACCGGGGGGCAGTGAGACTTCATTGTAGTGCAGATTTCCTTTGCAAGCTTGCTTGGTTGGCCAAAAAGGGCGTATGCGTTTTTTCCTGAATATATTCAGGAAAAACGCATACGCCCTTTTTGCCCAAGTGCATCATTGTGGACGTTCTGCCTCTTTTCCTATGCTTTACATGCAATTCCAGTCTACCTCCTGAAATCGGTTTCCTGCAATTCTGCCCCGCTTTCAAGTCCTCTTGGCAGCCTTACTTCAATATATTTTTGGACGATAGCTGTCATTTATAACTCTGCAGGTTTGTGAATTACAGTGCCCCTGAGCTCCTTTCTTCAACTCGCTTTCTTGTGAGCTGGCCGCAACACCGCAGGATTGCTTCAGGTCCTAGTGTGGTTCCGGCATGGCACGCTGAGCCTTTGGTTAATTCCTCTTCCTGGTGGGAAACGAGAGTTAAATTTGCCCATCCAGACACCTCCAGCTAGTCTCCCATTGGTTCTCCCTATTCCTGTTCGTCTTACACAGAAATTGCAAACTGGGCCAAACAGGAGGTTAAAGGCACTGACTCTCCAAGTGGGGAGAGTGTTAGTAAAGCGTCTGGAATGTTGCACCCGAGTACCAGGGCATGAAAACTGAGACACATTTGAACACGTTTCCCGATCACACGGTGGATCATACTCTGGGTTCCACATGCATGTTTTAGCTGAAGGAAGAATCCCTTAAACCTGGAGAGTTGAGACCCATGGAATGGGTACCATGCAATATGACTTCAAAGGGTCTGCATTTGCTCACCGAACCTCTCCAATCGTATCACTGCTGCGTTATGCCACTGTACACACGCTTGATTCTCCTTTGGAGACATATAAATCCATAGGTTTTAAGATTCTTACTAGTCAGGTATATTCTTAGGCGATTAATATGGGATGTTGAGTCCACTTCATTGAGCAAGGAGTAGCTCTTGTCTATTACATTTTTGGCTTATGGAATGGTATCTGTGCTAATTTCAATCTCTGGTTTTATACAGCACCCCAAGTCACCTTTCCCCTTAAGCAAGCATAAGTTGGTTTTCCACATTTGAGACCCTGTTCTCTTTTGTAATTCAGTTCCTGTGTAGCCAAGTTTACATTCCATCTAGTAGTGATATCTTATGATGTTTCTTTCTCTGTGCGACTTATTTCACTTAGAATCATCGTACCTGAATCCACTCATTATGCTGCTACGGGCCTGATGACATAGATTTCATTGCTGAGTGATATTACATTGTACGTAAGTACCACAACTTCTTTATCCATTTTTCGCTTTCTGTGATATTGAACTTGTACCGTAAACGAGGTTCTTGTAAACAGAGCCGTCCCAAACTTTGGGGTGGCTGTGTCTTTTTGATTTTAATTTCCCTAAGCTATAGGACCATAAGTGGAAGTGCCCTAGGCTCTGTTGCTTTGTTTTTTAGATGTTTCAGGAAACACCATACACTTCTCCAGAGTGGCTGTTGGCAATTTACATCCTGCCCATCAGCATAACAAGGTTCCCAGTTCTCCATGGCCTGTCCTGCCTTTCTGGATTTTACACTTTTTTCAGATGGCCCTTTTGACCGGGGGGCAGTGAGACTTCATTGTAGTGCAGATTTCCTTTGCAAGCTTGCTTGGTTGGCCAAAAAGGGCGTATGCGTTTTTTCCTGAATATATTTAGGAAAAAACGCATACGCCCTTTTTGGCCAAGTGCATCATTGTGGACGTTCTGCCTCTTTTCCTATGCTTTACATGCAATTCCAGTCTACTTCCTGAAATCGGTTTCCTGCAATTCTGCCCCGCTTTCAAGTCCTCTTGGCAGCCTTACTTCAATATATTTTTGGACGATAGCTGTCATTTATAACTCTGCAGGTTTGTGAATTACAGTGCCCCTGAGCTCCTTTCTTCAAGTCGCTTTCTTGTGAGCTGGCCGCAACACCGCAGGATTGCTTCAGGTCCTAGTGTGGTTCCGGCATGGCACGCTGAGCCTTTGGTTAATTCCTCTTCCTGGTGGGAAACGAGAGTTAAATTTGCCCATCCAGACACCTCCAGCTAGTCTCCCATTGGTTCTCCCTATTCCTGTTCGTCTTACACAGAAATTGCAAACTGGGCCAAACAGGAGGTTAAAGGCACTGACTCTCCAAGTGGGGAGAGTGTTAGTAAAGCGTCTGGAATGTTGCACCCGAGTACCAGGGCATGAAAACTGAGACACATTTGAACACGTTTCCCGATCACACGGTGGATCATACTCTGGGTTCCATATGCATGTTTTAGCTGAAGGAAGAATCCCTTAAACCTGGAGAGTTGAGACCCATGGAATGGGTACCATGCAATATGACTTCAAAGGGTCTGCATTTGCTCACCGAACATCACCAATCCTATCACTGCTGCGTTATGCCACTGTACACACGCTTGATTCTCTTTTGGAGACATATAAATCCATAGGTTTTAAGATTCTTACTAGTCAGGTATATTCTTAGGCGATTAATATGGGGTGTTGAGTCCACTTCATTGAGCAAGGAGTAGCTCTTGTCTATTACATATTTGGCTTATGGAATGGTATCTGTGCTAATTTCAATCTCTGGTTTTATGCAGCACCCCAAGTCACCTTTCCCCTTAAGCAAGCATAAGTAGGTTTTCCACATTTGAGACCCTGTTCTCTTTTGTAATTCAGTTCCTGTGTAGCCAAGTTTACATTCCATGTAGTAGTGATATCTTGTGATGTTTCATTTTCTGTGCGACTTATTTCACTTAGAATCATCGTACCTGAATCCACTCATTATGCTGCTACGGGCCTGATGACATAGATTTCATTGCTGAGTGATATTGCATTGTACATAAGTACCACAACCTCTTTATCCATTTTTCATGTTCTGTGATATTGAACTTGTACTGTAAACGAGGTTCTTGTAAATAGAGCCATCCCAAACTTTGGGGTGGCTGTGTCTTTTTGATTTTAATTTCCCTAAGCTATAGGACCATAAGTGGAAGTGCCCTAGGCTCTGTTGCTTTGTTTTTTAGATGTTTCAGGAAACACCATACACTTCTCCAGAGTGGCTGTTGGCAATTTACATCCCACCCATCAGCATTACAAGGCTCCCAGTTCTCCATGGCCTGTCCTGCCTTTCTGGATTTTACACTTTTTTCAGATGGCCCTTTTGACCGGGGGGCAGTGAGACTTCATTGTAGTGCAGATTTCCTTTGCAAGCTTGCTTGGTTGGCCAAAAAGGGCGTATGCGTTTTTTCCTGAATATATTCAGGAAAAAACGCATACGCCCTTTTTGGCCAAGTGCATCATTGTGGACGTTCTGCCTCTTTTCCTATGCTTTACATGCAATTCCAGTCTACCTCCTGAAATCGGTTTCCTGCAATTCTGCCCCGCTTTCAAGTCCTCTTGGCAGCCTTACTTCAATATATTTTTGGACGATAGCTGTCATTTATAACTCTGCAGGTTTGTGAATTACAGTGCCCCTGAGCTCCTTTCTTCAAGTCGCTTTCTTGTGAGCTGGCTGCAACACCGCAGGATTGCTTCAGGTCCTAGTGTGGTTCCGGCATGGGACGCTGAGCCTTTGGTTAATTCCTCTTCCTGGTGGGAAACGAGAGTTAAATTTGCCCATCCAGACACCTCCAGCTAGTCTCCCATTGGTTCTCCCTATTCCTGTTCGTCTTACACAGAAATTGCAAACTGGGCCAAACAGGAGGTTAAAGGCACTGACTCTCCAAGTGGGGAGAGTGTTAGTAAAGCGTCTGGAATGTTGCACCCGAGTACCAGGGCATGAAAACTGAGACACATTTGAACACGTTTCCCGATCACACGGTGGATCATACTCTGGGTTCCACATGCATGTTTTAGCTGAAGGAAGAATCCCTTAAACCTGGAGAGTTGAGACCCATGGAATGGGTACCATGCAATATGACTTCAAAGGGTCTGCATTTGCTCACCGAACATCACCAATCCTATCACTGCTGCGTTATGCCACTGTACACACGCTTGATTCTCTTTTGGAGACATATAAATCCATAGGTTTTAAGATTCTTACTAGTCAGTTATATTCTTAGGCGATTAATATAGGGTGTTGAGTCCACTTCATTGAGCAAGGAGTAGCTCTTGTCTATTACATATTTGGCTTATGGAATGGTATCTGTGCTAATTTCAATCTCTGGTTTTATGCAGCACCCCAAGTCACCTTTCCCCTTAAGCAAGCATAAGTTGGTTTTCCACATTTGAGACCCTGTTCTCTTTTGTAATTCAGTTCCTGTGTAGCCAAGTTTACATTCCATGTAGTAGTGATATCTTGTGATGTTTCATTTTCTGTGCGACTTATTTCACTTAGAATCATCGTACCTGAATCCACTCATTATGCTGCTACGGGCCTGATGACATAGATTTCATTGCTGAGTGATATTGCATTGTACATAAGTACCACAACCTCTTTATCCATTTTTCATGTTCTGTGATATTGAACTTGTACTGTAAACGAGGTTCTTGTAAACAGAGCCATCCCAAACTTTGGGGTGGCTGTGTCTTTTTGATTTTAATTTCCCTAAGCTATAGGACCATAAGTGGAAGTGCCCTAGGCTCTGTTGTTTTGTTTTTTAGATGTTTCAGGAAACACCATACACTTCTCCAGAGTGGCTGTTGGCAATTTACATCCTGCCCATCAGCATTACAAGGCTCCCTGTTCTCCATGGCCTGTCCTGCCTTTCTGGATTTTACACTTTCTTCAGATGGCCCTTTTGACCGGGGGGCAGTGAGACTTCATTGTAGTGCAGATTTCCTTTGCAAGCTTGCTTGGTTGGCCAAAAAGGGCGTATGCGTTTTTTCCTGAATATATTCAGGAAAAAACGCATACGCCCTTTTTGGCCAAGTGCATCATTGTGGACGTTCTGCCTCTTTTCCTATGCTTTACATGCAATTCCAGTCTACCTCCTGAAATCGGTTTCCTGCAATTCTGCCCCGCTTTCAAGTCCTCTTGGCAGCCTTACTTCAATATATTTTTGGACGATAGCTGTCATTTATAACTCTGCAGGTTTGTGAATTACAGTGCCCCTGAGCTCCTTTCTTCAACTCGCTTTCTTGTGAGCTGGCCGCAACACCGCAGGATTGCTTCAGGTCCTAGTGTGGTTCTGGCATGGCACGCTGAGCCTTTGGTTAATTCCTCTTCCTGGTGGGAAACGAGAGTTAAATTTGCCCATCCAGACACCTCCAGCTAGTCTCCCATTGGTTCTCCCTATTCCTGTTCGTCTTACACAGAAATTGCAAACTGGGCCAAACAGGAGGTTAAAGGCACTGACTCTCCAAGTGGGGAGAGTGATAGTAAAGCATCTGGAATGTTGCACCCGCGTACCAGGGGACGAAAACTGAGACACATTTGAACACGTTTCCCGATCACACGGTGGATCATACTCTGGGTTCCACATGCATGTTTTAGCTGAAGGAAGAATCCCTTAAACCTGGAGAGTTGAGACCCATGGAATGGGTACCATGCAATATGACTTCAAAGGGTCTGCATTTGCTCACCGAACATCACCAATCCTATCACTGCTGCGTTATGCCACGGTACACACGCTTGATTCTCTTTTGGAGACATATAAATCCATAGGTTTTAAGATTTTTACTAGTCAGGTATATTCTTAGGCGATTAATATGGGGTGTTGAGTCCACTTCATTGAGCAAGGAGTAGCTCTTGTCTATTACATATTTGGCTTATGGAATGGTATCTGTGCTAATTTCAATCTCTGGTTTTATGCAGCACCCCAAGTCACCTTTCCCCTTAAGCAAGCATAAGTTGGTTTTCCACATTTGAGACCCTGTTCTCTTTTGTAATTCAGTTCCTGTGTAGCCAAGTTTACATTCCATGTAGTAGTGATATCTTGTGATGTTTCATTTTCTGTGCGACTTATTTCACTTAGAATCATCGTACCTGAATCCACTCATTATGCTGCTACGGGCCTGATGACATAGATTTCATTGCTGAGTGATATTGCATTGTACATAAGTACCACAACCTCTTTATCCATTTTTCATGTTCTGTGATATTGAACTTGTACTGTAAACGAGGTTCTTGTAAACAGAGCCATCCCAAACTTTGGGGTGGCTGTGTCTTTTTGATTTTAATTTCCCTAAGCTATAGGACCATAAGTGGAAGTGCCCTAGGCTCTGTTGCTTTGTTTTTTAGATGTTTCAGGAAACACCATACACTTCTCCAGAGTGGCTGTTGGCAATTTACATCCCGCCCATCAGCATTACAAGGCTCCCAGTTCTCCATGGCCTGTCCTGCCTTTCTGGATTTTACACTTTTTTCAGATGGCCCTTTTGACCGGGGGGCAGTGAGACTTCATTGTAGTGCAGATTTCCTTTGCAAGCTTGCTTGGTTGGCCAAAAAGGGCGTATGCGTTTTTTCCTGAATATATTCAGGAAAAAACGCATACGCCCTTTTTGGCCAAGTGCATCATTGTGGACGTTCTGCCTCTTTTCCTATGCTTTACATGCAATTCCAGTCTACCTCCTGAAATCGGTTTCCTGCAATTCTGCCCCGCTTTCAAGTCCTCTTGGCAGCCTTACTTCAATATATTTTTGGACGATAGCTGTCATTTATAACTCTGCAGGTTTGTGAATTACAGTGCCCCTGAGCTCCTTTCTTCAAGTCGCTTTCTTGTGAGCTGGCCGCAACACCGCAGGATTGCTTCAGGTCCTAGTGTGGTTCCGGCATGGCACGCTGAGCCTTTGGTTAATTCCTCTTCCTGGTGGGAAACGAGAGTTAAATTTGCCCATCCAGACACCTCCAGCTAGTCTCCCATTGGTTCTCCCTATTCCTGTTCGTCTTACACAGAAATTGCAAACTGGGCCAAACAGGAGGTTAAAGGCACTGACTCTCCAAGTGGGGAGAGTGTTAGTAAAGCGTCTGGAATGTTGCACCCAAGTACCAGGGGACGAAAACTGAGACACATTTGAACACGTTTCCCGATCACACGGTGGATCATACTCTGGGTTCCACATGCATGTTTTAGCTGAAGGAAGAATCCCTTAAACCTGGAGAGTTGAGACCCATGGAATGGGTACCATGCAATATGACTTCAAAGGGTCTGCATTTGCTCACCGAACATCACCAATCCTATCACTGCTGCGTTATGCCACTGTACACACGCTTGATTCTCTTTTGGAGACATATAAATCCATAGGTTTTAAGATTCTTACTAGTCAGGTATATTCTTAGGCGATTAATATGGGGTGTTGAGTCCACTTCATTGAGCAAGGAGTAGCTCTTGTCTATTACATATTTGGCTTATGGAATGGTATCTGTGCTAATTTCAATCTCTGGTTTTATGCAGCACCCCAAGTCACCTTTCCCCTTAAGCAAGCATAAGTTGGTTTTCCACATTTGAGACCCTGTTCTCTTTTGTAATTCAGTTCCTGTGTAGCCAAGTTTACATTCCATGTAGTAGTGATATCTTGTGATGTTTCATTTTCTGTGCGACTTATTTCACTTAGAATCATCGTACCTGAATCCACTCATTATGCTGCTACGGGCCTGATGACATAGATTTCATTGCTGAGTGATATTGCATTGTACATAAGTACCACAACCTCTTTATCCATTTTTCATGTTCTGTGATATTGAACTTGTACTGTAAACGAGGTTCTTGTAAACAGAGCCATCCCAAACTTTGGGGTGGCTGTGTCTTTTTGATTTTAATTTCCCTAAGCTATAGGACCATAAGTGGAAGTGCCCTAGGCTCTGTTGTTTTGTTTTTTAGATGTTTCAGGAAACACCATACACTTCTCCAGAGTGGCTGTTGGCAATTTACATCCCGCCCATCAGCATTACAAGGCTCCCTGTTCTCCATGGCCTGTCCTGCCTTTCTGGATTTTACACTTTCTTCAGATGGCCCTTTTGACCGGGGGGCAGTGAGACTTCATTGTAGTGCAGATTTCCTTTGCAAGCTTGCTTGGTTGGCCAAAAAGGGCGTATGCGTTTTTTCCTGAATATATTCAGGAAAAAACGCATACGCCCTTTTTGGCCAAGTGCATCATTGTGGACGTTCTGCCTCTTTTCCTATGCTTTACATGAAATTCCAGTCTACCTCCTGAAATCGGTTTCCTGCAATTCTGCCCCGCTTTCAAGTCCTCTTGGCAGCCTTACTTCAATATATTTTTGGACGATAGCTGTCATTTATAACTCTGCAGGTTTGTGAATTACAGTGCCCCTGAGCTCCTTTCTTCAACTCGCTTTCTTGTGAGCTGGCCGCAACACCGCAGGATTGCTTCAGGTCCTAGTGTGGTTCCGGCATGGGACGCTGAGCCTTTGGTTAATTCCTCTTCCTGGTGGGAAACGAGAGTTAAATTTGCCCATCCAGACACCTCCAGCTAGTCTCCCATTGGTTCTCCCTATTCCTGTTCGTCTTACACAGAAATTGCAAACTGGGCCAAACGGGAGGTTAAAGGCACTGACTCTCCAAGTGGGGAGAGTGTTAGTAAAGCGTCTGGAATGTTGCACCCGAGTACCAGGGCATGAAAACTGAGACACATTTGAACACGTTTCCCGATCACACGGTGGATCATACTCTGGGTTCCATATGCATGTTTTAGCTGAAGGAAGAATCCCTTAAACCTGGAGAGTTGAGACCCATGGAATGGGTACCATGCAATATGACTTCAAAGGGTCTGCATTTGCTCACCGAACATCACCAATCCTATCACTGCTGCGTTATGCCACTGTACACACGCTTGATTCTCTTTTGGAGACATATAAATCCATAGGTTTTAAGATTCTTACTAGTCAGGTATATTCTTAGGCGATTAATATGGGGTGTTGAGTCCACTTCATTGAGCAAGGAGTAGCTCTTGTCTATTACATATTTGGCTTATGGAATGGTATCTGTGCTAATTTCAATCTCTGGTTTTATGCAGCACCCCAAGTCACCTTTCCCCTTAAGCAAGCATAAGTAGGTTTTCCACATTTGAGACCCTGTTCTCTTTTGTAATTCAGTTCCTGTGTAGCCAAGTTTACATTCCATGTAGTAGTGATATCTTGTGATGTTTCATTTTCTGTGCGACTTATTTCACTTAGAATCATCGTACCTGAATCCACTCATTATGCTGCTACGGGCCTGATGACATAGATTTCATTGCTGAGTGATATTGCATTGTACATAAGTACCACAACCTCTTTATCCATTTTTCATGTTCTGTGATATTGAACTTGTACTGTAAACGAGGTTCTTGTAAACAGAGCCATCCCAAACTTTGGGGTGGCTGTGTCTTTTTGATTTTAATTTCCCTAAGCTATAGGACCATAAGTGGAAGTGCCCTAGGCTCTGTTGTTTTGTTTTTTAGATGTTTCAGGAAACACCATACACTTCTCCAGAGTGGCTGTTGGCAATTTACATCCCGCCCATCAGCATTACAAGGCTCCCTGTTCTCCATGGCCTGTCCTGCCTTTCTGGATTTTACACTTTCTTCAGATGGCCCTTTTGACCGGGGGGCAGTGAGACTTCATTGTAGTGCAGATTTCCTTTGCAAGCTTGCTTGGTTGGCCAAAAAGGGCGTATGCGTTTTTTCCTGAATATATTCAGGAAAAAACGCATACACCCTTTTTGGCCAAGTGCATCATTGTGGACGTTCTGCCTCTTTTCCTATGCTTTACATGCAATTCCAGTCTACCTCCTGAAATCGGTTTCCTGCAATTCTGCCCCGCTTTCAAGTCCTCTTGGCAGCCTTACTTCAATATATTTTTGGACGATAGCTGTCATTTATAACTCTGCAGGTTTGTGAATTACAGTGCCCCTGAGCTCCTTTCTTCAACTCGCTTTCTTGTGAGCTGGCCGCAACACCGCAGGATTGCTTCAGGTCCTAGTGTGGTTCTGGCATGGCACGCTGAGCCTTTGGTTAATTCCTCTTCCTGGTGGGAAACGAGAGTTAAATTTGCCCATCCAGACACCTCCAGCTAGTCTCCCATTGGTTCTCCCTATTCCTGTTCGTCTTACACAGAAATTGCAAACTGGGCCAAACAGGAGGTTAAAGGCACTGACTCTCCAAGTGGGGAGAGTGATAGTAAAGCATCTGGAATGTTGCACCCGCGTACCAGGGGACGAAAACTGAGACACATTTGAACACGTTTCCCG
Source organism: Globicephala melas (assembly GCF_963455315.2). Lineage (NCBI taxonomy): Eukaryota > Metazoa > Chordata > Mammalia > Artiodactyla > Delphinidae > Globicephala > Globicephala melas. The sequence continues at coordinate 1,351,202 of NW_027207223.1, forward strand.
ATCACACGGTGGATCATACTCTGGGTTCCACATGCATGTTTTAGCTGAAGGAAGAATCCCTTAAACCTGGAGAGTTGAGACCCATGGAATGGGTACCATGCAATATGACTTCAAAGGGTCTGCATTTGCTCACCGAACATCACCAATCCTATCACTGCTGCGTTATGCCACGGTACACACGCTTGATTCTCTTTTGGAGACATATAAATCCATAGGTTTTAAGATTTTTACTAGTCAGGTATATTCTTAGGCGATTAATATGGGGTGTTGAGTCCACTTCATTGAGCAAGGAGTAGCTCTTGTCTATTACATATTTGGCTTATGGAATGGTATCTGTGCTAATTTCAATCTCTGGTTTTATGCAGCACCCCAAGTCACCTTTCCCCTTAAGCAAGCATAAGTTGGTTTTCCACATTTGAGACCCTGTTCTCTTTTGTAATTCAGTTCCTGTGTAGCCAAGTTTACATTCCATGTAGTAGTGATATCTTGTGATGTTTCATTTTCTGTGCGACTTATTTCACTTAGAATCATCGTACCTGAATCCACTCATTATGCTGCTACGGGCCTGATGACATAGATTTCATTGCTGAGTGATATTGCATTGTACATAAGTACCACAACCTCTTTATCCATTTTTCATGTTCTGTGATATTGAACTTGTACTGTAAACGAGGTTCTTGTAAACAGAGCCATCCCAAACTTTGGGGTGGCTGTGTCTTTTTGATTTTAATTTCCCTAAGCTATAGGACCATAAGTGGAAGTGCCCTAGGCTCTGTTGCTTTGTTTTTTAGATGTTTCAGGAAACACCATACACTTCTCCAGAGTGGCTGTTGGCAATTTACATCCCGCCCATCAGCATTACAAGGCTCCCAGTTCTCCATGGCCTGTCCTGCCTTTCTGGATTTTACACTTTTTTCAGATGGCCCTTTTGACCGGGGGGCAGTGAGACTTCATTGTAGTGCAGATTTCCTTTGCAAGCTTGCTTGGTTGGCCAAAAAGGGCGTATGTGTTTTTTCCTGAATATATTCAGGAAAAAACGCATACGCCCTTTTTGGCCAAGTGCATCATTGTGGACGTTCTGCCTCTTTTCCTATGCTTTACATGCAATTCCAGTCTACCTCCTGAAATCGGTTTCCTGCAATTCTGCCCCGCTTTCAAGTCCTCTTGGCAGCCTTACTTCAATATATTTTTGGACGATAGCTGTCATTTATAACTCTGCAGGTTTGTGAATTACAGTGCCCCTGAGCTCCTTTCTTCAAGTCGCTTTCTTGTGAGCTGGCCGCAACACCGCAGGATTGCTTCAGGTCCTAGTGTGGTTCCGGCATGGCACGCTGAGCCTTTGGTTAATTCCTCTTCCTGGTGGGAAACGAGAGTTAAATTTGCCCATCCAGACACCTCCAGCTAGTCTCCCATTGGTTCTCCCTATTCCTGTTCGTCTTACACAGAAATTGCAAACTGGGCCAAACAGGAGGTTAAAGGCACTGACTCTCCAAGTGGGGAGAGTGTTAGTAAAGCGTCTGGAATGTTGCACCCGAGTACCAGGGCATGAAAACTGAGACACATTTGAACACGTTTCCCGATCACACGGTGGATCATACTCTGGGTTCCACATGCATGTTTTAGCTGAAGGAAGAATCCCTTAAACCTGGAGAGTTGAGACCCATGGAATGGGTACCATGCAATATGACTTCAAAGGGTCTGCATTTGCTCACCGAACATCACCAATCCTATCACTGCTGCGTTATGCCACTGTACACACGCTTGATTCTCTTTTGGAGACATATAAATCCATAGGTTTTAAGATTCTTACTAGTCAGGTATATTCTTAGGCGATTAATATGGGGTGTTGAGTCCACTTCATTGAGCAAGGAGTAGCTCTTGTCTATTACATATTTGGCTTATGGAATGGTATCTGTGCTAATTTCAATCTCTGGTTTTATGCAGCACCCCAAGTCACCTTTCCCCTTAAGCAAGCATAAGTTGGTTTTCCACATTTGAGACCCTGTTCTCTTTTGTAATTCAGTTCCTGTGTAGCCAAGTTTACATTCCATGTAGTAGTGATATCTTGTGATGTTTCATTTTCTGTGCGACTTATTTCACTTAGAATCATCGTACCTGAATCCACTCATTATGCTGCTACGGGCCTGATGACATAGATTTCATTGCTGAGTGATATTGCATTGTACATAAGTACCACAACCTCTTTATCCATTTTTCATGTTCTGTGATATTGAACTTGTACTGTAAACGAGGTTCTTGTAAACAGAGCCATCCCAAACTTTGGGGTGGCTGTGTCTTTTTGATTTTAATTTCCCTAAGCTATAGGACCATAAGTGGAAGTGCCCTAGGCTCTGTTGTTTTGTTTTTTAGATGTTTCAGGAAACACCATACACTTCTCCAGAGTGGCTGTTGGCAATTTACATCCCGCCCATCAGCATTACAAGGCTCCCTGTTCTCCATGGCCTGTCCTGCCTTTCTGGATTTTACACTTTCTTCAGATGGCCCTTTTGACCGGGGGGCAGTGAGACTTCATTGTAGTGCAGATTTCCTTTGCAAGCTTGCTTGGTTGGCCAAAAAGGGCGTATGCGTTTTTTCCTGAATATATTCAGGAAAAAACGCATACGCCCTTTTTGGCCAAGTGCATCATTGTGGACGTTCTGCCTCTTTTCCTATGCTTTACATGAAATTCCAGTCTACCTCCTGAAATCGGTTTCCTGCAATTCTGCCCCACTTTCAAGTCCTCTTGGCAGCCTTACTTCAATATATTTTTGGACGATAGCTGTCATTTATAACTCTGCAGGTTTGTGAATTACAGTGCCCCTGAGCTCCTTTCTTCAACTCGCTTTCTTGTGAGCTGGCCGCAACACCGCAGGATTGCTTCAGGTCCTAGTGTGGTTCCGGCATGGCACGCTGAGCCTTTGGTTAATTCCTCTTCCTGGTGGGAAACGAGAGTTAAATTTGCCCATCCAGACACCTCCAGCTAGTCTCCCATTGGTTCTCCCTATTCCTGTTCGTCTTACACAGAAATTGCAAACTGGGCCAAACAGGAGGTTAAAGGCACTGACTCTCCAAGTGGGGAGAGTGTTAGTAAAGCGTCTGGAATGTTGCACCCGAGTACCAGGGCATGAAAACTGAGACACATTTGAACACGTTTCCCGATCACACGGTGGATCATACTCTGGGTTCCATATGCATGTTTTAGCTGAAGGAAGAATCCCTTAAACCTGGAGAGTTGAGACCCATGGAATGGGTACCATGCAATATGACTTCAAAGGGTCTGCATTTGCTCACCGAACATCACCAATCCTATCACTGCTGCGTTATGCCACTGTACACACGCTTGATTCTCTTTTGGAGACATATAAATCCATAGGTTTTAAGATTCTTACTAGTCAGGTATATTCTTAGGCGATTAATATGGGGTGTTGAGTCCACTTCATTGAGCAAGGAGTAGCTCTTGTCTATTACATATTTGGCTTATGGAATGGTATCTGTGCTAATTTCAATCTCTGGTTTTATGCAGCACCCCAAGTCACCTTTCCCCTTAAGCAAGCATAAGTAGGTTTTCCACATTTGAGACCCTGTTCTCTTTTGTAATTCAGTTCCTGTGTAGCCAAGTTTACATTCCATGTAGTAGTGATATCTTGTGATGTTTCATTTTCTGTGCGACTTATTTCACTTAGAATCATCGTACCTGAATCCACTCATTATGCTGCTACGGGCCTGATGACATAGATTTCATTGCTGAGTGATATTGCATTGTACATAAGTACCACAACCTCTTTATCCATTTTTCATGTTCTGTGATATTGAACTTGTACTGTAAACGAGGTTCTTGTAAACAGAGCCATCCCAAACTTTGGGGTGGCTGTGTCTTTTTGATTTTAATTTCCCTAAGCTATAGGACCATAAGTGGAAGTGCCCTAGGCTCTGTTGTTTTGTTTTTTAGATGTTTCAGGAAACACCATACACTTCTCCAGAGTGGCTGTTGGCAATTTACATCCCGCCCATCAGCATTACAAGGCTCCCTGTTCTCCATGGCCTGTCCTGCCTTTTTGGATTTTACACTTTTTTCAGATGGCCCTTTTGACCGGGGGGCAGTGAGACTTCATTGTAGTGCAGATTTCCTTTGCAAGCTTGCTTGGTTGGCCAAAAAGGGCGTATGCGTTTTTTCCTGAATATATTCAGGAAAAAACGCATACGCCCTTTTTGGCCAAGTGCATCATTGTGGACGTTCTGCCTCTTTTCCTATGCTTTACATGCAATTCCAGTCTACCTCCTGAAATCGGTTTCCTGCAATTCTGCCCCGCTTTCAAGTCCTCTTGGCAGCCTTACTTCAATATATTTTTGGACGATAGCTGTCATTTATAACTCTGCAGGTTTGTGAATTACAGTGCCCCTGAGCTCCTTTCTTCAAGTCGCTTTCTTGTGAGCTGGCCGCAACACCGCAGGATTGCTTCAGGTCCTAGTGTGGTTCCGGCATGGCACGCTGAGCCTTTGGTTAATTCCTCTTCCTGGTGGGAAACGAGAGTTAAATTTGCCCATCCAGACACCTCCAGCTAGTCTCCCATTGGTTCTCCCTATTCCTGTTCGTCTTACACAGAAATTGCAAACTGGGCCAAACAGGAGGTTAAAGGCACTGACTCTCCAAGTGGGGAGAGTGTTAGTAAAGCGTCTGGAATGTTGCACCCGAGTACCAGGGCATAAAAACTGAGACACATTTGAAAACGTTTCCTGATCACACGGTGGATCATACTCTGGGTTCCACATGCATGTTTTAGCTGAAGGAAGAATCCCTTAAACCTGGAGAGTTGAGACCCATGGAATGGGTACCATGCAATATGACTTCAAAGGATCTGCATTTGCTCACCGAACATCACCAATCGTATCACTGCTGCGTTATGCCACGGTACACACGCTTGATTCTCTTTTGGAGACATATAAATCCATAGGTTTTAAGATTTTTACTAGTCAGGTATATTCTTAGGCGATTAATATGGGGTGTTGAGTCCACTTCATTGAGCAAGGAGTAGCTCTTGTCTATTACATATTTGGCTTATGGAATGGTATCTGTGCTAATTTCAATCTCTGGTTTTATGCAGCACCCCAAGTCACCTTTCCCCTTAAGCAAGCATAAGTTGGTTTTCCACATTTGAGACCCTGTTCTCTTTTGTAATTCAGTTCCTCTGTAGCCAAGTTTACATTCCATGTAGTAGTGATATCTTATGACGTTTCATTTTCTGTGCGACTTATTTCACTTAGAATCATCGTACCTGAATCCACTCATTATGCTGCTACGGGCCTGATGACATAGATTTCATTGCTGAGTGATATTGCATTGTACATAAGTACCACAACCTCTTTATCCATTTTTCATGTTCTGTGATATTGAACTTGTACTGTAAACGAGGTTCTTGTAAACAGAGCCATCCCAAACTTTGGGGTGGCTGTGTCTTTTTGATTTTAATTTCCCTAAGCTATAGGACCATAAGTGGAAGTGCCCTAGGCTCTGTTGCTTTGTTTTTTAGATGTTTCAGGAAACACCATACACTTCTCCAGAGTGGTTGTTGGCAATTTACTTCCCGCCCATCAGCATTACAAGGTTCCCAGTTCTCCATGGCCTGTCCTGCCTTTCTGGATTTTACACTTTTTTCAGATGGCCCTTTTGACCGGGGGGCAGTGAGACTTCATTGTAGTGCAGATTTCCTTTGCAAGCTTGCTTGGTTGGCCCAAAAGGGCGTATGCGTTTTTTCCTGAATATATTCAGGAAAAACGCATACGCCCTTTTTGGCCAAGTGCATCATTGTGGACGTTCTGCCTCTTTTCCTATGCTTTACATGCAATTCCAGTCTACCTCCTGAAATCGGTTTCCTGCAATTCTGCCCCGCTTTCAAGTCCTCTTGGCAGCCTTACTTCAATATATTTTTGGACGATAGCTGTCATTTATAACTCTGCAGGTTTGTGAATTACAGTGCCCCTGAGCTCCTTTCTTCAACTCGCTTTCTTGTGAGCTGGCCGCAACACCGCAGGATTGCTTCAGGTCCTAGTGTGGTTCCGGCATGGCACGCTGAGCCTTTGGTTAATTCCTCTTCCTGGTGGGAAACGAGAGTTAAATTTGCCCATCCAGACACCTCCAGCTAGTCTCCCATTGGTTCTCCCTATTCCTGTTCGTCTTACACAGAAATTGCAAACTGGGCCAAACAGGAGGTTAAAGGCACTGACTCTCCAAGTGGGGAGAGTGTTAGTAAAGCGTCTGGAATGTTGCACCCGAGTACCAGGGCATGAAAACTGAGACACATTTGAACACGTTTCCCGATCACACGGTGGATCATACTCTGGGTTCCACATGCATGTTTTAGCTGAAGGAAGAATCCCTTAAACCTGGAGAGTTGAGACCCATGGAATGGGTACCATGCAATATGACTTCAAAGGGTCTGCATTTGCTCACCGAACCTCTCCAATCGTATCACTGCTGCGTTATGCCACTGTACACACGCTTGATTCTCCTTTGGAGACATATAAATCCATAGGTTTTAAGATTCTTACTAGTCAGGTATATTCTTAGGCGATTAATATGGGATGTTGAGTCCACTTCATTGAGCAAGGAGTAGCTCTTGTCTATTACATTTTTGGCTTATGGAATGGTATCTGTGCTAATTTCAATCTCTGGTTTTATACAGCACCCCAAGTCACCTTTCCCCTTAAGCAAGCATAAGTTGGTTTTCCACATTTGAGACCCTGTTCTCTTTTGTAATTCAGTTCCTGTGTAGCCAAGTTTACATTCCATCTAGTAGTGATATCTTATGATGTTTCTTTCTCTGTGCGACTTATTTCACTTAGAATCATCGTACCTGAATCCACTCATTATGCTGCTACGGGCCTGATGACATAGATTTCATTGCTGAGTGATATTACATTGTACGTAAGTACCACAACTTCTTTATCCATTTTTCGCTTTCTGTGATATTGAACTTGTACCGTAAACGAGGTTCTTGTAAACAGAGCCGTCCCAAACTTTGGGGTGGCTGTGTCTTTTTGATTTTAATTTCCCTAAGCTATAGGACCATAAGTGGAAGTGCCCTAGGCTCTGTTGCTTTGTTTTTTAGATGTTTCAGGAAACACCATACAATTCTCCAGAGTGGCTGTTGGCAATTTACATCCCGCCCATCAGCATAACAAGGTTCCCAGTTCTCCATGGCCTGTCCTGCCTTTCTGGATTTTACACTTTTTTCAGATGGCCCTTTTGACCGGGGGGCAGTGAGACTTCATTGTAGTGCAGATTTCCTTTGCAAGCTTGCTTGGTTGGCCAAAAAGGGCGTATGCGTTTTTTCCTGAATATATTTAGGAAAAAACGCATACGCCCTTTTTGGCCAAGTGCATCATTGTGGACGTTCTGCCTCTTTTCCTATGCTTTACATGCAATTCCAGTCTACTTCCTGAAATCGGTTTCCTGCAATTCTGCCCCGCTTTCAAGTCCTCTTGGCAGCCTTACTTCAATATATTTTTGGACGATAGCTGTCATTTATAACTCTGCAGGTTTGTGAATTACAGTGCCCCTGAGCTCCTTTCTTCAACTCGCTTTCTTGTGAGCTGGCCGCAACACCGCAGGATTGCTTCAGGTCCTAGTGTGGTTCCGGCATGGCACGCTGAGCCTTTGGTTAATTCCTCTTCCTGGTGGGAAACGAGAGTTAAATTTGCCCATCCAGACACCTCCAGCTAGTGTCCCATTCGTTCTCCCTATTCCTGTTCGTCTTACACAGAAATTGCAAACTGGGCCAAACAGGAGGTTAAAGGCACTGACTCTCCAAGTGGGGAGAGTGTTAGTAAAGCGTCTGGAATGTTGCACCCGAGTACCAGGGCATGAAAACTAAGACACATTTGAACACGTTTCCCGATCACACGGTGGATCATACTCTGGGTTCCACATGCATGTTTTAGCTGAAGGAAGAATCCCTTAAACCTGGAGAGTTGAGACCCATGGAATGGGTACCATGCAATATGACTTCAAAGGGTCTGCATTTGCTCACCGAACATCACGAATCCTATCACTGCTGCGTTATGCCACTGTACACACGCTTGATTCTCTTTTGGAGACATATAAATCCATAGGTTTTAAGATTCTTACTAGTCAGGTATATTCTTAGGCGATTAATATGGGGTGTTGAGTCCACTTCATTGAGCAAGGAGTAGCTCTTGTCTATTACATATGTGGCTTATGGAATGGTATCTGTGCTAATTTCAATCTCTGGTTTTATGCAGCACCCCAAGTCACCTTTCCCCTTAAGCAAGCATAAGTTGGTTTTCCACATTTGAGACCCTGTTCTCTTTTGTAATTCAGTTCCTGTGTAGCCAAGTTTACATTCCATGTAGTAGTGATATCTTATGACGTTTCTTTTTCTGTGCGACTTATTTCACTTAGAATCATCGTACCTGAATCCACTCATTATGCTGCTACGGGCCTGATGACATAGATTTCATTGCTGAGTGATATTGCATTGTACGTAAGTACCACAACTTCTTTATCCATTTTTCATGTTCTGTGATATTGAACTTGTACCATAAACGAGGTTCTTGTAAACAGAGCCATCTCAAACTTTGGGGTGGCTGTGTCTTTTTGATTTTAATTTCCCTAAGCTATAGGACCATAAGTGGAAGTGCCCTAGGCTCTGTTGCTTTGTTTTTTAGATGTTTCAGGAAACACCATACACTTCTACAGAGTGGCTGTTTGTAATTTACATCCCGCCCATCAGCATTACAAGGCTCCCAGTTCTCCATGGCCTGTCCTGCCTTTCTGGATTTTACACTTTTTTCAGATGGCCCTTTTGACCGGGGGGCAGTGAGACTTCATTGTAGTGCAGATTTCCTTTGCAAGCTTGCTTGGTTGGCCAAAAAGGGCGTATGCGTTTTTTCCTGAATATATTCTGGAAAAAACGCATACGCCCTTTTTGGCCAAGTGCATCATTGTGGACGTTCTGCCTCTTTTCCTATGCTTTACATGCAATTCCAGTCTACCTCCTGAAATCGGTTTCCTGCAATTCTGCCCCGCTTTCAAGTCCTCTTGGCAGCCTTACTTCAATATATTTTTGGACGATAGCTGTCATTTATAACTCTGCAGGTTTGTGAATTACAGTGCCCCTGAGCTCCTTTCTTCAACTCGCTTTCTTGTGAGCTGGCTGCAACACCGCAGGATTGCTTCAGGTCCTAGTGTGGTTCCGGCATGGCACGCTGAGCCTTTGGTTAATTCCTCTTCCTGGTGGGAAACGAGAGTTAAATTTGCCCATCCAGACACCTCCAGCTAGTCTCCCATTGGTTCTCCCTATTCCTGTTCGTCTTACACAGAAATTGCAAACTGGGCCAAACAGGAGGTTAAAGGCACTGACTCTCCAAGTGGGGAGAGTGTTAGTAAAGCGTCTGGAATGTTGCACCCGAGTACCAGGGCATGAAAACTGAGACACATTTGAACACGTTTCCCGATCACACGGTGGATCATACTCTGGGTTCCACATGCATGTTTTAGCTGAAGGAAGAATCCCTTAAACCTGGAGAGTTGAGACCCATGGAATGGGTACCATGCAATATGACTTCAAAGGGTCTGCATTTGCTCACCGAACATCACCAATCGTATCACTGCTGCGTTATGCCACGGTACACATGCTTGATTCTCTTTTGGAGACATATAAATCCATAGGTTTTAATATTCTTACTAGTCAGGTATATTCTTAGGCGATTAATATGGGGTGTTGAGTCCACTTCATTGAGCAAGGAGTAGCTCTTGTCTATTACATATTTGGCTTATGGAATGGTATCTGTGCTAATTTCAATTTCTGGTTTTATGCAGCACCCCAAGTCACCTTTCCCCTTAAGCAAGGATAAGTTGGTTTTCTACATTTGAGACCTTGTTCTCTTTTGTAATTCAGTTCCTGTGTAGCCAAGTTTACATTCCATGTAGCAGTGATATCTTATGATGTTTCATTTTCTGTGTGACATATTTCACTTAGAATCATTGTACCTGAATCCACTCATTATGCTGCTACGGGCCTGATGACATAGATTTCATTGCTGAGTGATATTGCATTGTACATAAGTACCACAACTTCTTTATCCATTTTTCGCTTTCTGTGATATTGAACTTGTACTGTAAACGAGGTTCTTGTAAACAGAGCCATCCCAAACTTTGGGGTGGCTGTGTCTTTTTGATTTTAATTTCCCTAAGCTATAGGACCATAAGTGGAAGTGCCCTAGGCTCTGTTGCTTTGTTTTTTAGATGTTTCAGGAAACACCATACACTTCTACAGAGTGGCTGTTGGTAATTTACATCCCGCCCATCAGCATTACAAGGCTCCCAGTTCTCCATGGCCTGTCCTGCCTTTCTGGATTTTACACTTTTTTCAGATGGCCCTTTTGACCGGGGGGCAGTGAGACTTCATTGTAGTGCAGATTTCCTTTGCAAGCTTGCTTGGTTGGCCAAAAAGGGCGTATGCGTTTTTTCCTGAATATATTCAGGAAAAAACGCATACGCCCTTTTTGGCCAAGTGCATCATTGTGGACGTTCTGCCTCTTTTCCTATGCTTTACATGCAATTCCAGTCTACCTCCTGAAATCGGTTTCCTGCAATTCTGCCCCGCTTTCAAGTCCTCTTGGCAGCCTGACTTCAATATATTTTTGGACGATAGCTGTCATTTATAACTCTGCAGGTTTGTGAATTACAGTGCCCCTGAGCTCCTTTCTTCAACTCGCTTTCTTGTGAGCTGGCCGCAACACCGCAAGATTGCTTCAGGTCCTAGTGTGGTTCCGGCATGGCACGCTGAGCCTTTGGTTAATTCCTCTTCCTGGTGGGAAACGAGAGTTAAATTTGCCCATCCAGACACCTCCAGCTAGTGTCCCATTGGTTCTCCCTATTCCTGTTCGTCTTACACAGAAATTGCAAACTGGGCCAAACAGGAGGTTAAAGGCACTGACTCTCCAAGTGGGGAGAGTGTTAGTAAAGCGTCTGGAATGTTGCACCCGAGTACCAGGGCATGAAAACTAAGACACATTTGAACACGTTTCCCGATCACACGGTGGATCATACTCTGGGTTCCACATGCATGTTTTAGCTGAAGGAAGAATCCCTTAAACCTGGAGAGTTGAGACCCATGGAATGGGTACCATGCAATATGACTTCAAAGGGTCTGCATTTGCTCACCGAACATCACCAATCCTATCACTGCTGCGTTATGCCACTGTACACACGCTTGATTCTCTTTTGGAGACATATAAATCCATAGGTTTTAAGATTCTTACTAGTCAGGTATATTCTTAGGCGATTAATATGGGGTGTTGAGTCCACTTCATTGAGCAAGGAGTAGCTCTTGTCTATTACATATGTGGCTTATGGAATGGTATCTGTGCTCATTTCAATCTCTGGTTTTATGCAGCACCCCAAGTCACCTTTCCCCTTAAGCAAGCATAAGTTGGTTTTCCACATTTGAGACCCTGTTCTCTTTTGTAATTCAGTTCCTGTGTAGCCAAGTTTACATTCCATCTAGTAGTGATATCTTATGACGTTTCTTTTTCTGTGCGACTTATTTCACTTAGAATCATCGTACCTGAATCCACTCATTATGCTGCTACGGGCCTGATGACATAGATTTCATTGCTGAGTGATATTGCATTGTACGTAAGTACCACAACTTCTTTATCCATTTTTCATGTTCTGTGATATTGAACTTGTACCGTAAACGAGGTTCTTGTAAACAGAGCCATCTCAAACTTTGGGGTGGCTGTGTCTTTTTGATTTTAATTTCCCTAAGCTATAGGACCATAAGTGGAAGTGCCCTAGGCTCTGTTGCTTTGTTTTTTAGATGTTTCAGGAAACACCATACACTTCTACAGAGTGGCTGTTGGTAATTTACATCCCGCCCATCAGCATTACAAGGCTCCCAGTTCTCCATGGCCTGTCCTGCCTTTCTGGATTTTACACTTTTTTCAGATGGCCCTTTTGACCGGGGGGCAGTGAGACTTCATTGTAGTGCAGATTTCCTTTGCAAGCTTGCTTGGTTGGCCAAAAAGGGCGTATGCGTTTTTTCCTGAATATATTCTGGAAAAAACGCATACGCCCTTTTTGGCCAAGTGCATCATTGTGGACGTTCTGCCTCTTTTCCTATGCTTTACATGCAATTCCAGTCTACCTCCTGAAATCGGTTTCCTGCAATTCTGCCCCGCTTTCAAGTCCTCTTGGCAGCCTTACTTCAATATATTTTTGGACGATAGCTGTCATTTATAACTCTGCAGGTTTGTGAATTACAGTGCCCCTGAGCTCCTTTCTTCAAGTCGCTTTCTTGTGAGCTGGCCGCAACACCGCAGGATTGCTTCAGGTCCTAGTGTGGTTCCGGCATGGCACGCTGAGCCTTTGGTTAATTCCTCTTCCTGGTGGGAAACGAGAGTTAAATTTGCCCATCCAGACACCTCCAGCTAGTCTCCCATTGGTTCTCCCTATTCCTGTTCGTCTTACACAGAAATTGCAAACTGGGCCAAACAGGAGGTTAAAGGCACTGACTCTCCAAGTGGGGAGAGTGTTAGTAAAGCGTCTGGAATGTTGCACCCGAGTACCAGGGCATGAAAACTGAGACACATTTGAACACGTTTCCCGATCACACGGTGGATCATACTCTGGGTTCCACATGCATGTTTTAGCTGAAGGAAGAATCCCTTAAACCTGGAGAGTTGAGACCCATGGAATGGGTACCATGCAATATGACTTCAAAGGGTCTGCATTTGCTCACCGAACATCACCAATCGTATCACTGCTGCGTTATGCCACGGTACACACGCTTGATTCTCTTTTGGAGACATATAAATCCATAGGTTTTAATATTCTTACTAGTCAGGTATATTCTTAGGCGATTAATATGGGGTGTTGAGTCCACTTCATTGAGCAAGGAGTAGCTCTTGTCTATTACATATTTGGCTTATGGAATGGTATCTGTGCTAATTTCAATCTCTGGTTTTATGCAGCACCCCAAGTCACCTTTCCCCTTAAGCAAGCATAAGTAGGTTTTCCACATTTGAGACCCTGTTCTCTTTTGTAATTCAGTTCCTGTGTAGCCAAGTTTACATTCCATGTAGTAGTGATATCTTGTGATGTTTCATTTTCTGTGCGACTTATTTCACTTAGAATCATCGTACCTGAATCCACTCATTATGCTGCTACGGGCCTGATGACATAGATTTCATTGCTGAGTGATATTGCATTGTACATAAGTACCACAACCTCTTTATCCATTTTTCATGTTCTGTGATATTGAACTTGTACTGTAAACGAGGTTCTTGTAAACAGAGCCATCCCAAACTTTGGGGTGGCTGTGTCTTTTTGATTTTAATTTCCCTAAGCTATAGGACCATAAGTGGAAGTGCCCTAGGCTCTGTTGTTTTGTTTTTTAGATGTTTCAGGAAACACCATACACTTCTCCAGAGTGGCTGTTGGCAATTTACATCCCGCCCATCAGCATTACAAGGCTCCCTGTTCTCCATGGCCTGTCCTGCCTTTTTGGATTTTACACTTTTTTCAGATGGCCCTTTTGACCGGGGGGCAGTGAGACTTCATTGTAGTGCAGATTTCCTTTGCAAGCTTGCTTGGTTGGCCAAAAAGGGCGTATGCGTTTTTTCCTGAATATATTCAGGAAAAAACGCATACGCCCTTTTTGGCCAAGTGCATCATTGTGGACGTTCTGCCTCTTTTCCTATGCTTTACATGCAATTCCAGTCTACCTCCTGAAATCGGTTTCCTGCAATTCTGCCCCGCTTTCAAGTCCTCTTGGCAGCCTTACTTCAATATATTTTTGGACGATAGCTGTCATTTATAACTCTGCAGGTTTGTGAATTACAGTGCCCCTGAGCTCCTTTCTTCAAGTCGCTTTCTTGTGAGCTGGCCGCAACACCGCAGGATTGCTTCAGGTCCTAGTGTGGTTCCGGCATGGCACGCTGAGCCTTTGGTTAATTCCTCTTCCTGGTGGGAAACGAGAGTTAAATTTGCCCATCCAGACACCTCCAGCTAGTCTCCCATTGGTTCTCCCTATTCCTGTTCGTCTTACACAGAAATTGCAAACTGGGCCAAACAGGAGGTTAAAGGCACTGACTCTCCAAGTGGGGAGAGTGTTAGTAAAGCGTCTGGAATGTTGCACCCGAGTACCAGGGCATAAAAACTGAGACACATTTGAAAACGTTTCCCGATCACACGGTGGATCATACTCTGGGTTCCACATGCATGTTTTAGCTGAAGGAAGAATCCCTTAAACCTGGAGAGTTGAGACCCATGGAATGGGTACCATGCAATATGACTTCAAAGGATCTGCATTTGCTCACCGAACATCACCAATCGTATCACTGCTGCGTTATGCCACGGTACACACGCTTGATTCTCTTTTGGAGACATATAAATCCATAGGTTTTAAGATTTTTACTAGTCAGGTATATTCTTAGGCGATTAATATGGGGTGTTGAGTCCACTTCATTGAGCAAGGAGTAGCTCTTGTCTATTACATATTTGGCTTATGGAATGGTATCTGTGCTAATTTCAATCTCTGGTTTTATGCAGCACCCCAAGTCACCTTTCCCCTTAAGCAAGCATAAGTTGGTTTTCCACATTTGAGACCCTGTTCTCTTTTGTAATTCAGTTCCTCTGTAGCCAAGTTTACATTCCATGTAGTAGTGATATCTTATGACGTTTCATTTTCTGTGCGACTTATTTCACTTAGAATCATCGTACCTGAATCCACTCATTATGCTGCTACGGGCCTGATGACATAGATTTCATTGCTGAGTGATATTGCATTGTACATAAGTACCACAACCTCTTTATCCATTTTTCATGTTCTGTGATATTGAACTTGTACTGTAAACGAGGTTCTTGTAAACAGAGCCATCCCAAACTTTGGGGTGGCTGTGTCTTTTTGATTTTAATTTCCCTAAGCTATAGGACCATAAGTGGAAGTGCCCTAGGCTCTGTTGCTTTGTTTTTTAGATGTTTCAGGAAACACCATACACTTCTCCAGAGTGGTTGTTGGCAATTTACTTCCCGCCCATCAGCATTACAAGGTTCCCAGTTCTCCATGGCCTGTCCTGCCTTTCTGGATTTTACACTTTTTTCAGATGGCCCTTTTGACCGGGGGGCAGTGAGACTTCATTGTAGTGCAGATTTCCTTTGCAAGCTTGCTTGGTTGGCCAAAAAGGGCGTATGCGTTTTTTCCTGAATATATTCAGGAAAAACGCATACGCCCTTTTTGCCCAAGTGCATCATTGTGGACGTTCTGCCTCTTTTCCTATGCTTTACATGCAATTCCAGTCTACCTCCTGAAATCGGTTTCCTGCAATTCTGCCCCGCTTTCAAGTCCTCTTGGCAGCCTTACTTCAATATATTTTTGGACGATAGCTGTCATTTATAACTCTGCAGGTTTGTGAATTACAGTGCCCCTGAGCTCCTTTCTTCAACTCGCTTTCTTGTGAGCTGGCCGCAACACCGCAGGATTGCTTCAGGTCCTAGTGTGGTTCCGGCATGGCACGCTGAGCCTTTGGTTAATTCCTCTTCCTGGTGGGAAACGAGAGTTAAATTTGCCCATCCAGACACCTCCAGCTAGTCTCCCATTGGTTCTCCCTATTCCTGTTCGTCTTACACAGAAATTGCAAACTGGGCCAAACAGGAGGTTAAAGGCACTGACTCTCCAAGTGGGGAGAGTGTTAGTAAAGCGTCTGGAATGTTGCACCCGAGTACCAGGGCATGAAAACTGAGACACATTTGAACACGTTTCCCGATCACACGGTGGATCATACTCTGGGTTCCACATGCATGTTTTAGCTGAAGGAAGAATCCCTTAAACCTGGAGAGTTGAGACCCATGGAATGGGTACCATGCAATATGACTTCAAAGGGTCTGCATTTGCTCACCGAACCTCTCCAATCGTATCACTGCTGCGTTATGCCACTGTACACACGCTTGATTCTCCTTTGGAGACATATAAATCCATAGGTTTTAAGATTCTTACTAGTCAGGTATATTCTTAGGCGATTAATATGGGATGTTGAGTCCACTTCATTGAGCAAGGAGTAGCTCTTGTCTATTACATTTTTGGCTTATGGAATGGTATCTGTGCTAATTTCAATCTCTGGTTTTATACAGCACCCCAAGTCACCTTTCCCCTTAAGCAAGCATAAGTTGGTTTTCCACATTTGAGACCCTGTTCTCTTTTGTAATTCAGTTCCTGTGTAGCCAAGTTTACATTCCATCTAGTAGTGATATCTTATGATGTTTCTTTCTCTGTGCGACTTATTTCACTTAGAATCATCGTACCTGAATCCACTCATTATGCTGCTACGGGCCTGATGACATAGATTTCATTGCTGAGTGATATTACATTGTACGTAAGTACCACAACTTCTTTATCCATTTTTCGCTTTCTGTGATATTGAACTTGTACCGTAAACGAGGTTCTTGTAAACAGAGCCGTCCCAAACTTTGGGGTGGCTGTGTCTTTTTGATTTTAATTTCCCTAAGCTATAGGACCATAAGTGGAAGTGCCCTAGGCTCTGTTGCTTTGTTTTTTAGATGTTTCAGGAAACACGATACACTTCTCCAGAGTGGCTGTTGGCAATTTACATCCTGCCCATCAGCATAACAAGGTTCCCAGTTCTCCATGGCCTGTCCTGCCTTTCTGGATTTTACACTTTTTTCAGATGGCCCTTTTGACCGGGGGGCAGTGAGACTTCATTGTAGTGCAGATTTCCTTTGCAAGCTTGCTTGGTTGGCCAAAAAGGGCGTATGCGTTTTTTCCTGAATATATTTAGGAAAAAACGCATACGCCCTTTTTGGCCAAGTGCATCATTGTGGACGTTCTGCCTCTTTTCCTATGCTTTACATGCAATTCCAGTCTACTTCCTGAAATCGGTTTCCTGCAATTCTGCCCCGCTTTCAAGTCCTCTTGGCAGCCTTACTTCAATATATTTTTGGACGATAGCTGTCATTTATAACTCTGCAGGTTTGTGAATTACAGTGCCCCTGAGCTCCTTTCTTCAACTCGCTTTCTTGTGAGCTGGCCGCAACACCGCAGGATTGCTTCAGGTCCTAGTGTGGTTCCGGCATGGCACGCTGAGCCTTTGGTTAATTCCTCTTCCTGGTGGGAAACGAGAGTTAAATTTGCCCATCCAGACACCTCCAGCTAGTGTCCCATTCGTTCTCCCTATTCCTGTTCGTCTTACACAGAAATTGCAAACTGGGCCAAACAGGAGGTTAAAGGCACTGACTCTCCAAGTGGGGAGAGTGTTAGTAAAGCGTCTGGAATGTTGCACCCGAGTACCAGGGCATGAAAACTAAGACACATTTGAACACGTTTCCCGATCACACGGTGGATCATACTCTGGGTTCCACATGCATGTTTTAGCTGAAGGAAGAATCCCTTAAACCTGGAGAGTTGAGACCCATGGAATGGGTACCA